>NC_091994.1:109007936-109331789 GCF_044704955.1 Pristiophorus japonicus
TGGGTGGGGAGCTTGGGTTGTCGTGCGCTCCTTCCGGTGTCTACGCTTGGCTCCAGCGTGCTCCCAGTGAAGAGACTACAGGTGCTCAGCGCCTTCCTGGATGTTTTTCCTCCACTTTGAGCGGTCTTGGGCCAGGGATTCCCAGGTGTCGGTGGGGATGTTGCATTTTTCAAGGAGGCTTTGAGGGTGTCCTTGAAGCGTTTTCTCTGCCCACCTGGGGTTCACTTGCCGTGTCGAAGCTCCACGTAGAGCGCTTGCTTTAGGAGTCTCGTATCAGGCATGTGGGAGATGTGGACCGTCCAACGGAGTTGATCGAGGCTGGTCAGTGCTTCGATGCTGGGGATGTTGGCCTGAGAGAGAACACTGACGTTGGTGCATCTATCCTGCCAATGGATTTGCAGGATCTTGCGGAGGCAACATTGGTGGTACGTCTCCAGTGTGTTGAGGTGCCTGCTGTACATAGTCCATGTCTCTGAGCCATATAGGAGGGCGGGTATCACTACTGCCCTGTAGACCATAATCTTGGTGCTGGGTTTGAGGTCCTGGTCTTCAAACACTCTCTTCCTCAGGTGACTAGATGGGTCAGAGAGGAATTTCCCAGATTTTGTTTTTCCAAAATTGGCCCGGGTTTTTAAATTGTTATTGTGCCTCTGCCAGGGACTAACAGATATGCTCTGTGTCCAGCATGGTGCTGATTCGATGGGCCGAATGTCCTCGTTCTGTGCTGTACTCTTTGATGATTCATGGCTACAGCGCAAATGACAGCAAAACATCGGAGGAATGTATAACAGGTCCAGCGTCTGAAATCCAGCAAACTCGGGACCAAAAACGTGCCGGTTTTTGGATTTTTCCAGATTTCGGATTTCGCTGTTGGCGCTCCTCGCTGCTCCTCCGCTCCTCACCGATCCACCGATCCTTGCCACCCGTCGATTCCCGACGCTCCTCCACTCCTCGCCGCTCCTCCGCTCCTCACCGATCCACCGATCCTTGCCACCCATCGATTCCCGACGCTCCTCCACTCCTCGCCGCTCCTCGGCTCCTAGCCGCCCACTGATTTTTGCCATCCACTGCCCCCCGGCACTGCATTTCTTACCGATTTTTACCGGTTTCCTCGTCTCTTGCCGTCCAATGTCGCCATCTTGGCCGCCTCAAAAATGTCTTTTTTTTGGACGCTGGATTCAAGGTGTTGTACCTGTATCTCCATTTGCTCCGGCTTACAATATGTCCGCTCACTCCTGAACGGCGCCAAAACACTGGCAGAGGGCGTGTGGTACATCTATGCCATCGTGCGTACAGCAGTTGGGAGCACTGGCTGTATTAGAGATTGTCAGCTCAAACTCCCCCTCCATGGCTTCAGCACTTACAGTCGGCTGATAGCTCAGTGCCGTACTACAGAACTAGTGAATAATGGTGCTCTATCTTACACACCAGGGCTACTTTATTCAGTGTTCTCATTACTTACAATGCACTTGAAAATGGTCGAGGTTATTCATCATCATCATCATCATCATCATCCTAGGCAGTCCCTCGGAATTGAGGAAGACTTGCTTCCACTCTTAAAATGAGTCCTTAAGTGGCTGAGCAGTCCAATACGAGAACTACAGTCCCTGTCACAGGTGGGACAGATAGTCGTTGAGGAAAAGGGTGGATGGGACTGGTTTGCCGCACGCTCCTTCCGCTGCCTGCGCTTGATTTCTGCATGCTCTCGGCGATGAGACTCAAGGTGCTCAGCGCCCTCCCGAATGCACTTCCTCCACTTAGGGTGGTCTTTGGCCAGGGACTCCCAGGTGTCAGTGGGGATGTTGCACTTTATCAGGGAGGCTTTGAGGGTGTCCTTGTAACGTTTCCTCTGCCCACTTTTGGTTCATTTGCTGTGAAGGAATTCCAAGTGCTTGCTTTGGGAGTCTTATGTCTGGCATGTGGACAATGTGGCCTGCCCAGCGGAGCTGATCAAGTATGGCCAGTGCTTCAGTGCTGGGGATATTGGCCTGGTCGAGGACACTAATGTGTCTGTCCTCCCAGGGGATTTGTAGAATCTTGTGGAGACATCGTTGGTGTTATTTCTCCAGCGACTTGAGGTGTCTACTGTACATGGTCCATGTCTCTGAGCCATACAGGAGGGTGGGTATTACTACAGCCCTGTAGACCATGAGCTTGGTGGCAGATTTGAGGGCATAGTCTTTGAACACTCTTTTCCTCAGGCGGCCGAAGGCTGCACTAGAGCACTGGAGGCGGTGTTGGATCTCGTCATCAATGTCTGCTCTTGTTGATAAGAGGCTCCCGAGGTATGGGAAATGGTCCACGTTGTCCAGGGCCGCGCCGTGGATCGTGATGACTGGGGGGCAGTGCTGGGCTGGTGGAGGACCTTTGTCTTACGGATGTTTAGTGTAAGGTCCATGCTTTCGTATGCCTCAGTAAATACGTTGACTATGTCCTGGAGTTCAGCCTCTGAATGTGCGCAGACGCAGCCGTCGTCCGCGTACTGTAGCTTGACGACAGAGGTTGGGGTGGTCTTGGACCTGGCCTGGAGACGGCGAAGGTTGAACAGGTTCCCACTGGTTCTGTAGTTTAGTTCCACTCCAGCGGGGAGCTTGTTGACTGTGAGGTGGAGCATGGCAGTGAGGAAGATTGAGAAGAGGGTTGGAGCGATGACGCAGCCCTGTTTTGACCCCGGTTCGGATGTGGATTGGGTCTGTGATGGATCTGATGGTAAGGATCACGGCCTGCATGTCTTCGTGGAGCAGGTGGATGATGTGCCGAACTTTTGAGGACATCCGAAACAGAGGAGGACGCTCCATAGACCCTCGCGGTTGACAATGTCAAAGGCCTTTGCAAGGTCGAAGAAGGCCATGTATAAGGGCTGGCGCTGTTCCCTGCAATTTTTCCTGCAGCTGTTGCACTGCAAAGATCATGTCCGTTGTGCCCCCTAGGGGACGAAATCCGCACTGTGACTCCGGGAGGAGCTCCTCGGCCACAGGGAGAGGACGGTTGAGGAGAACTCTAATGACGACTTTCCCAGTCGCTGATAGCAGGGAGATTCCCCTGTAATTACCGCAGTCGGTCCTGTCCCCTTTTTTAAAGATGGTCACGATCACTGCATCTCTGAGATCTCCCGGCATGCTCTCCTCCCTCCAGTTGAGAGAGATGAGGTCGTGTATTCGCACCAGCAGCGCCTCTCCGCCATACTTCAGTGTCTCAGCAGGGATTCCATCTGCTCCCATAGCCTTGTTGTTCTTAAGCTGTTCTTAACCTCTGAGGTTCAAACATAGGGCCAGGAGGAGGCCTTTGAGCCCCTCGAGCCTGTTCCACCATTCAATGAGATTGTTGTGTATGGAGAAAGAGTCAGACTGAACACTGTGAGCTCAAAGTAAAGTGTGACCTGAGTCTTTTACTGCAGGTCTCCAGAGTGCCTCTCCAACCTGCGAAGTCTCTTTAAATACCTGTGCTCCCAAGGGATTATGGGATCCCTTGGGACTCCGGGGAATGAGCCCTCTGGTAGCTGTACGAGTAAATACAAGTCCACATATATAACAACATTCCCCCCAAAGTTAATAGTGTAACTACAATGTGAGTCGATCTGGGGCCGTTCTTGCCCTGGTTGATCATCTCGGTGTGAAAGCTGGTATTGTTGAATCATTTGTTGGGCCCTCGCTGGGCTGCTGTGGATGATGGGTTCTGCTTCGTGGTCAATCGTGGTGCCGGTTGCCACTGGTGTGTATGTTGGGGGATCAAAAAAGGTCGGGTCCAAGGTGGGTTGCTCAGGGTAGTCCGTGAATCTGAGTTTGATTTGATCCAAGTGTTTCCAGTGAATGAGTCCATTTGAAAGTTTCCGGTGAATGAGTCCATTTGAAGCCACTTGGGACCTTGTCCATAATTTAATATAAATACAGGATCCTTGATTTCAATCTCACGTGAAATATTTGCGCTATCATGGTATGCACTTTGTTGAAGCCGCCTGCTCTCTACCTGTTCATGTAGATCGGGATGAACTAACGAGAGCCTTGTCTTAAGTGCTCTTTTCATGAGCAGTTCAGCAGGTGGGATCCCAGTGAGTGAGTGGGGTCTTGTGCGGTAGCTAAGCAGTAGGCGAGTCTGCAGTGAGCCTTCAGTTACCTTTTTCGAGCCTTGCTTCATGGTTTGCACTGCTCTCTCTGCCTGACCATTGGACGCTGGTTTAAACGGGGCAGATGTGACATGTTTGATCCCGTTACGGGTCATGAATTCTTTTAACTCAGCACTGGTAAAACATGGCCCGTTGTCGCTCACCAGGACATCGGGTAAGCCATGTGTGGCAAACATGGCCTGCAGGCTTTCAGTAGTGGTAGCGGACGTGCTAGCCGACATTATCTCACATTCAATCCACTTGGAGTACGCGTCTACAACCACAAGGAACATTTTACCCAAAAACGGGCCTGCATAATCGACGTGTACCCTAGACCACGGTTTGGAGGGCCAAGACCATAAACTTAGCTGCGCCTCCCTGGGTGCATTGCTTAACTGCGAGCATGTATTACATCTGTGAATGCAGGACTCTAAGTCCGCATCGATACCGGGCCACCACACGTGGGATCTGGCTATCGCTTTCATCATTACGATGCCTGGGTGGGTACTGTGAAGGTCATTGATGAAGGTGTCTCTGCCCTTCTTGGGGACCACTACCCGATTGCCCCACAGAAGGCAGTCTGCCTGTATAGACATTTCATCTTTGCGCCGCTGGAACGGCTTTATCTCTTCCTGCATTTCCACTGGGACACTGGACCAGCTCCCGTGAAGCACACAGCTTTTGACATAAGGGGTCCTGGCTTGTCCAGGTTTTGATCTGCCGGGCAGTGACGGGTGATTGCTCACTCTCAAATACTTCCATAACCATGGTTAGATCTGTGAGCTGAGCCATTTCCACCCCCATGGTGGGAAATGGCAGCCTACTGAGAGCATCGGCGCTGTTTTCTGTGCGTTTAGCCTGTGGCAGATGGCGTAGTTGTATGCGGACAACGTGAGCGCCCATCTCTGGATGCGGGCCGATACATTCGTATTTATCCCTTTACTCTCGGAAAACAGGGATATAAGTGGCTTATGGTCAGTTTCCAGTACGAATTTTAGTCCAAACAAGTATTGATGCATTTTTTTACCCCATAGACACACGCTAACGCTTCTTTTTCAATCATGCTGTAGGCTCCCTCAGCCTCAGACAGACCTCTGGATGCATAAGCAACCGGTTGCAGTTTCCTGAAATCATTAGCTTGTTGCAATACACACCCGACGCCATATGACGATGCATCACATGCTAGTACCAAACGCTTACATGAATCATACAACACAAGTAATTTATTTGAGCATAACAATTTTATTGCTTTTACAAAGCCATTTTCTTGGCTTTTGCCCCAAACCCATTCGCCCCCTTTTCGTAGTAAGACATGTCGTGGTTCTAACAGTGTGCTGAGACCCGGTAAGAAGTTACCAAAGTAGTTCAAGAGTCCCAGAAACAACCGCAGCTCCGTCACGTTCTGTGGCCTCTGTGCGTTTTCGATTGCCTCTGTCTTCACGTGGTGGGCCTGATGCCCTCCGCTGCAATCCTCCTTCCCAGGAACTCCACTTCAGGCACCAACACTCTTTGAGCATTTTAACCTGAGCCCCACACAGTTGAGTCGACTAAGAACCTTCTCCAGGTTCTGCAGATGCTCGACTGTGTTCCGACCTGTGACCAAGATGTCGTCCTGGAAGATCACGGTGTGCGGGACCGACTTCAGTAAGCTTTCCATGTTTCTCTGGAATATCGCCGCCGCTGATCAGATTCCAAACGGACATCTGTTATAAACAAAAAGACCTTTGTGCGTGTTGATGCAGGTGAGGGCCTTCGATGATTCCTCCAGTTCCTACATCATGTAGGCTGAAGTCAGATCCAGCTTCGTGAACGTCTTTCCTCCAGCCAGCGTTGCAAAGAGGTCGTCGTCTTTTGGTAGTGGGTATTGGTCCTGCAGGGAGAAACGATTGATAGTTACTTTGTAATCGCCACAGATTCTGATGGTGCCGTCTCCCTTGAGGATTGGGACAATAGGACTGGCACACTCACTGAACTCGATCGGTGAGATGATGCCCTCTCTTTGTAGCCGGTCTAGCTCGATCTCTACCCTTTCTCTCATCATGTATGGTACTGCTCTCGCCTTGTGATGGATGGGTCGCGCCCCCGGAATTAGGTGGATCTGCACTTTTGCTCCTTGGAATTTCCCGATGCCTGGTTCGAACAGCGAAGGAAATTTGTTTAAGATCTGGGCACACGAAGTGTCATCAGCAGGCGATAGCGCTCGGACGTCGACCCAGTTCCAGCATATCTTTCCCAGCCAGCTCCTGCCGAGCAGCGTGGGACCATCGCCCGGCACCACCCAGAGTGGTAGCTTGTGCACCGCTCCATCGTAGGACACCTTTACGGTAGCACTGCCGATGACAGGAATCAGTTCTTTTGTGTAATTTCTTAGTTTCATGCGAATTGAAGTTAAGGCTGGCCTTGAGGCCTTGTTGTACCACAACCTTTCAAAAGTCTTTTTGCCCATGATGGACTGGTTTGCACCCGTGTCCAGCTCCATTGACACCGGGAGTCCATTTAGTTCAACATTCAGCATTATCGGGGGACAATTCATGGTGAATGTGTGCACCCCATGTACCTCTGCCTCCTCGGCCTGAGGCTCTGTTTCGTTGTGATCCTCCTTGGACCTGTCCTCTGCAACATGGTGGTTTGCAGGTTTAACAGGCTTTGCAGTTCGCCTGCACACTCATTGGAGGTGTCCCATTGTTCCACAGCCCTTGCAAATGAACTCTTTGAATCGGCATGAATGGAAACGATGATCACCCTCGCAGCACCAACAAGGTGTTAATGGCCTTGCATTCATCACCCTTGATGGTGGACTCTGAGACATCTGCGGACGTGTAGCTGCAGGTATGTGTGACCTGCCCTGCACGTTACGATTCGAAAACAACATCACTTTGTTCACAGTACTTGTAGCAGCACTTGTGTGCTGAGAGATTTGCTTCGTATTGTCACTGGTGGCAATGAACCCCTGGGCTGTCACTATGGCCTTACTCAAGGTTGGGGTCTCTACAGTCAAAAGTTTGCGAAGTATGGTTTCGTGGCCAATGCCAAATACGAAAAAGTCTCTGAGCATGTGCTCCAAATGTCCTTCAAATTCGCAATGTCCTGCAAGGCGTCTTAGCTCGGCGACATAACTCGCCACTTCCTGGCCTTCAGACATTTTGTAGGTGTAGAACCGGTACCTCGCCATCAGAATGCTTTCCTTCAGGTTCAAATGCTCTCGGACAAGTGTGCACAAATCATCGTACGATTTCTCCGTGGGTTTCGCTGGAATGAGCAGATTCTTCATGAGGCCATACGTTGGTGCCCCACAGACGGTGAGGAGGATCGCCCTTCGTTTGGCAGTGCTCCCTTCCTCATCTAGCTCGTTGGTCACGAAGTATTGGTCGAGTCGCTCCACAAAAGTTTCCCAATCATCTCCCTCCGAAAATTTCTCCAGGATGCCCACTGTTCTCTGCATCTTTGGGTTCGCTATCTGTATCTCGTCGCCAGTTGTAGTGTATGGAGAAAGAGTCAGACTGTACACTGTGAGCTCAAAATAAAGTGTGACTTTAGTCTTTTACTGCAGGTCTCCAGAGTGCCTCTCCAACCTGTGAAGCCTTCTTAAATACCTGTGCTCCCAAGGGATTATGGGATCCCTTGGGACTCCGGGGAATGAGCCCTCTGGTGGCTGTACAGAGTAAATACAAGTTCACATATATAACAGAGATCCTGGCTAATTTGCGACCGAGGATGAGGAGGAATTTCACCTCCTGAGATGAGGAAGAATTTCTTCCCTGAGAGGGTCGTGAATCTTTGGAATTCTCTATCCTAAGGAACTGTGGAACTTGAGTCATTGAATATATTCAAGGCAGAGATAGACAGATTCTTGAACTATCGGGGAGTCAAGGATTATGGGGAACGGGCAGGGAAGTGGAGTTGAGTCCATGATCAGATCAGCCGTGATCGTATTGAATGGCGGAGCAGGCTCGAGGGGCCGCATGGCCGACTCCTGTTCCTATTTCTTATGTTCTAACTCCATATACCTGCCTTTGCCCCATATCCCTTAATACCATTGGTTAACAAAAATCTATCAATCTCCGATATAAAATGACCAATTGATCCAGAATCAATTGCCGTTTGCGGAAGAGAGTTCCAAACTTCTACCGCCCTTTGTGTGTAGAAGTGTTTCCTAATTTCACGCCAGAAAGGTCTGGCTCTAATATTTAGACTATGCCCCCTAGTCCTAGACTCCCCAACCAGCGGGAATAGTTTCTCTCTATCTACCCTATCTGTTCCCCTTAATACCCTAAAATCTTCGATCAAATCGCCCCTTAACCATCTAAATTCTGGGGAATACATAGACATAGAAACATAGAAAATAGGTGCAGGAGTAGGCCATTCAGCCCTTCGAGCCTGCACCGCCATTCAATGAGTCCATGGCTGAACATGCAACCTCAGTACCCCATTCCTGCTTTCTCGCCATACCCCTTGATCCCCCCAGGAAGGACTACATCTAACTCCTTTTTGAATATATTTAGTGAATTGGCCTCAACAACTTTCTGTGGTAGAGAATTCCACAGGTTCACCACTCTCTGGGTGAAGAAGTTTCTCCTCATCTCGGTCCTAAATGGCTTACCCCTTATCCTTAGACTGTGACCCCTGGTTCTGGACTTCCCCAACATTGGGAACATTCTTCCTGCATCTAACCTGTCTAAACCCGTCAGAATTTTAAACGTTTCTATGAGAAACCCTAATTTGTGTAATCTCTCCTCGTAACTTAACCCCTGGAGTCCGGGTATCTTTCTGGTAAACCCACGCTGCACTCCCTCCAAGGCCAATATATCCTCCCTAAGATGTGGGGCCCAGAACTGCTCACAGTGCTCCAGGTGTGGTCCAACCAGGGCTTTGTACAGCTGCAGCATAACCTCTACCCCCTTGTGCTCTAGTCCTATAATATAAAGGCCAGCATTCTGTTAACTTTATTGATTATCTTCTGTACCTGTTGATGATATTTGAATGATCAATGTACCTGGACGAGTCTCTTTGGTTTTAGTTTTCACCATTTAGTAAGTACCCTGGCACCGGCAGTGTTAGATTCTGGAATGTCAGAACCACAGGCTCTCTCTCTGTCTGGAAACTGCCTCTGATTCTTATAATTAATTACACCTTTCATGACGTTGAGAATAGCTACAGTAATTCAGAAGTTCTGCATATTATGATTCTAACAGCTAAGATTGGAAAGAAAGAATCATTTTGTTTTCAAAAAAAGTTGAAGGTTTGATAATTTCTTTGAAGGGGGAATGCTCTACCCAGCAGCCTTGCTCAGTTGGAGTCACCTTTTTATCAATGAAGATGATCCATCACCTTTCAGTGGTCACCTAGCGCTGACTAGTGGGCACATGGCATACTACACACCCTTTCTTTCTCTTCAACTGTCACTCAAAGTCATGGAAATGAAAATTGGGCGAGGTGTATAATGGGCTACCGCTTGCAAAGTTCAGTTACACCCCCAATGACTCTAGTTGTGGGTTCAAGTCCCACCCCAGGGAGTTGAGCACAAAAATCTAGGCTGACACTGCAGTGCAGTGCTGAGGGAGTGCTGCACTGTCGGAGGGGCAGTGCTGAGGGAGTGCTGCACTGTCGGAGGGGCAGTGCTGAGGGAGCGCTGCACTGTCGGAGGAGCAGTGCTGAGGGAGTGCTGCACTGTCGGAGGGGCAGTGCTGAGGGAGTGCTGCACTGTCGGAGGGGCAGTGCTGAGGGAGTGCTGCACTGTCGGAGGGGCAGTACTGCACTGTCGGAGGTGCCGTCTTTCGGATGAGACGTTAAACCAAGGCCCCATCTGCTCTCTCAGGTGGACGTAAAATATCCCGTGGCATTATTTCGAAGAAGAGCAGGGGAGTTCTCCCCGGTGTCCTGGGGCCAATATTTATCCCTCAATCAACATCACTAAAAACAGATTATCTGGTCATTATCACATTGCTGTTTGTGGGAGCTTGCTGTGTGCAAATTGGCTGCCGCATTTCCAACATTACAACAGTGACTACACTCCAAAAGTACTTCATTGGCTGTAAAGCGCTTTGGGACGTCCGGTGGTCATGAAAGGCGCTATATAAATGCAAGTCTTTCTTTCTTTCTCTTGCAGATGGGCATGATCTGTGCTTCAAGTATGAGCCGAGACAGTAGGGGGGGGGCGGTGTTGGGAGGCAGAGAGAAGGGCAGCGGAGGGCAGAGCTGTAATAGCTGCGTGACCTCAGCCGGGTGGGACCTCAGTCTGCCTCATGACTGCCCCCTGTCTCTCTGTGAGGGGAACGGACGGCCAACACCTGCGACCCAGCAACCTCACAAAAAGATTACTCTTTATTATGAAAAGCACAAAGAATTGTTTGGAAAATGGGAACATTGGTGGAAGCTGTTTCTAGAACTTGAGAAGAAGGCATCTGACCCAAACAGATACGCTAACCGAGGTGGAGCTCCACTGAGAGAGGCGAAGGAGCATGGTCAACTTCGCAAGACATTACCAAAGCTGGAAGAAGAACTGAAGTTATACATTAAAAAAATGGGAAACTGAGCAAAGCTGTCCATTTCTGGTTAATGGTCAAAAATTCGTAACCTATATTGCCAACCGATGGAAGCAGCACAGACTAAAGAAAGAACAAGAAAAACAAGAACCATGTGTAAAGAAGGAAGATTGGGTTGTCTGTAAACCTCCTTAAAAGCGGCCATTGGGTGCATCTAATACACCACACAGATAAATCAGAAAACGTGACTTTGCCAGCAGATCTAATCACGGCAGTGGACAGCTCAATTCTACAATGCTTCATAATCCTTAAGATATCTTATCTCCACTTCAGACTCCACCAGTTGGAAGGATTTGTTCTGCATGGTTCTTGACAATTTGTAATCTTTCTTGCTTACTGTACATGTTCATTTTATTCCTGTTTGGAAGTACACAATCACGTGCGAGGACCTGTTTTATATTTCAGTTTTGAAGAAATTACATTCTAATGGGCTGGCAGTGTGTGCCAATTATTTTTGCCTTGTGTATCTTGTGTGTGTTGGACTTTGTCCTTTTTTTTAATTGATTCAAGTATTTTATTGCATAAAAACCATTGTACTCAAGTGTCAGTATGCTTGGCCGCAATAGTATCTATTGTGTCTTAGCCAAAAGACAAATTATTAATGTAATAAGATAGATTGATCATAACACTGAGTCAAGTTTCAGAATGAATACACTTAGTTTCTGTTTTGAAGGAAAATGTTTCACAATTATATCAGCTATACCTCCAATAATTAAGATCAGTCCATCAGCTTGTCAAGGGCAACGAGGGAAGGGCAATTAATGGCAGCTCTGCCAGTGACACCCATATCCTGAGTATGAATTAAACATATCGTACACTCTACTCTTAACTCAAAGTTGCTTCATTCAAGTTATCGGAAGATTCAACTCTTTTGCACCAACTTCCTACATTGCTATGTTATTTACATTGTTTAACTCAAATTATTGGATAATTTATATTCTTTCAGCACAAAAGATGACCTTGGATTATCGGTGGCAGAATGTATCAAAATGTTGCAATAATTCTGCTCTCCGTAGGAGTAAGAATAAACTGCAGACTTTATCTTTGTACTTGCTTAATTAATGTCAGAATTTTAAATAACAAGGCACCAGCGGCATTCACATAAGGCACGAAGCAGAATTTAAATTTGCCACAGTGCAGTTCTTGAAAATCAAGTTTACGTGTACTGCCGCTTGGGGACGCCAGAGGGCGCTCAAAGCCCAGAAAAGGCAGATTTTGTACAATATTAGGAAAAGCTACATAAGGACACAAGAATTAGGAGCAGGAGTCGGCTATTCGGCCCCTCGAGCCTGCTCCACCATTCAATGAGATCATGGCTGATCTTCTACCTCAACTCCACTTTCCTGCACTATCCTTATATCCCTTGATTCCCTGAGTATCCAAAAATCTATCGATCTCTGTCTTGAATATACTCAACCATTGAGCATCCACAGCCCTCTGGGGTAGAGAATTCCAAAGATTCACCACCCTCTGAGCAAAGATGTTTCTCCTCATCTCAGTCCTAAATGGCCGACCCTTTATCCTGAGACTGTGACCCCTGGTTCTAGACTCCCCAGTCCGGGGGAAACATCCTCCCTGCATCTACCCTGTCAAGCCCTGTAAGAATTGTGTATGTTTCAATGAGATCACCTCTCATTCTTCTAAACTCCAGAGAATATAGAAACATAGAAATTTACAGCGCAGAAGGAGGCCATTTCGGCCCATTGTGTCCGCGCTGGCCGACAAAGAGCCGCATGGCCCTCGGTCAGCAGCCCTGAAGGTTACATATCATCATCATCATCATCATAGGCAGTCCCTCGGAATCGAGGAAGACTTGCTTCCACTTTTAGAATTAGTCCTTAGGTGGCTGAACAGTCCAATACGAGAGCCACAGTCCCTGTCACAGGTGGGACAGACAGTGGTTGAGGGAAGAGGTGAGTGGGACAGGTTTGCCGCACGCTCCTTCCGCTGCCTGCGTTTGGTTTCTGCATGCTCTCGGCGACGAGACTCGAGGTGCTCAGCGCCCTCCCGGATGCACTTCCTCCACTTAGGGCGGTCTTTGGCCAGGGGACTCCCAGGTGTCAGTGGGGATGTTGCACTTTATCAGGGAGGCTTTGAGGGTGTCCTTGGAACGTTTCCTCTGCCCACCTTTGGCTCGTTTGCCGTGTAGGAGTTCTGAGTAGAGCGCTTGCTTTGGGAGTCTCGTGTCTGGCATGCGGACAATGTGGCCTGCCTAGCGGAGCTGATCAAGTGTGGTCAGTGTTTCAATGCTGGAGATGTTGGCCTGTTCGAGGACGCTAATGTTGGTGCATCTGTCCTCCCAGGGGATTTGTAGGATCTTGCGGAGACATCGTTGGTGGGTATTTCTCCAGCGACTTGAGGTGTCTGCTGTACATGGTCCATGTCTCTGAGCCATAAAGGAGGGTGGGTATCACTACAGCCCTGTAAACCATGAGATTTGAGGGCCTGGTCTTCGAACACTCTTTTCCTCAGGCGGCCGAAGGCTGCACTGGAGCACTGGAGATGGTATTGAATCTCCTCATCAATGTCTGCTCTTGTTGATAAGAGGCTCCCGAGATATGGGAAATGGCCCACGTTGTCGAGGGCCACGCCGTGGATCTTGATGACTGGGGGGCAGTGCTGTGCGGCGAGGACAGGTCGGTGGAGGACCTTTGTCTTACGGATGTTTAGTGTAAGGCCCATGCTTTCGTACGCCTCGGTAAATACATCGATTATGTCCTGGAGTTCAGCCTCTGTGTGTGCACAGACGCAGCCGTCGTCTGCGTACTGTAGCTCGACAACAGAGGTTGGGGTGGTCTTGGACCTGGGCTGGAGGCGGCGAAGGTTGAACAGCTTCCCACTGGTTCTGTTGTTTAGTTCCACTGCAGCGGGGAGCTTGTCGACTGTGAGGTGGAGCATGGCAGTGAGGAAGATTGAGAAGAGGGTTGGGGCGATGACGCAGCCCTGTTTGACCCCGGTCCGGACGTGGATTGGGTCTGTAATGGATCCGTTGGTAAGGATCACGGCCTGCATGTCGTCGTGGAGCAGGCGGAGGATGGTGACCTACTTTTGGGGGCATCCAAACCGGAGGAGGACGTTCCATAGACCCTCGCGGTTGACAGTGTCGAAGGCCTTTGTAAGGTTGAAGAAGGCCATGTATAAGGGCTGGCGCTGCTCCCTGCATTTTTCCTGCAGCTGTCGCGCTGCAAAAATCATGTCCGTTGTGCCTCGGAGGGGACGGAATCCGCACTGTGACTCTGGGAGGAGCTCCTCGGCCACGGGGAGAAGACGGTTGAGGAGGACTCTAGCGACAACTTTCCCAGTGGCTGATAACACGGAGATTCCTCTGAAGTTGCTGCAGTCGGACTTGTCCCCTTTTTTAAAGATGGCCATGATCACTGCATCTCTGAGATCTCCCGGCATGCTCTCCGCCCTCCAGATGAGAGAGATGAGGTCGTGTATCCGTGCCAACAGTGCCTCTCCGCCATACTTCAGTGTCTCAGCAGGGATTCCATCAGCTCCCGAAGCCTTGTTGTTTTTAAGTTGTTTTATGGCTTTTTCTACCTCGTGCAGTGTTGGGATCTCACCGAGGTGGTGGCGGGTCGCATGCTGCGGGATGGAGTCGAGAATACTCGAGTCAAAGGCAGAGTCCCGATAGAGGAGATCTTCGAAGTGCTCCTTCCATCGGGCCCCGACAGCCTCGGTGTCCTTGATGAGTGCCATTCTTGGCCAGCAGTGGCGTGGTGTCTTGGGAGTTTGGACCGTAGGTGGCCTTGACTGCGATGAGGAATCCTCGTACATCATGGCTGTCGGCCAGTTGCTGTATCTCCTGTGCTTTCTCCATCCACCACCTGTTCTTTAGGTCCTGGGTTTTTTGTTGGACCTCAGCCTTGAGCCGCCTGTAATGTTGCTTTGCTGCTCCCGAGTTGGGTTGTTGCTTGAGGTTTAGAAATGCTCTGTACTTGCCATCTATTAGTTCTTGGATCTCCTGATAAACCTATGAACAATGGCGGAAAGGTAAAGAGCACCCGGCCCAACCAGTCCGGCCCACACAACCGCGACACCCCTTACACCGAAACATTCTACACTCCACCCCAACCCGAGCCATGTGATCTCCTGGGAGAGGCAAAAACCTATCGGCCTAGTCTGCTCAATCTCTCCTCATAGGACAATCCCCCATCCCAGGAATCAGTCTGGTGAACCTTCGTTGCACTCCCTCTATGGCAAGTATATCCTTCCTTAGGTAAGGAGACCAAAACTAAGGAGGCCACACATTGGACAATACTACAACTTTCCAGTGGTGTCTCTAAATGTCCAATTGTCGAACACACTGTTTGTGTGACCTGTTAGACGACATTTCCCGCTGCTGAGAGCAGGTGCATTGGTGTTACTGTGATTTGCCTAGTATAAAGAAAGAAAGACTTGCATTTATATAGCGCCTTTCACGACCACCAGACGTCTCAAAGCATTTACTGCCAATGAAGTACTTTTTAGAGTGTAGTCACTGTGGTAATGTAGGAAACGCAGCAGCCAATTTGCACACAGCAAGCTCCCACATACAGCAATGTGATAATGACCAGATACTCTGTTTTTCAGTGATGTTGATTGAGGGATAAATATTGGCCAGGACACCGGGGAGAACTCCCCTTGCTCTTCTTTGAAATAGTGCCATGGGATCTTTTACATCCACCTGAGAGGGCAGACGGGGCCCTCAGTTTAACGCCTCATCGGAAAGACGGCACCTCCGACAGTGCAGCACTCCCTCAGCACTGCACTGGGAGTGGGACTTGAACCCACAACCTTCTGACCCAGAAGCAAGGTGCTACCCACTGAGACACAGCTAAGGGGTGTTCGGTTGAACAATTCTAGGATAAGTCTTCTCATTTCAATCTCAAGCCTCCTCATGCTGTTGCCCGAACAGAGTGAAGCTCGCAAGCATATTCTCGACAGGCTGAAATCAAAAAATGTTCAAATGCTGAGGATTAAATGGGAACCTTGGAATTAACCTGTCATGTCTCCTACGTGGCTACGTTGGTACTATCACAAGGTGTGCCACCAGGGGGCACAGCAGTGGGAGACTCGTAGGTTACCTGTACAGGTGTGCCTGGCCTAGTATAAAAGGCAGGCCACCAGGTGTGATCCTCACTCTGGAGTTAACAAATAAAGGACTAAGGTCACTACAGTTCAAGTACAACACATTGCCTCGTGGAGTCATTATCAGAGCATTTAGGGACACAACAGAACCAACTTTGAATTAAGTGCAGAGTGTATTTGGATAGGGGGCAGAAGTGTAAACCCACCTTTTTAATTATTTATTCTTGGGATGCGGACGTCGCTGGCAAGGCTGGCATTTATTGCCCATCCCTAATTGCCCCCTTGAGAAGGTGGTGGTGAGCCGCCTTCTTGAACCGCTGCAGTCTGTGTGGTGAAGGTGCTCCCACAGTGCTGTTAGGGAGGGAGTTCCAGGATTCTGACCCAGCGACGATGAAGGAACGGCCGATATATTTACAAGTCGGGCTGGTGTGTGACTCGGGGGGGGGGGAACGTGGAGGGTTATCGTGTTCAATGTTCCCGTTAAGCTGCACAGGCTGCTCACCGGCTTTTAAATAGCTAAAAATGCGCATGCGCCATATTGTGAATGGGCCCCATGCAGCCCCTTAAAGGGGCCACGCACCCGAAAAAAACTATTAAAGGGAATATCAAAAATAAAACACTGGTGTGGCCCCAACTGGCGTATTGTGTCCAATTCCGGGCACTGCACTTTAGGAAGGATGTGAAGGACAGAGAGAGGGTGCAGAAAAGATTTACGAGAATAGTTCCAGGGATGAGGGACTTCAGTTACGGGGATAGACTGGAGAAGCTGGGGTTGTTCTCCTTGGAGCAGTGAAGGTTGAGAGGAGATTTGATCGAGGTGTTCAAAATCATGAGGGGTCTGGACAGAGTAGACAGAGAGAAACTGTTCCCATTGGTGGAAGGGTCGAGAACCAGAGGGCACAGATTTAAGGCGATTGGCAGCAGAACCAAAGGCGACATGAGGAAAAACGTTTTTACGCAGCGAGTGGTTAGGATCTGGAATGCGCTGCCTGAGAGGGTGGTGGAGGCAGACTCAATCACGGCTTTCAAAAGGGAGTTGGAAGGAAAGTAATTTGCCGGGCTACGGGGAAAGGGCGGGGGAGTGGGACTGGCTGAGAGCCGGCACGGGCTCGATGGGCCGAATGGCCTCCATCTGAGCCGTAACGATTCTCTGATTCTATTCTATGAATATCGATGGTGTTCTGTACAGCTTTACTTCCTCTTTCTTCATCTTAAATAACACATGTTTACTTATCTCAGAAGACATGATACCCTTCAGACATGATATGATGGATCACTGTTGAGTGGCATTAGAAGATTTTGTTTCACCGAAGTAAATGAGCTGGAATATTTTAAACTTCTCAGGACAAGACTAATCAATGTACTGTGTAGTGCACTACATACTATATCAGAAAATTGATTAACTCATCCTAACTCATTAACAAGAGCTGCAAGCTTCAAAAGATATTTTGAGCAGGTTGGGCCTGTACTCATTGGAGTTTAGGAGAATGAGAGGTGATCTTACTGAAACATACAAGATTCTTGTTATGTTCAGAATAACTCCACAAGACTGTATTGTAAGCTCAAACTGTTGTAACCTTGGTCTCTTTATTCAGACTCTGGAGTGAGGAAGCAGCATGGTGAATCACCTTTTATACCTGCTTGCCCCAGGGTGCACAGGTGACCCTTAGGTCTCCCACAGGTGTGCCCCCTGGTGGCAAGTCTTACATATTGGTGAGGTTTACATACATACATAACATCACTCCCCCCCCCCCCCCGCCAAAGTCCTATGTACAAGTTATTTACAAGTTGAGGCGATCTGGCGCAGTGCGTTCCCGGGTCGATCGCCTGAGTTGAAGTCCTGGCCTGGGTGAGCTGGTCAATCGTTGTTCCACGGCCACGCGGCTGCTCTGTTCGGACTGACAGGCATGGTGGGTTCATTCTCGTGGCTGACGGCGAGGTCGCTTGTGTTAGTGAGTCACTCGGGGCCAGGTCCTTTCACAGTGGTTTCTGATTATCTGTAGTTTGCAGTTTGGTCTGGTCCAAATGCTTTCTGCATTTGCCCAGTACATGGTTTCACAACAAACACTCCATTTTTATCACAAACACTCCATTCCCCTCTTTGGCTAATACAGTGCTGGCAGCCCATCTGGGGCCATGAACATGGTCTGCATCATTTGTTCTGATGTTGCATGGACGAGCCGTGCGATCATGGTACATTCTCTGCTGATAGCATACAGAAGACTCGGTTCTGAGTGATTCTGTCCGGTGACTGCGTAGCACCTGGGATAGCCGGGTCTGTAGGGAGTCTACCGGGACACATGTGGTGCTTGGCTTTATGATTTGGGCTGCCCGCTCCAGACTATTGTCGCTGACCCTAAGGTCTGGCAAGCCAAGGATGGACGATATGGCCTCGAGACTTTCAGTAGTGGCGGGAGGCCTCGTGGTCCCCGTGGATCCTGGGCCATGGTATGGAGGACCCGGACCACCGACTGTGTGTAGCCTCCCTGCCTTTCTTTGCAACGTTGCAGGGTTGCCCCAAAGGGGGCAATCTGATGGGATGAGCATCTTGTCTTTGCGACGGACAAACTGCAACATCCCATCTAGCAGTTCGCCGTTAGCAGGCGGTAACGTGGGATCCTGGCTAGTCCAGGTCCTAAACTGGGGGGCCGTTACGGTTGACCCCTCGCTCTCTAGCACTTCCGTAACAACAAGCAGCTCTGCGGGCTGTGCCGTTTCCACCCCGGTGATGGGCATCGGTAGCTAACTGAGGGCATCAGTGCCGTTCTCAGTGTCTGGCCCGTGGCGGATCATGTTACAGTGCACAGACAGTGTTAGACATTTTTGAAACAAAGCATTGATAATAATGCCTCTGCGCTCCAAAAACTGTGAGATTGGCAACTTGTCATGTCCCGTGAACGCAGGCTACTGCCTTGGTTAACTTATTGGATACATGTACAACCGGTTGGAGCTCTTCTGCTTCTTTGGCTTGCTGTACAACACGCCCGACCCCGTGTGATAACACATCACTTGCTACAAGTACTTTGTCAGATACATATACGACAGGTTGGGGTTCGCTCGCTACTTTGGCTTGTTGTAAGGTACCCCCGACCCCATATGATAATACATCATCGGCCACGAAAGAGCGCTTACATGGGTTACACAGTGCAAACAACTTATTGGAACGTAGTGGGTTCCTGGCCTTCTTAGCAGCCGCCCCTTTACCTTTGCCCCAAGCCCAGTCGCCTTCCTTACCGGGCAACACATGCCTCTGTTTTGTTGCGGTGACATCCCGTGGTCTGGATGCTCTCTCGTCCCGTGGTCTGGATGCTCTCTCGTCCCGTGGTCTGGACGTTCTCTCGTCCCGTGGTCTGGATGCTCTTTCATTCCGTGGTCTGGACGTTCTCTCGTACCGTGGTGTGGACGTTCTCTCGTCCCATGGTCTGGAAGCACTTGTGTCCTGTGGTCTGCACGCACCCTCGTCCGTGTCCGTGATGCCGACTGCCGCAATCTTCCTCCCCAGGGACTTTGCCTCTGGCGTCGGGAAGATGCATTTGGATCGTTTCGGCCAGAGTCCCACTCTGCTTGGTCGACCTGGAGCCTCTGCCATCGTCGCGAAGAGGTCGTCGGCTTTGTGTGGTGGGCACCGTGCCTGTACTGCTGCTCAGTTGATCGTTACCTCCATGTGGTTGTGATGAGCGGCCTGTGCCTCGGGGATCTACAAATGGATCTGCACTTCCATGCCTGGTTCAGCTGAAGGTGGGGCTTTGCTCAGCCTTTGAGCAATGGAGACGTCATTCGCCGGAGAAGGTACACAGAGGTCTGCCCAGTTCCATCGAATCTTCCCCATCCACCTTCTACCAAGCAGCATTGGCCCATCACCTGAAACAATCCACAGTGGTAAATCGTGCACCGCTCCCTCATGGGATACTCTTATGTCCAGTTATGTCCAATAACTGGTATCAGTTCCTTGGTGTAGGTGCGCAGCTTTGCCTGAATTGGGATCAGTTTGGGTCGTTGTGCTCTGTCACCCCACAGCCTCTCGAATGCCTTCTGGCTCATTATTGATTGACTCGCCCCCGTGTCCCGTTCCATGGGGACTGGGGTGCCGTTGAGATTAACTTTTAACATTATCGGAGGGCTTTTGGTGGTGAAGGTGTGTATCCATATACTTCCTCTTCATCCTCAGGTTGAGTTGCCTCTCCTGCTCGTTCAGCGTGATCCTCACTGGATCGGTCGTCCTCTCCTGACTCTGCCACGTGGTGAGTCAGAGGTCGTTTGCACATTCGCTGGAGGTGCCCCATTGTTCCACAGCCCTTGCACATATAGTGCTTGAATCAACATTGATAGGCTCTATGACTGCCCCCGCAGCGCCAACATGGTGTTAATGGATATGTATTCATACCCCACAGCGGACTCTGAGTCACCCTAGGTCTGGCCTCTGCGGTCGTGTAGGCCCTGCCATGTACAGTTCTGCCTGCTGAAAGCATTATTTTATGCACAGTACTTGCCGGTGAGCTTCGATTCTGAGAAGATATCTGTTTCGTGTTGTCGCTCGTGGATATGAAAGCATGGGCTATCGTGATGGCCTTGCTCAGATCCAGGGATTCGGCAGACAGCAGCTTGTGAAGAATGACCTCGTGGCCGATTCCAAGCACAAAAAATTCCCGCAACATTTCCCCCAAAGATCCGGCAAACTCGCTCTGCCCCACAAGGCGTCTTAGGTCAGCGACAAAGCTCACCACGTTCTGGCTCTCGGAGTGATGGTGCGTGTAAAAGCGATACCTGACCATTAAGATACTCTCCTTCGGCTTGAGGTGTTCCCGAACCAGCGTGCACAGCTCTGTGTAAGTCTTGTCCGTTGGTTTGTCCAGTGCCAGCAGATTTTTGAGGAGGCCATATATCGAAGACCCACATACGATGAGGAGAATCGCCCTGCGCTTGATCACCGTCTCAGCCTTGTCCAGTTCGTTGGCCACGAAGTACTGGTCGAGACGCTCAATGAAGGCTTCCCAATCATCGCCCTCAACAAATCTCTCAAGAATACCAACGGCAGCCATTACCGCCATGAAAGTTTGTGATCCGTTACTCGTCGCCAGTTGTTCTGTTCAGAATAACTCCTCAAGACTGTATTATAAGCTCAACCTGTTGTGACCTTGGTCTCTTTATTCAGACTCCAGAATGAGGAAGCAGCATGGTAGATTACCTTTTATACCTGCTTGCCCAGGGTGCACAGGTGACCCTTAGGTCTCCCACAGGTGTGCCCCCTGGTGGCAAATCTTACATATTGGTGAGGTTTACATTCATACATAACAATTCTGAGGGGGCTTGACAAGGTAGATGCAGAGAGGATGTTTCCACTCATGGGGTAATCTAGAACTTGGTGGCAGTTTTGAGGGTCTGATCTTCAAACACTCTTTTCCTCAGGTGGCCGAAGGCTGCACTGGCGCACTGGAGGCGGTGTTGAATCTCGTCGTCAATGTCTGCCCTTGTTGATAAGAGGCTCCCGAGGTATGGGAAATGGTCCACGTTGTCCAGGGCCGCACCTTGGATCTTGATGACTGGGGGGCAGTGTTATGCGGCGAGGACAGGCTGGTGGAGGACCTTTGTCTTACGGATGTTTAGCGTAAGGCCCATGCTTTTGTACGCCTCAGTAAATACGTCGACTATGTCCTGGAGTTCAGCCTCTGTATGTGCGCAGACGCAGGCGTTGTCCGCGTACTGTATCTCGACCACAGAGGTTGGAGTGGTCTTGGACCTGGCTGTAATGTATGTACATAAGGTCTGCCCACTACCAGGGGGCACTACCGTCGGAGGTCCTATTGTCATAGGTACACTCATGCTGGGCCCGGTATATAACCTGAACTTCACCTTCGTATCTTCACTTCTGGAAGCCATCAAAGACTGACCAGGTTACCCTAGTCACTGGCTCACAGTACGGAGTTCATTGTCTCATTTTATACACTATAACTGGCGACGAGGAAAATATGAACCCACGCAAAAGTATGGCGAGCACAGCACGATCGAGTTCTGTCGGAATTCTCGAGAAATTCAATGAGGGAGAGGATTGGGGAGATTTCATGGATCGTCTTGACTTCGTGGCAAACGACCTAAACAAAGACGAGGGTGCAGAGAAGCGCAGGGCAGTTCTTCTCACCGTCGGTGGCCCCACGATCTATGCACTCATCAAGAATCTGATCTCACCCACTCTTCCTACAGAAAAGGATTACAAAGAACTGTGTGCTCTAGTTCGGGAACACCTTAAACCCACGTAAGGCATCCTCATATCCCGATATCGCTGCTATACGCACGTCCGTCCAGAAGGCATTAGTTGCCGACCTGAAATGTCTTGCAGGGCCTTGCAAATTTGGGCCTGCATTGGAAGACATGCTGAGTGACTTTTTCGTGATCAGGGTCAACGACGAGGCGATCTTAAGTCAGCTGCTGACTGCGGAGACGCCGGACCTCAGCAAGGTCATCACCATCGCCCAGGCTGGCATGTCCACGCAGAAAAGCACGAAACAGATATCGCGACAAAACAGGAACTCCACGGCAAATACTGTGTACAAAATTGTATCGACGGCCGACAGAGCTGCACATGGCAGGGCCTACTCGACTGTGTCTGCAAGACCGGGAGCCGTTCAAAAGTTCGCCATCGGGGGCCTACTCGACTGCGTATTCGAGAACAGGAGCCGCTCAAAGCCCGCCATCGGGCGCAAATCCGAGCTCAACGGGTTGGTGTTGCGGGGGCAATCACCAACCCCATCAGTGCCGCTTCAGGCAGTGTGTATGCAGAGGGTGTGCGAAGACGGGGCATCGTTATTGGACGTGTCCGCAGCGGAGCAAACGAGCTGCGACGCACCCCGTGGATGATGATCAATCCAGCGTGGATCTGGCGATGCAGCCCGAGACATTTGAGGGCTTCGAGGAGGAAGTGTATAGCGTACATGCGTTCCTAACAAAGACCCAACCGATAATGATGGAGGTAAAATTAAACGGTGTGCCGGTATCCGTGGAATTAGACTCGGGCGCGAGTCAGTCGATAATGAGCCAGAGGACTTTCGAAAAGCTGTGGGAGACCAAGGCAGAGAGAGACCCAAGCTGAGTCCGATAAATGCAATGTTGCGTACCTACACCAAAGAGCTCATACCAATGATCGGTAGTGCAGCAGTAAGAGTGTCGTACGAGGGAGCGATTCATGATCTACCGTTATGGATTGTCCCGGGTAACGGCCCATCGTTATTCGGTGGGAGTTGGCTCAAGAAAATAAAATGGAACTGGTACGAAATCAAAGCTTTGTCATCAGCGGATGATGATTTGTGTGCTCAAGTGCTGAGCAAATTTCCCTCACTGTTTGAACTGGGAATTGGCAGCTTCAAGGGAGCCAAGGTGCAGATTCACCTAGGGCCAGATGCAAGGCCCATCCATCACAAAGCCAGGGCGGTCCCGCACATGATGAGAGAAAAGGTCAAGCTCGAATTGGACAGGCTACAACGCGAGGGGGTCATCTCACCGGCCGAATTTAATGAATGGGCCAGTCCCATTATTCCGGTGTTAAAGAGCGACGGCACGGTCAGGATTTGTGGAGACTACAAGGTCACGATCAACCGAGTTTCGAAACAAGATCAGTACCCACTACCGAAAACTGATGACCTGTTTGCAACGCTAGCCGGGGGAAATCGTTCACCAAATTGAATCTAACGTCGGCCTACGTGACACAGGAACTGGTTGAATCATCAAAGAAACTTACGTGTATCAACACGCACAAAGGACGGTTTATTTACAACAGGTGCCCTTTTGGCATTCGTTCGGCGGCAGCCATATTTCAGAGAAACATGGAGAGCCTATTGAAACCCATCCCCAGGACCGTGGTATTCCAAGACAACATCCTAGTCACAGGTCATGACACCACCGAGCACCAGCACAATCTGCAAGAGGTTCTGCGTCGTCTGGACAAAGTGGGACTCCGGCTGAAACGTTCGAAGTGTGTTTTCATGGCACCAGAGGTCGAATTCCTTGGACGAAAGATCGCTGCAGACGGAATCAGGCCGACAGACGCGAAAGCAGAGGCCATCAAAAATGCGCCCAGGCCCCAGAATGTGACGGAGCTGCGTTCGTTGCTGGGTCTTCTCAACTACTTCTGTCATTTCTTACCCAAATTGAGCACAGTATTAGAGCCTTTGCACAAGTTGTTCAGGAAAGGAGACAACTGGGTGTAGGGTGAACTTCAAGACAGAGCCTATGAGAAGGCTAGAAATCTGTTGTGTTCCCACAAGCTACTGGTACTCTATGACCCAGGCAAGTGTCTGGTTTTGACCTGTGATGCGTCGTCCTATGGGGTCGGCTGCGTACTCCAGCAAGCCAATGAGTCAGGCAAACTACAACCAGTTGCATACGCGTCTCGAAGCCTGTCCAAGGCGGAAAGAGCCTACGGCATGGTAGAGAAAGAGGCTTTAGCATGTGTTTATGGGGTTAAAAAAAATGCACCAGTACCTGTTTGGGCTTCGTTTCGAGCTGGAAACCGATCACAAGCCGCTTATATCGTTGTTCTCGGAACATAAAGGTATCAATACCAATGCGTCATCCCGCATCCAGAGGTAAGCGCTGACATTATCTGCCTATGATTATGTCATTCGCCATAGACCAGGCACCGACAACTGCGCTGATGCATTGAGCCGGTTACCGTTGCCCACACCGGAGGTGGAAACGCCAATGACGCAGAGCTACTCATGGTCAGGGATGCCTTTGAGAGTGAAAGGTCGCCTGTCACTGCTCAACAAGTTAAGGTCTGGACCAACCAGGATCCGATCCTATCGGTTCTAAAACGTTGTGTTCTTAACAGGGACTGGTTGACCATCCCCAAGGAAATGGGTGATGAAACCAAACCGAATAGCCATCGCAAAGATGAGCTTTCCATCCAGCCCGACTGTTTACTGTGGGGTAATCGTGTTGCAATGCCCAAGAAAGGCAGGGCGAGATTTGTACGGGAGTTACATAGTACGCATCCCGGTATTGTCATGATGAAGGCCATCGCCAGGTCCCATGTTTGGTGGCCTGGCATTGACTCGGACTTAGAGTCATGCGTGCATCAGTGCAGCACTTGCATGCAGTTAAGCAATGCCCCAAAGGAAGCTCCGCTCAGTCTGTGGTCATGGCCATCCAAACCGTGGTCTAGAATCCACATCGACTTTGCGGACCCCTTCCTCGGTAAAATGGATTTTGTGGTGGTGGATGCATACTCCAAATGGATAGACTGTGTGATCATGTCATCCAGCACCATTGAGAACCTGAGAGCCATGTTTGCCACACACGGTCTGCCAGACATAATTGTCAGCATGTTTCATGAGCCTGAAGTTTCAAGAGTTCATGAAACGCAACGGCATAAACACGTGAGGTCAGCCCTGTTCAAACCCGCGTCCAATGGTCAAGCGGAGTGGGCAGCTCAAACCATCAGCAGAGCCTGAAACGCGTAACTCACGGTTCCTTGCAGACACGCCTGTCACGCATACTGCTCAGTTACAGGACAAGGCCTCACAAGCTCACCGGGGTCCCACCTGCGGAACTATTGATGACGAGAGGCCTCAAAACCAGATTCTCTCTCGTCCATTCTGACCTTAACAATCATGTCAAAACCCGACGTCAACACCAGCAGTGGTATCACGACAGCGCCGCAGTGTCACATGATATATCTGTAAATGACCCAGTGTATGTACTTAACCATGGTCAAGGGCCCAAGTGGCTCCCGGGCAATGTTACGGATAAGGAGGGTAACCGGGTGTCTATGGTTAAGCTCAAGAATGGGCAGATGTGCAGGAAACACATTGATCAAATCAAGCTAAGGCACACTGACGAACCGGAACAGTTGGAAGAAGACACCGCGAGCTTAGACGACCAACCAACTCATGTCCAGCCATCAGAAGAACCCACTGTGGTCAACGCCCAGTCCCAGGTCGTGAGAGACTCAGAAAGCATTGGGATTGTAATGAGACGGTCAACCAGGGAGCGAAGGGCTCCGGACCGCCTGAATTTGTAATATGGACTTGTGCCAAGAACTGGGTGGGGGGGGGGGGGAGAATGATGTAATGTATGTACATAAAGTCTGCCCACCACCACAGATCAACCATGATATTATGAATAGCGGAGCAGGCTCAAGGGGCCAAATGGCCGATTCCTGCTCCTATTTCTTATGTTCTTATATTTTCAACTTCTAAGTATAGCCAGTCCTTCCATCTGCATGGGGAATTCTAAATTTAATTGGATATTTAGATCAATGGTTCTCAAACTTTTTGGATTGAATGACCCATTTTCAAATTGATCAGTAATCAGGGAACTCCCCATCTAAAATACAATTATAATACTGGAGGTATTTCGAAGCTGATATTTCCCAACCCTCTCAGCTGCTGCTGCAGACAAATTTTTTTTTTTCCCCATCGGCCATGCATGCAGGAGAGGGGCGGGGCCACATGTAAACTGAACTCACGTGCCCAGGAATGAGTCCTCGGGATGGTTCATTGACAGTGTTATATCTGTAATGCAATTATGAATGACTCCAGGAGGCAATGTGTTGTACTCAAACTGTAGTGACCTTTGTCCTTTATTCCTGACTCCAGAGTCCTATAAAAGGCATGGTGGGCAGCCTTTTATACTGAGTCCTGCACACCTATGCAGGTGACTCTCAGGTCTCCGACTGCAGTGCCCTCTGGTGGACACCATCTGCCACAGGGGCAGGAAACCCAGGTCTCCACCAGTTGCACCCTCTAGTGGTGCCGGCATAGTATCTACACAGTGTAAACCTTATTGAAAGTACATCAGGTAACATGTCTCCATCTTATGCAACTATACAGTGACTACACAGAGAGTATATCTATAGGCTGCATATATAACAGACAGGATGTTGCGCAGTGATTCGATGAGGATCACATCCATCGTTAGCAGCACCTTGGCGAGAGATTAGATATTTCCGTGCGCGAGCGTGGTGATGGTCGAAAGTGCAGCGTTCCGTATACCAGCACAGGGCTGTGTGTGCAGGGATCAGTATACCAGCACAGAGCTGTGTGTGCAGAGATCAGTATACCAGCACAGGGCTGCGTGTGCAGGGATCAGTATACCAGCACAGAGCTGTGTGTGCAGAGATCAGTATACCAGCACAGGGCTGTGTGTGCAGGGATCAGTATACCAGCACAGGGCTATGTGTGCAGAGATCAGAATACCAGCACAGGGCTGTGTGTGCAGGTATCAGTATACCAGCACAGGGCTATGTGTGCAGAGATCAGAATACCAGCACAGGGCTGTGTGTGCAGGTATCAGTATACCAGCACAGGGCTATGTGTGCAGGGATCAGAATACCAGCACAGGGCTGTGTGTGCAGGTATCAGTATACCAGCACAGGGCTGTGTGGGCAGGGTTCTTGAGCACATAAATCTAGGCTGACATTCCAGTGCAATGCTGAGGGAGTGCTGGACTGTCGGAGGTGCTGTCTTTTGAATGAGACGTTAAACCGAGACCCCGTCTGCTCTCTCAGGTGGACATAAAAGATTCCATGTTGTAATATATGAAATGCGGCAGCCAATTTGCGCACAGCAAGCTCCCATAAACAGCAATGTAATAATGACCAGATAGTTTGTTTTTGTTGTGTTGATTGAGAGATAAATATTGGCCAGGACACCGGGGATAACTCCCCTGCTCTTCTTCGAAATAGTGCCGTGGGAGCCTCAGGCCTCTTGGACCCCACATGGTGAACCACTAATTTAGATCAAACATTGACATGTGCAAAGCTAAAACTACAAGGATTTTTGTTGAAGCTCCCTTTCAGATTAAGTTGACTACAATATAGACCTGCCAGAAAGAAAGAAGAAAGACTTGCATTTATATAGTGCTTTTAAAGACCTCAGAGCACTTTACAGCTAATGAAGTACTTTTGGAGTGTAGTCACTGTTGTACTTTAGGAGAAATACTACCAACGATGTCTCCGCAAGATCCTGCAAAATCCCCTGGGAGGATAGACGCACCAACATTAGCGTCCTCGACCAGGCCAACATCCCCAGCATTGAAGCACTGACCACACTTGATCAGCTCCGCTGGGCAGGCCACATTGTTCGCATGCCAGACACGAGACTCCCAAAGCAAGCGCTCTACTCGGAACTCCTTCACGGCAAACGAGCCAAAGGTGGGCAGTGGAAACGTTACAAGGACACCGTCAAAGACTCCCTGATAATTGCAACATCCCTACCGACACCTGGGAGTCCCTGGCCAAAGACCGCCCTAAGTGGAGGAAGTGCATCCGGGAGGGCGCTGAGCACCTCGAGTCTCGTCGCCGAGAGCATGCAGGAAACAAGCGCAGGCAGCGGAAGGAGCGTGCGGCAAACCTGTCCCACTCACCCTTTCCTTCAACCATTGTCTGTCCCACCTGTGGCAGAGACTGTGGTTCTCGACTTGGACTGTTCAGCCACCTAAGGACTCAAGCTAAGAGTGGAAGCAAGTCTTCCTCGATTCCGAAGGACTGCCTATGAATGAATGAATGACGGAGTAGGAACAACGGCATTCAATTTGCGCACAGCAAGCTCCCGCAAACAGCAATGTGATAATGACCAGATAATCTGATGTTGGGGCTTGAAGTCATGCTGTGTAATACTAGTAGCAAATACATTAACACCTTTCAAATTAATCTGATTATTTTTATTCGGCCTCTGTTCAAATTGTAGACGGAAGAACTTCACACCAGCACATTAACCTGTTTGTTGCTGCTGTCACCCAGGTGGACTGAACCCATTATTCGCTCTGTTGGTGCGCTGCACGTCTTTATACCGACAAATGCACAACCTTCGAAGGGTTTACTGATGTGGCCACATGGACTTTTGAAGCCGACAGAGATGGGTCAGTTTTGGTCAAAGTGCACACCAAAGGTGTCCAAGCTCGAAGACTTGCTCTGAGAGCACGTGCGTGAAATGCAACAATAAGGATCAATTGAGCCACTTGGAGATCAGAGTTCTTTCGTCCAGCTTTAGGTTACTGGATTAGACGCTCTTCATTGCTCATCGACCAATATTGCCATTGTATTCGGTGAATGAAAACGGCCAGAAACAAAAGCAATCCTTGACTTGCACTGTTGCCTGTAATGTACGCACCTGTGAGTCTGTTTACAGGTTTGTAGAGCTGTTGTGAACTCTGCGTGCTTTCGGGTTCGGGACGCATTTCGTCGCCCGGATCCGACTTTTGTACGCCGCCGCGGAGTGTCTGATTAAGGTTAACGGGTCCTTGACGGCGCCCCTTCGCTTTGGGAGAGGGGTGCGCCAGGGATGCCCCATGTCCGGCCAGTTATATGCCATCTGCGTGGAGCCTTTCCTGCGCCTCCTGCGGATGAGGTTGACGGGACTGGCTCTGCAAGGGCCGGGCGTGGAGGTCGTCCTCTCGGCTTACGCCGATGACGTGCTCCTCGCGGTAGAGGATCCCACTGACCTGCGGAGGATGCGTGAGTGCCAGGAGATTTACTCGGCCGCATCCTCCGCCAGGATCAACTGGGAGAAATGTTCCGGACTCCTGGTGGGTCAGTGGCGGGTGGACTCCCTGCCGGAGGAGCTCAGGCCTTTTGCCTGGAGCACGACCCATCTCCTCTATCTGGGAGTCTACCTTAGCCCCGACGAGGAAGCCTGGCCGGCGAACTGGCAGGAGCTGGAGGCCAAGGTCGCCACTCGCCTAGGGCGCTGGACAGGACTGCTCCGAGTGCTGTCCTACAGGGGTCGAGCGCTAGTCATAAACCAGCTGGTGGCCGCTATGCTGTGGTACCGGCTGGTCACTTTGACCCCTCCCCCTGCGTTTGTCGCCAAGATACAGGGGAAGCTGGTGGACTTCTTCTGGAACAACAGGAAGCACTGGGTCTCTGCCGTGGTCTTGAGTCTCCCGCTTAGGGAGGGCGGTCAGTCGTTGGTGTGCATCAGCACCCAGCTAGCGACTTTCCGTCTTCAGACCCTGCAGAGATACCTTTACGTCGACCCCCCCTCCTAGGTGGTGTGCTCTGGCGACGTATTTCTTCCGCCAGCAGCACGGCCTCAACTACGACACGCAGCTCCTGTTTGTGAGCTTGGGGGGCATCAGGACCGCCGTCCAGGAGCTGCCTGTCTTTTACAAGGAACTCACCAGGGTCTGGAACAAAGTCTCCACCAAGCGCAGCTCTCCACCGTCTGGAGTGGCGGCTGTCCTGCAGGAGCCGCTGCTCGGGAATCCGTACCTCCACGACCGAGGTTTTAGGTGGCAGTCGGACGAGAGGGCTGTGGCTGGTGAGGTGACCAGGGTCAGGGACCTGCTCGATGGCGGAGGAGCGGGCTGGATGGCGCCAGACACGCTGGCGCGGCGCCTAAATTCGGCCGACGTCCGCCGCGCGGCCAATGTCATCGAGTCGCTAAAAACAGCTCTGGGCCCTGACTCCGTTAGGTGCATCGAGGAGGCTCAAGCACGTGGGGCAATCCCGTCCAAACTGACCCCGTTCCGGACGGAATTCCTCATCGGCGCCAAACCCCGGAACCTCCCTCGGGAGCCGGCGCCTCACAACTTGAGCCGCCTCGAGGAAATCCCCTCCGTGCCTTTCAGTTCTGCGCAGAGGGGTTTCCTGTACGGGCTGCTCCTGCACACTCTCAACTTTGCCATCCTCGCCTGCCGTCCGGACACGCCATGGCGTACCATCTTGCCGTCCGGAGGAGGCGGGGGTCCCCGATGGAGGGCACTCTACGCGGGGGTCCTCCCACTGTTTATTGGGGACTTGGCCTGGAGGGTGGTGCACGGAGCAGTGCCGTGCAATAAGTTTTTAAGTTGGGTCACGGGCTCCCAGGCCGCCTGCAATTCCTGCAGTCTGGAGGAGTCCGTGTTCCATGTTTATTTGGAGTGTGCGAGGTGGCAGCCCCTGTTCCAATATTTAAAGGGGCTGCTCCTCAATTTCTGGTTGCACTTCAGTCCCACACTCCTGATCTTTGGGCACCCTGTGCGGAGGGGAGCGGGTAGGTCCGAGGGCCTCCTCGTAGGACTGCTCCTGGGCACGGCCAAGGGGGCCATCAGCCGGTCCAGGCAGCGGGCGGTCGAGGGGGTCATTCAGCCTGACTGCCTGCCTCTCTTCCGCGCCTACATCCGGGCCAGGGTGTCCCTGGAGATGGAGCACGCCGTGTCCACCGGTACGCTCGCGGCCTTCCGCGAGAGGTGGACGCCGGAGGGACTGGAGTGTATCATCACGCTCGGCAACCAAATTTTAATTTGATTTTATTTGTTTTAAAATCTAATTTATTTTAAATGCCGGTTTTAGTGTCCCCCTCCCCTTTTATAGGGGACACTTGGAAAAAAACTATGATTTTAGTGCCCAAACAAAACCCCCCAAAAAAAAAAGGGGGGCACGTGAAAAGTGTTTGGAGTGTCCCCCAAATCGGGGGGCACTTGATTTAATTTATTATGTTTTCCTCAAAGGAGTTGTAGAGCTGTTGTTGATGCCAAGCCCCGAAACCTCCCTCGGGAGCCGGCGCCTCACAACTTGAGTCTCCTCGGGGAAATCCCCTCCGTGCCTTTCAGCACCATCTTGTTGTCCGGAGGAGGTGGGGGTCCCCGATGGAGTGCACTCTACGTGGGGGTCCTCCCTCTATTTATAGGGGACTTGGCCTGGAGGGTGGTGCACGGAGCAGTCCCGCGCAATAAATTTTTAAGTCGGTTCACGGGCTCCCAGGCCGCCTGCAATTTCTGCGGTCTGGAGGAGTCCGTGTTCCATGTTTATTTGGAGTGTACGAGGTGGCAGCCCCTGTTCCATTATTTAAAGGGGCTGCTCCTCAATTTCTGGTTGCACTTCAGTCCCACACGCCTGATCTTTGGGCACCCTGTGCGGAGGGGAGCGGGTAGGTCCGAGGGCCTCCTCGTAGGACTGCTCCTGGTCACGGCCAAGAGGGCCATCAGCCGGTCCAGGCAGCGGGCGGTCGAGAGGGTCCTTCAGCCTGACTGCCTGCCTCTCTTCCGCACCTACATCCGGGCCAGGGTGTCCCTGGAGATGGAGCACGCGGTGTCCACCGGTACGCTCGCGGCCTTCCGCGAGAGGTGGGCGCCGGAGGGACTGGAGTGCATCGTCACCCCCGGCAACCAAATTTTAATTTGATTTGATATGTTTTAAAGTTCTATTTGTTTTATTGCCGGGTTTTTAGTGTCCCCAGAGTCAGGGGGCACTTGTATAATTCGCCTCTCGGTGCCCAAAAAAAACCACAGAAAAACACAAAAAAAAAACCCAAAAAAACAAAAAAAAAGACCAAAAAAAATGGCACTTGAAAAATGTTTGTAGTGTCCTCCCCCTTTAATCAGGGGGGGCACTTGATTTATTTGTTTAATAGTTTACAATCAAAAAGAGTTGTAGAGCTGTTGTTGATGCCAAGCCCCGAAACCTCCCTCGGGAGCCGGCGCCTCACAACTTGAGCCTCCTCGTGGAAATCCCCTCCGTGCCTTTCAGCACCATTTTGTTGTCCGGAGGAGGTGGGGGTCCCCGATGGAGTGCACTCTACGCGGGGGTCCTCCCTCTATTTATCGGGGACTTGGCCTGGAGGGTGGTGCACGGAGCAGTCCTGTGCAATAAGTTTTTAAGTCGGTTCACCGGCTCCCAGGCCGGCTGCAATTTCTGCGGTCTGGAAGAGTCCGTGTTCCATGTTTTTATTGAATGTACGAGATTGCAGCCCCTGTTCCAATATTTGGGTACGCTCGCGGCCTTCCACGAGAGGTGGGCGTCAGAGGGACTGGAGTGCATCATCACCCTCGGCAACCAAATTTTAATTTGAATTTAATGTTAAAGTTTAATTTGTTTTAATTTGCCGGTTTTAGTGCCCCTTTTCGCCAGGGGGCACTTGTATAATTTGTGTTTTGGTGCCCTCAAAAATCCCCCAAGAAACCAAAAAAAGCAAGGAGGCACCTGAAAAGTTTTTGGAGTGTGCCCCCCTTTAATCAGGGGGTACTTGATTAAAGTTTGCAACAAACTAGTTGTAGAGCTGTTGATTCCTGATCTTTGGGCACCCGGTGCAGAGGGGAGCGGGCAGGTTGGAGGGTTTCCTCGTGGGACTGCCCCTGGGCATGGCCAAGGGTGCCATAAACCGCTCCAGGCAGCGGGCAGTCGAGGGGTCATTCAGCCCGGCTGTCTGCCTCTCTTCCGCGGTTACATTTGAGCGAGGGTGTCCCTGGAGATGGAGCATGCGGTGTCCACCGGTACGCTTGCAGCCTTCCGTGAGAGGTGGGCACTGGAGGGACTGGAGTGCATCATCACCCCCGGCAACCAAATTCTAATTTGATTAAAGGTTTTCATTACAGTTTTAGAAACATAGAAATTTACAGCGCAGAAGGAGGCCATTTCGGCCCATCGTGTCCGCACCGGCCGACAAAGAGCCGCACGTCCCTCGGTCAGCAGGCCTAAAGGTTACATATTAAACCTATGAACAACGACGGAAAGGCAAAGAGCACCCAGCCCAATCAGTCCGCCTCACCACAACTGTGACACCCCTTATACTGAAACTTTCTACACTCCACCCCAACCGGAGCCATGTGATCTCCTGGGAAAGGCAAAAACCAGATAAAAACCCAGGCCAATTTCGGGAGAAAAAATCTGGGAAAATTCTTCTCCGACCTATTCAGGCGATCGAAACAAGTCCAGGAGATCACCCTGGCTGTATTCTATTCCCTGCAGTACTTACCATTATATCTGCTCGTCCAACAAAAGATCATCCAGTCTAATCCCAATTACCAGCTCTAGGTCCGTAACCCTGCAGGTTACTGCACTTTAAGTGCCCATCCAAACATCTCTTAAAAGTGGTGAGGGTTTCTGCATCCACCACTCTTCCAGGTAAAGAGTTCCAGATCCCCACAATCCTCTGCATAAAGAAGCCCCCCGTCAAATCCCCTCTAAACCTTCCACCAACCACCTTAAAACTATGCCCCCTCGTAATAGACCCCTCCACCAATGGAAATAGACCCTTACTATCCACTATGTCCAGGCCCCTCAATATTTTGTACACCTCAATGAGGTCTGCTCTTAACCTCCTCTGTTCCAATGAGAACAAACCCAGCCTATGCAATCTCTCCTCATAACTAAGATTCTCCATTCCAGGCAGCATCCTAGTAAATCTCCTCTGCACCCTCTCTAGTGCAATCATGTCCTTCCTATAATACGGCGACCAGAACTGCAAGCAATACTGCAGCTGTGGCCTACCCAGAGTATTATATAATTTAAGCATAATCTCCCTGCTCTTATATTCTTTGCCTCGGCCAATAAAGGCAAGCATTCCGTATGTCTTCTTAACCACCTTATCCACCTGACCTGCTACTTTCAGGGATCTGTGGACAAACCCTCCAAGGTTCCTTTGTTCATCTACACTATTAAGTGGCCTACCACTTAATGTGTATACCCTTTCCTTATTATCCCTCCCAAAGTGCATCTCCTCACACTTCTCTGAATTAAATTTCATTTGCCACTGCTCTGCCCACCTGACCAGTAGATTGATATCCTCCTGCAGTCCATGACTTTTCTCTTCATTATCAACCACACAGCCAATTTTAGTGTCGTCTACAAACTTCTTAATCATACTCCCTATATTTAAATCTAAATCGTTGATATATACCACAAAAAACAAGGGTCCCAGCACTGAGCCCTGCGGAACCCCACTGGAAACATCATTCCAGTCACAAAAACATCCATCAACCATTACCCTTTGCTTCCTACCTCCAAGCTAATTTTGGATCCAACTTGACACTTTGCCCTGTATCCCATGGGCTTTAACCTTCATGACCAGTCTACCATGTGGGACCTTATCAAAAGCTTTGCTAAAGTCCATATATACTACATCGTATGCACTACCCTCATTGACCCTCTTGGTTACCGCCTCAAAAAATACAATCAGGATAGTCAGACACGATCTTCCCTTAACAAATCCATGCTGACTGTCTAATTAATCCTTGCCTTTCCAAATGCAGATTTATCCTGTTTTTCAGGATTTTTTCCAATAATTTTCCCACCATTGAGGTTAGGCTGACAGGCCTGTAATTACTCGGCCTATCCCTTTCTCCCTTCTTAAACAAGGGTACCACATTAGCAGTCCTCCAATCCTCCGGCACCATGCCCAGATCCAAAGAGGACTGGAAAATGATGGTCAAGGCCTCTGCTATTTCCTCTTTTACTTCGCTCAACAGCCTGGGATGCATTTCAAAGCTGCTAAACCCCTTAATACTTCCTCTCTCACTATCTTTATTTCATCCAGAATATCACACTCCTCCTCGATAGCAGTATCTGCATTGTCCCTTTCTTTTGTTAAAACACAGATGCAAAGTATTCGTTAAGAACCCTCTCAACATTTTACGCCTCCACACACACATTACCCTCATGGTCTCTAATAGGCCCTACCCTTTCTTTAGTTACCCTCTTACTCTTAATATATTTATAGAACATCTTAGGGTTCTCCTTAATTTTACTGGCCAAGAATTTCTCGTGCTCTCTCTTAGCATTCCTAATATCCTTTTTAATGTTGTCTCTTAACTTTCTATATTCCTCTAAAGATTCTATAGTGTTTAGTCATTGATATATGATATGTGAGATTTTTCCTTAATCCTCCCCTGTAGGTTCCTAGACATCCAGGGAGCTCTAGAATTATTTTTCCCAGCCTTTTTCTTTAAGGGCACGTGTTTGGCCTGAGCCTTCCGGATCTCCTGCTTAAATGCCTCCCACTGTTCCGACACTGATTTACCCACAAGTAGCTGTTTCCAGTCCACTGTGGCCAAATCACTCCTTAACTTAGCAAAATTAGCTTTTCCCCAATTCGGAACTTTTATTCCAGACCTATTCTTGTCCTTATCCTTAACCAACTTGAATCTGACTGAATTATGTTCTCCCACTAATACCCCTTCAACCTGCCCAGCTTCATTCCCCAAAACTAAATCCAAGACCGCCCCCTCTCGTGTTGGGCTTGCTACATACTGACTAAAAATGTTCTCTTGAATGAATTTCAAGAATTCCGCACCCTCTATACCCTTCACACTAAATTTGTCCCAATCAATATTTGGATAGTTAAAATCCCCTACTATTACTACCCTGTGGTTTTTGGACTTCACAGCAATTTGCCTACATATTTGCTCTTCTATCTCCCTTCCACTGTTTGGGGGTCTATAATACATGCCCAGCAGTGTGATCGCCCCTTTTTTATTTTTCAATTCGACCCATGTGGTCTCATTTGATGATCCCGCTAACACATCATTCCCCCTCACCACTGTAATAGTTTCTTTAATCAATACTGCAACCCCCCCCACTTTTTACCCCCCTCTCTATCTTGTCTAAAAATCCTGTAGCCAGGAATATTGATCTGCCAAACCTGCCCCTCTTTCAACCATCTTTCTGTAATGGCTATAATGTAATACTCCCAAGTGTCTACCTGTGCTCTTAGCTCATCCGCCTTATTCGCTATACTCTTAAAGTATATACAATTCAGCACAGGAAGACCTCCTTGCTTACTACATACTAAGCCCTGTTTCCTCTCTTACTGATTCGCTTTCTAGATTCTTGCTATCCAATTTCAGCTTTACTTCCTTCCCTTTTGAATTCATTCTCAGGTTCCCATCCCCCTGCCAAGCTAGTTTAAACTCTCCCCAACAGCACTAGCATTAAATTGTTAATTTGTGGGTTCTAGTGCCAAAAGGGGGCACTTGATTTAAAATTTCTACGAAAATAGTTGTAGAGCTGTTGAGTTTTGAGTGGCTTAGCCAGTCACGTGATGTTCACAAGACTCAATAAAACCCCAGCCAGTTGGGTTCGGGGGATCCACGATGAGGCAGTGGTTGTGAGCCTGGTGGATGAACCGGTAATGTGTAGTGTGATTGTTAAACCGTTTGCTAATAAACCAACTCATTCTTCATACCAAATGTGTTGCCATGAATTCTTCAGCAAAGGACCCATGAAGCAAATACATGATAGTTGCCCAAACTCATTTTCGGCATGCTGGCTTGGTGTGCTCGTCAACTATTTTAGTAGAAACTTTAAATCAAGTGCCCACTTTTGGCACTAGAACCCACAAATTAATAATTTAATGCTAGTGCTGTTGGGGAGAGTTTAAACTAACTTCTGCTCACGTCCCTATAAAAATATCGCAGGTTGGGGTGAATTTTAAAATCATTATAATCATCAGCAGCTTTCAACATTGGCTGCGCTCTGTGTTCTGGTTTGTGGGAACATGGATGCTTTCAAAATGGAATTTATTCTAATGATTAATCGCGTAATAGCCTGGAGATCATGCACGTTGGATGGGTACTGGAGCAGCATCTGGGAAGGGAGGAACTAGCCAGATAACAGACCAAGTAAATAAACAGTTGGAATTCGAAAGCAAATTTGCATTAGCTGATTATGAGGCACTTTGCTGCCTCCCAGCTGCTCTGCCTTCTCCAGAACCTGACCTCACCCATTGTGTGTCTGCCTAGCCTTAGCTCGTTACAGAGAGCTGATTAGATCTGTGCTCTTTAGTGTGTTGTAAATGGTTCCCGATGGACTATACGACCAGGCGCTGAGCTTATAACAATAAAAGACATGTGTACTGAGGGAAAAAGAAAGAAAGACTTGCATTTATATAGCGCCTTTCACGACCAATGGATGTCTCAAAGTGTTTTACAGCCAATGAAGTACTTTTGGGAGTGTAGTTACTGTGGGAAACGTGGCAGCCAATTTGCGCACAGCAAGCTCCTACAAACAGCAATGTGATAATGACCCAGATAATCTGTTTTTTTGTTATTTTGATTGAGAGATAAATATTGGCCAGGACACCGGGGAGAACTCCTCTGCTCTTCTTCGAAATAGTGCCATGGGATTTTTTACATCCACCTGAGAGGGCAGACGGGACCTCAGTTTAAACGTCTCATCCGAAAGACGGCACCTCCGACAGTTCAGCACTCCCTCAGCACTGCACTGGAGTGTCAACGTAGATTTATTTTGTGCTCAAGTCCCTGGAGTGGGACTTGAACCCACAACCTTCTGACTCAGAGGCGAGGGTGCCACCCACTGAGCCACGGCTGACACTAACAGGAACCTGGGGCTAGAACCTCCACTTTTTTTTGCATGCTTAACGCCTACTTAACGGCCATTTTACCGCTGAAATGATGTATAATGCCCATATATCACCCATTCTGGCACAAAATGGAAACTGATGGGCTTTTTTAGGAGACTTAACACCGAGCGTTATTTTCCCAATGGGCTCAACGGCGAGAAAAAATATCACCGCCCGCCCACTTTTTTGGGGCGGAATCAGCAGAATGGGCAAATTCAACGCCCATGATATCGCCCAGCATTACTTTCCGCACGGGATGAATGCCAAGATTCATTATTAACGTCCGCCCACTGTTTTTTGTCGTAAAGAGCATATTTACTCAAACTAGCAGCCATGGAGATCGCCCATCTTCAATTTCACCACCTCGCACACATATAGCCTACAATATTGCTCACTCAAAAAAACGGCTACAAAAAGTGGAACTAATCGGAACGAACGCCAGCGATGTGGCTGGCATTTGTTAAATCCTATTCTTACGTGAGGAGCTGATATTGGAAAGATTTGACTGAAAGAGCGCTGATGTGAGTGACAACGCTGACACACTGCTGTGTGTGTGTAACTCAGACATCAATGGTGCCCATCACCTTGGTGCCAGTTAAAGTTTACGTTGATTGATGTTAAGTTTTATTTAACCCTTTCATGGTAAGGAATCACCAGTTTGTAACGGTGCAGCTATCTGAGACAATGCGCAACAAGGTTATGTTCAATAACAAAAGTTTAATACTAACATTGGTCTGAAATCAAAAGCATCACAGGCAATAACACCCAATCCCTGCCCACATCCCACTTTTTCCACCATTGATATAAATCACATGTTCAACATGTCCAGCAACACAGAATACAAAGGCAAAGCAGGAGCGTGGTCCCCAGCCCCCATACATTGCAACAAATTGCATGCACCCAGATGGAGATATAACACAGCCATCACCTGCACACATGCACCTCACTTTCCTTCCCTCCTCCCCTTCTTCTCCCCAACTCTACCCCTTCCCCTCCTCGCTCCACGCTGCCTGGCCGAGGAGCTCCTCAGGCGGTGCCTCATTTGTGGGGGATGAAGGCAGATGCGTTGGTTGGACTGGTACGGGAGCGGGGTATGCCGAGGGGACAACATTTTCTGATGCAGAAGCAGGATCTTGGTCCTTGTTCTCATCTGTCGTTCGCAGTGGTGGTGTGGAACCTAGGGGTGGAGTGCCGTGCTCGGGGACCACTGGGAGGGCTGTGCCAGCAGTGTTCCTGGCTACCGCATCCAGGGCCTCCGCCATCTGCGGAATGTACTCGGTCATGGTGGCCAGGTGTCGGGATATGCCCCCAAAGCTTCGATGAGCTGGTCACCAATGTCTACAGTCCTCCTGAACAACTCCAGAGTGGAGGCGGGAATGACCGGAGGACCACTAGATGGCCTTGGGGTGGAATGGGTTCTGGAGCGTGGCGATGCAGGTTCTTCGACATCCGTGCTCTCATCCATCGAGAACAGACCCAGCGGATTGACGGGCGACAATCGGAGCTCCTCCGCACCAGATGTAGTAAGATCGTCCGCCGATTCCTGCCCCGCGGCCCCACCTTCTGGCCTCTGTGGCATTGCCTGGGGCCGCGCTGCTGGCTGAGCTGCAAGATACAAATGAGGTTATTAGAGGAGAAGGGGATGCTCGGGTGACAAGGTGAGTCCAGCACGACACACAGCATATGCACCACAAAAGCACCACCGCTCTCAAAATCATCGCAGACATCACATTTCATGACTATCAACACATTGTGCATTGCAATGATTTTCATTAGGCCAGCATTATTTCTATGACACTTTTAGAAACCATCTATCATATATGATTGTTCAGATATGAGTGGGTGTGGCATCTATTGACTTTACATCACGCAATGGTGTAACTTTTACTCATGTGGCATCATTGCAGGATCTGCAGATACTTCTGTGGCTGTCTGGGGGTGCTTCCCCACGAGTGAGAGCACTCGCTCCTCCATCTCTGTGATGTCACTGAGGACTGGTGGCCCCCCACCCGTTCACCTCTGCACGGACCTCATCGTCGATAGTTTCTTCTGTAAAAGGTGACAGGACGACATGGCATGAGATCATTGCATGATATCATTGCTAGGTACTGTCACAGAGACTGATACAACACATAACCGACAGATGTAATCATGATTATTATCATTCTTTACCTAAAGATGTACACCGTGACTGCAAGCTTTGAATAAAACATTCCCGGTAAAAGTGCAAGACCTCACATCTGCTGATAGTCACTCATGACTGTTACAAATCAAATTATATAAATACATAAGTACATGTAAATCAATGTAATACTTACTCTTGCGGATCTCACAAGGTCGTTCCATCGTTTGCGGCATTGGTTGCCCTCACGAACCTCGTTGGTCGCCGACGAGACCACCTCTGCTATCTCGGTCCATATCCTCTGGTAGGCCTTTGGGGTGGGCTTCCCACGCCCTTCCCGTGTCAAATCACCCCAGCGTGACTCAACCTCCTGCGGGAGGGAAGCATTTGCCTTGTGCGAGAACCTCCTGGTTCTTTTGCGGCCTCCAATGTGCTCCTCTCCCACCTCATTGCTCTCCAGCATCATTCTCCACAGTGTGCTGTGATGCCTCATCCTCTCCCTCCATTATAGGGCAAATTTGGTCAAATATGTGGCTGGCAACAGCTACTTTTTGTTTGCCTACTTGCTGTGAAGCTCTAAAGTCTCCCTCCTTCCTCCCAAAGCAGCCACACCACACCCAGCCACGCCTTCAGTCCCGCTGAGCTCCCTCTCTCTCTGTCTCCTCTTCTGCACATGTCATTGTGACCCTTGACCTCCAGAATCATGGGAATCGAGCGTTGCCATGCCATTGCTAAGGACGGCCACACATTACGGCAGAAGGTCTATGTTTCTATGTTTCTATGTTTCTAAGGTCAAAAAAATTAACGCTACCACCCATTTGATCGTGCTCGCGGTATCGCCCATTTTGAAAAAAATAAACTAGGTGTTTTGCGAATGAGCGAGAAGCCGGCGTTCTGAAAACCCTTTTTTACCACCCACGCCAGAATTAATGCCCATTTTTGGGCGATAAGCACAAAAGTGGAGGCTCTAGCCCCTGGTCTTATGGCATTTCCACACCAACTCTATCTTTGTAGCTTTTTCCAATGACATCATTTTGAAATCTGTGCATTGTCAGATTGTTTGCTGAAGTTTATAGCCTGAGGATACCGAGTGCGTACTGCGCTGAGGATTATCGGCCACTGCCAGCCCATATTAGAAAACCGCTGGGCATTGGGCACAATTTCCCACCCGCTGATTTCACGTGTCCGCACTTTCCTCTTATGTCCGGGTGATGGGTGTCCAGGACAGTCACTTGGGGACGTGCTTCCGGCACAAATCCGCAGCATAACTAAGGCCGCCTGTTTCCACATCCGTATCATTGCCCGTCTCTGTCCCTGCCTCAGCTCATCAGCTGCTGAAGCCCTCATCCATGCCTTTGTTACTTCTAGGCTTGACTGTTCCAACGCAATCCTGGCTGGCCTTCCACATTCTACCTGTTATGTATTAATGTTTGGGGGTCACCAGACACCAGAGGGCGCTGCGGTCGGAGGTCCTCGGGCTGTACGCATGTGGCATGTGTGCTTGGTCACCTGTATATCAGCTGGGTGTCTTTGTCACGCTGGCACTCTTGGGCTGGAATAAAGATGGATCAGGTTGCACCTGAGTGAGTTTACAGTAACCAGACTCTTGAGTCATTACAATTGGCGACGAGGTAATTTAAGAAACTTCGCATGCACAATGGGCACTGTTGGAATCCTGGAGAGATTCGTGGAGGGCGAGAATTGGGCGGATTTTGTTGACCGCCTGGATCAGTATTTTGTGGACAATGGCATGGAGGCAGAGGCCTACGCAGTTAAGCCTAGGGCAGTTCTCCTCACCGTTTGTGGTCCGAAAATTAACGGCCTTATGAAGAATCTTCTTTCGCCTGTACGTCCGGCGGAAGAAGGGTACGAGGAATTGTGTACGTTGGAGGGTAACCATCTGAAGCCAAACGAGGGGATCATCGTATCACGCTACCGTTTCTACACGCATGTTCGTGCTGAGGGCCAGGACGTGTCGGGATTTGTCGCCGACCTGCGACGTCTTGCTGAGCCGTGTAAGTTCGGGAACATGCTGGAAGACATGCTGCGTGATGTCTTTGTGTTAGGCATCAGCCATGATGTGATCCTCAGGAAGCTGTTGGCTGCAGAGACGCTGGATTTGAAAAAGGCCATCGTGACTGCCCAGGCATGCATGACGACGGATGATAATTTGAGGCAGATATCATCGATGAGTCGGAGTTCCACGGCAAGTACTGTAAACAAGATGCCGTCGTTTTCGGGCAGAGCTGCTTACGTGAAACCTGCCGCTGCTCAGAGCCCGCCAACTGGTTCGATCCAGATTTCACCCTGTTGGCGTTGAGGGGGCAATCATCGGCCTCATCAGTGTCGGTTTAGACAATACTCATGCAATGGATGTTCAAAAGTGGGGCATCTTCACAGGATGTGTCCACAACGGAGCAAGCGTGGTGCGGCTCACCACGTGGTTGGTGAGGACCAGTTCAGTGATGGCCCGGATACGCAACCCGAGGAGGAAGTGAATGGATTGTATTCGTTCCTGAGCAAGAGCCAGCTGATAGTCGTTAATGTGAAGCTGAATGGCGTGCCTGTATCAATGGAGCTGGACACGGGTGCGAGCCAGTCGATAATGAGCCCAAAGGACATTCGACAAGCTGTGGGACACTAAGGCTGCGAAACCGAAGCTGAGTCCAGTCAATGCCAGGTTGCGTACTTACACTAAGGAACTCATACCGGTGCTCGGCAATGCAGCAATCGAGGTGTCATGTGACGGTGTGGTTCACGAGCCACCATTATGGGTCGTCCCAGGTAATGGTCCAACGCTGTTCGGCAGGAATTAGCTCGAGAAAATCAAGCTGAACTGGAACGATGTCAAGATGTTGTCCTCAGTAGATGATACTTTGTCTGCTCAAGTATTGACAAAGTTTCCTTCTTTGTTTGAACCGAGCATTGGTAATTTTATGGGAACCAAGGTGCAGATTCACTTGGACTCCAATGCAAGGCCTGTCTATCACAAAGCTCGGTCTGTTCCGTACATGATGAGGGAGAAGGTTGAAATTGAGCTTGACAGACTCCAGCGTGAAGGGATCATATCACCGGTCGAGTTTAATGAGTGGGCTACTCCCATTGTTCCTGTGTTGAAGACTGATGGCACTGTCAGGATTTGTGGGAACTACAAGGTTATGATTAACCGATTTTTGAAACAGGATCAGTATCCGTTACCAAGGGCTGATGAACTGTTCGCCATGCTAGCTGGTGGAAAGTCGTTCATGAAACTGGATCTGACGTTGGTCTATATTACCCAGGAGCTTTTCGACACTTCGACGATACTCACCTGCATCAACACCCATAAAGGACTGTTCGTCTACAACAGGTGTCCTTTTGGGATTCGTTCGGCTGCAGCCATATTTCAGAGGAATATGGAGAGTTTACTGAAGTCCGTTCCTAGAACTGTCCTGTTTCAAGATGACATTCTGATCATAGGTCACGACACTGCTGAACATCTGAACAATCTTGAAGAAGTCCTACAGCGTCTCAACAAAGTGGGACTCAGGCTGAAATGCTCGAAGTGTGTATTCATGGCACCTGAAGTCGGATTCCTCGGGAGGAAGATTGCTGCTGATGGCATCAGGCCCACTGATTCGAAAACCGAGGCCATTAAAAATGCACCCAGGCCTCAGAATGTGATAGAGCTGCGTTCGTTCCTCGGGCTACTCAACTACTTTGGTAATTTCTTACCCAGATTGAGCATTTTACTAGAGCCACTGCATGTATTACTAAGAAAAGGCGACAACTGGGTCTGGGTGCATCTCAAGATAGAGCCTTTGAGAAAGCCAAGAATCTGCCATGTTCAAACAAGTTGCTTGTTCATTATGATCCGCGTAAGCATAGAAACATAGAAACATAGAAAATAGGTGCAGGAGAAGGCCATTTGCCCTTGGAGTCTGCACCACCATTCAATATGATCATGGCTGATCATGCAACTTCAGTACCCCATTCCTTCTTTCTCTCCATACCCCTTGATCCCTTTAGCCATAAGGGCCACATCTAACTCCCTTTTGAATATATCTAATGAACTGGCATCAACAACTTTCTGTGGTAGAGAATTCCACAGGTTCACAATTCTCTGAGTGAAGAAGTTTCTCCTCATCTCAGTCCTAAATGGCTTACCCCTTATCCTTAGACTGTGACCCCTGGTTCTGGACTTCCCCAACATCGGGAACATTCTTCCTGCATCTAACCTGTCCAAACCCATCAGAATTTTATATGTTTCTATGAGATCCCCTCTCATACTTCTACATTCCAGTGAATATAAGCCTAGTCGATCCAGTCTTTCTTCATATATCAGTCCTGCCATCCCGGGCATCAGTCTGGTGAACCTTCGCTGCACTCCCTCAATAGCAAGAATGTCCTTCCTCAGATTAGGAGACCAAAACTGTATGCAATCGTACATCAAACATGTCAGACCAACAGCGCTGCAAGACAGCAGTGGCCCGATCAACTCACCCATGCCAGAAGTGACAATCAGATGATCAACCAGGGAGCGCAGAGTTCCGGATCGCCTCAACCTGTAACTAACTCAAATCAAAGACTTTTGGGTGGGAATGGTGTCATATATGTATACTCGGTATATACTATGCTGGTACCATTAGAGGGTGCAACTATGGGAGACCCAGGCAGGAACTGTATAAAAGGCTGGGCACCACATTGCTGCCTCACTCTGGGTTACAATAAAGAGACTAAGGTCACAGCAGCTCAAGCACAGCACTAGGCCTCGTGGAGTTATTCTACAGATAAGTAGAGACATATTAAGCGTCTTGTATTGGCCTGTGATGCTTCATCATATGGGGTTGGCTGCGTACTCCAACAAGCAAATGAATCGGGCAAGCTACAACCTGTTGCGTATGCTTTAAGAAGTCTGTCTAAAGCAGAAAGAGCTTACAGTATGGTAGAGAAAGAAGCTTTGGCCTGTGTGTATGGGGTTAAAAAAAATGCACCAGTACCTGTTTGGTCTTCGTTTTGAACTAGAAACGGATCACAAGCCACTAATTTCATTGTTTGCGAAAAACAAAGGTATTAATACCAATGCATCATCCCGCATTCAAAGGTGGGCGCTGACATTGTCTGCCTATGGTTACGTCATGCGTCATAGACCTGGTACTGAGAATTGTGCCGATGCACTGAGTCATCTGCCCTTACCCACAACTGAGACAGAGATGCCTCAACCTGCAGATCTACTGTTAGTAATGGATTCTTTTGAGAGTGAAGGAACCCCTGTCACTGCTCAACAAGTTAGGATCTGTACCAGCCATGACCCTATTTTATCAATTGTGAAACGGTGTGTACTCAGTGGTGATTGGTCTGCCATACCTATGGAGATGCGTGAGGAAACCAAACCTTACAACCGTCGCAAGGATGAGCTGTCCATTCAGTCGGACTGTTTACTGTGGGGTAATTGTGTTGTTATGCCTAAGAAAGATAGAGAAAAATTTGTACATGAACTACATAGCACTCATCCTGGTATTGTCATTATGAAGTCCATTGCCAAGCCTCATGTATGGTGGCCTGGAATTGACTCTGATCTGGAATCATGTGTGCATCAGTGCAATACTTGCATGCAGCCAAGTAAAGTACCAGCGGAATCTCCGCTGAGTCGTTGATCGTGGCCATCCAAACCATGGTCGAGGATCCACATTGATTTTGTGGGCCCTTTCCGAGGAAAATGTTTTTTGTCGTAGTAGATGCATATTCTAAGTGGATCGAGTGTGTTATTATGTAATCCAGCACATCTACAGCTACCATTGAGAGCCTTCGTATCATGTTTGCTATTCATGGTTTGCCTGACATTGTTGTGAGCGACAACGGATCTTGCTTCACAAGTCTTGAGTTCCAGGAGTTCATGAAACTCAGTGGCATCAGACATGTGAGATCAGCTCCATTCAAGCCTGCTTCTAATGGTCAAGCAGAGCGTGCCATTCAAACGATCAAGCAAAGTATGAAATGTGTAACTCAGGGCTCACTGCAGAGACGTTTGTCATGTATATTGCTCAGTTAAAGGTCAAGACCTCATACACTTACTGGGGTTCCTCCTGCTGAACTAGTGATGAAGAGAAATCTCAAGACCAGGCTTTCTCTTGTTCATCCTGATTTGAATGATCGTGTTGAAAACAGACGTCAAAGTCAGCAATGGTGTCATGATCATGTTGCCGTGTCACGTGACATCTCGGTCAACGATCCGGTTTATGTACTGAACTATGGTCAAGGTCCAAAGTGGATCACCGGCATTGTTACAGCCAAGGAGGGTAACAGAATGTTTATTGTTGTGCTCAAGAATGGGCAAACATGCAGGAAACACCTTGACCAGGTTAAACTGCGGCACACGGATGAACTGGAACCGAGTGAGGAAGATGCAGTCAGTGACCAACCAACCATTGTTGACCCATCAGAGGACTCTGCTGACATTACTGACTCTGAACCTTCAGTCTCTGATGTGGTCATGACCACTCCCATCAGATCGGCTACTCAGCCCTCAGTCTCAACAGACTCAGAACACTCACCCAGAGCCAAAGTTGAACTGAGACGATCAACTCGTGAGAGGAAAGCCCCAGACCATCTTAATTTGTAAAAAGACTGTTGTTAAGATTTTAAAAGGGGGATATTGTTATGTATTAATGCTTGGGGGTCATTAGACACCAGAGGGCGCCGCGGTCGGAGGTCATCGAGCCATATGCATGTGGCATGTGTGCTTGGTCACCTGTATATAAGCCGGGTGTCTTTGTCACGCTAGCACTCTTGGGCTGGAATAAAGATGGATCAGATGGACCTGAGTGAGCTTACAGTAACCAGACTCTTGAGTCATTACACTACCCTTCATAAACTAGAGATAATCCAAAACTCGGCTACCCGTGTTCTAACTTGCACCAAGTCCCGCTCACCCATCACCCCCTGTGCTCACTGACCTACATTGGCTCCCGATTAAGCAACGCCTTGATTTCAAAATTCTCATCCTTGTTTACAAATCCCTCCATAGCCTCGCCCCTCCCTATCTCTGTAATCTCCTTCAACCTCACAACCACCATTCCCCGCCCCCCCCACCCCCCCTCACCCCCGAGATATCTGTGGTCCTCAAATTCTGCCCTCCTGATTATAATCGCTCAACCATTGGCGGCCGTGCCTTCAGCTGCCTGGGCCCCAAGCTCTGGAACTCCCTGCCTAAACCGCTCCGCCTCTCTATCTCTCTTTCCTCCTTTAAGGCACTCCTTAAAACCTATCTCTTTGACCAAGCTCTACCCTAATATCTCCTTATAAGAACAATAAAAACGTAAGAAATAGGAGCAGGAGTAGGCCATTCGGCCCCTCGAGCCTGCTCCACCATTTAATAAGATTCTGGCATATCTCTTGATTCCCTTAATATCAAAAAAGTCTAGCGATCACTGTCTTGAATATCCTCAATGACTGAGTCTCCACAGCCTTTTAGGGTAGAGAATTCCAAAGATTCACCTCCCTCTGAGTGAAGAAATTTCTCCTCATCTCAGTCCTAAATGGCTGACCCCTTATTCTGTGACCCCTGGTTCTAGACTCCCCAGCCAGAGGAAACATCCTCCCTGCATCTACCCTGTTCAGCCTTGTAAGAATATGACTGGGTGTCAAATTTTGTTTTATAACGCTCCTGGGAAGCATTGGAACATTTTACTATGAGGGTTTCTGCCATCCTTTCAGGCAGTGAGTTCCAGACCCCCACCACCCTCTGGGTGAAAACATTTCTCCTCAAATCCCCTCTAAACCTCCCCTCAATTACTTTAAATCTGTGCCCCTGGTTGTTGACCCCTCCACCAAGGGAAATAGGTCCTTCCTATCCACTCTATGTAGGCCCCTCATAATTGTATACACATCAATTAAATCTCCCCTCAGCCTCCTCTGTTCCAAAGGAAACAACCCCAGCCTATCCAATTTTTCCTCATAGCCAAAATTCTCCAGTCCAGGCAACACCCTCATAAATCTCCTCTGTACCCTCTTTCGTGCGATCAAATCTTTCCTGTAATGTGGTGACCAGAACTGCACGCAGTACTCCAGCTGTGGCCTAACTAGTGTTAGGGGAAGATACCTAATGTAATACAGGTTGAACCTCTCTTATCCGGCACTCTCGGTACCTGGCCTGTTCTGGATAAAGGATTTTTCCGGACGAGGGGTGGTCACGTTAAATTGGATGGTACAAGTACTGAGCAAGGGGATATTGGGGCTGGCTGGCTTGGGGCTGGGAGTGCAGCAGAGAGATCATGGGGTGGGGGGGGTGGTGGGCGGGGGTGGATCGCGGGGTCAGGCCAGCAATTGTGGGAGTCAGCAGCGAGGAAGGACTTCAATTTGTTCCTGTCGGAGTTCTGCGCATGCGCCACCCGGTGGCCGGGAATGGTTCCGGACGAGGGGTGGTTCTGGATAAGGGAGTTCTGGATAAGGGAGGTTCAACCTGTAACTAACTAATTGGGGCAGATACCTGGCGGGAGAGGTCAAATACTTTGTAACTTTTCACAGCCAGAAAAACAAATTTTAAGGAAGAGATTTCTTACCCAATGTGTTTAAAGGGGAAGTTCAAAATAAGGATGCAAATCCCAAAAAGGATCTGAAGATACGGTCTATTTAAAAATTAATTGGTTCCCTGTAAACCTGCCTGTTGCAGGCAATGGTGAAATAGTTGGGTACAATCAATGGTCCCATAGCTGAGGTGGGCTAACCGTGACATTTGGTACTTGGTTAGCTTACAGTAAAACAGGAAGAATGGTTGCTGCTTTTTTTACAAAATATAAAACCACAAGGAAAATAGTAGACCTCTAACCACTATGGCCTGCGTTTTCCATTTTTGGGGGGGAATAAAAGGTTCATTTTCTTGATTTGTGCACAAATCAAATCAAAATGGCAAGTTAATCTTCAGCCCTCCACCGTGGCAACATCAGATCCGCCCCCTCCTGGTCTGGCAGTCAGAGACCCCCTCCCTGTAACGGAGTTCCTACTGGGATCCCACCAACCACGGGTAACGATCCTCAGCCCAGGAAAATGGGTCATAAGCGGAAGCCCACTCCGTCCACCCTGCCCCAACCCCCGTGGGCCTTCGGGGCCATTATTTAGTGTGTCAGCCGTGGCTCAGTGGGCAGCACACTCGCCTCTGAGTCAGAAGGTTGTGGGTTCAAGTCCCACTCCAGGGGCTTGAGCAAATAAATCCAGGCTGACACTCCCAGTGCAGTGTTGAGGGAGCGCTGCACTGTTGGAGGTGCCATCTTACGGATGAGATGTTAAACTGAGGCCCCATCTGCTCTCTCAGGTGGATGTAAAAGATCCTATTTTGAAGAAGAGCAGGGGAGTTATCCCCGGTGTCCTAGTCAATATTTATTCCTCAATCAACATACCAAAAACAGATTATTTGGTCATTATCACATTGCTGTTTGTGGGAGTTTGCTGTGCGCAAATTGGCTGCCGCGTTTCCCACATTGCAACAGTGACTACACTCCAAAAGTACTTCATTGGCAGTAAAGCGCTGTGAGATGTCCGGTGGTCATGAAAGGCGCTATATAAATGCAAGTCTTTCTTTCTTCTTTATGGGAATGAGGTACCAAAAGGTTGAGTAGAGATCAGTGGTGCTAAAGGTTCAGGCGAGAGGGGTGGTGTCTGAGAGACCAGCAGAAATAGGGCAACGGTCTTGCCTATTGAATGCTCCTCATGGCTTACTTCAGGATACAAACCTTCGTGACCTTGCTTGCCAATAAAGAGCGTGTGTGGAGCTGTCACATAGTCCTTGCCAACAGCAGTCCAACGGATGGATGTATGATTGATCTCCAGAGAAGTGTGAGGTAGTGCATTTGGGAGGGCTGACAAGGCAAGGGAATACACAATAAATGGTCGGACACTGAGACGTGTAGAGGAACAAAGGCCCCTTGTGGTGCATGTCCACAGATCCCTGAAGGTAACAGGACAAGTAGATAAGGTGGTTAAGAAGTCATAGAGAATGCTTGCCTTTATTAGCCGAGGCATAGAATACAAGCGCAGGGAGGTTATGATTGAACTGTATAAAACACTAATTAGGCCACAGCTAGAGTATTGCGTGCAGTTCTGGTCACCGCATTACAGGAAATGTAACCCCTCATTACTAGAGAGGGTACAGAGGAGATTTACGAGGATGTTGCCTGGACTAGAGAATTGTAGCTATGAGGATAGATTGGATAGGCTGGGGTTGTTTTCTTTGGAACAGAGGAGGCTGAGGGGAGACCTTATTGAGGTGTATAAAATTATGAGGGGCCTAGATAGAGTGGATAGGAAGGACCTATTTCTATTAGCAGAGAGGCCAACAACCAGGGGGCATAGATTTCAAATAATTGGTAGAAGGATTAGAGGGGATTTGAGGGGAAATGTCTTCACCCAGAGGGTGGTGGGGGTCTGGAACTCACTGCCTGAAAGGGTGGTAGAGGCAGAAACCCTCACCACATTTAAAAAGTACTTGGATGTGCACCTGAAGTGCCGTAACCTACAGGGCTACGGACCTAGAGCTGGAAAGTGGGAATAGGCTGGGTAGCTCTTTGTCGGCCGGCACGGACACGATGGGCCGAAATACAATTCCTTTCGTGTTGTAAATTCCGGGCCTATGAGCTACATCTAATCAATTGTGATATAAGTTCATCAATCTGAAAACCTTAACTCTGTTTCTCCCTCACCCACTGAGTATTTCCAGCATTTTCCATTTTAATTTCTAATATATTTTATCGTTTGACACTTCTTGATTGTGCAGAAAAGGAGGAAGCGTTTTCTTTAAAGCAGACCAAACTAAATGTGTGCACTTCTGGCCCAAATCTAACCAGGTGAAAAAATAAGCAGATCCCTGACACATAAAATATGTCCACAGGCAGTTCGAATGGCCAATTGCAGTGTGCCCCAAAATCCTGCTGATGGCTCCTGCATGCTATTATCCTTATGCTCTTCCGAAATTCCTTGCCGCTGTTCCTCCTCCAAGCCCATGATGAGACATCTGCCTTAGGCTATTCCGGCACACTCCTGGCTGGCCTCCCATATTTCACCCTACATAAACTTGAAGTCATCCAAAAATCGTCAGGCGGTGTCCTAACTCGCACCAATTCCCGCTCAGCCATCACCCCTGTGCTCGCCGACCTACATTGGCTCCCGGTTAAGTAATGCCTCTATTTCAGAATTCTCATCCTTGTTTACAAATCCTTCCATGGCCCTCGCCCCCTCCCTATCTCTGTAATCTCCTCCAGTCCCACAACCCCCCCCCCCCGAGATGTTTGCGCTCCTCAAATTCTGCCCTCTTGAGCATCCCTGATTGTAATCGCTCAACCATCGGTGGCCGTGCCTTCAGCTGCCTGGGCCCCAAGCTCTGGAACTCCCTCCCTAAACCTCTCCGCCTCTCTACCTCTCTTTCCTCCTTTAAGACGTTCCTTAAAACGGTCATCTGCCGTAATTTCATTTTATGTGGCTCAGTGTCAAATGTATCTGTTTTGTCTTATAACACTCCTGTGAAATGCCTTGGGACAGTTTGCTACATTAAAGGCGCTATATAAATAAAGTTTGTTGTTGTTAGTTAACGCTGTGCAGATTGAGCCTAACGATACAATTATGCCCACTTTCACTGGGACATCGAAGGCATTACTTTAACAGCTTAAATGTTTGCTCAATGAAGGCCATGGTTCACACATGTGCACCTCTGTAACCGCTGGGGCAAGGAGTATTGTGCAGAGGCGCCATCAGCCATGATTGCAAAACATAGTCTATGGGGCTGAAATTCATCACTCACTGCCCGCTGCCACCGACACTCCTCCTGCAGATCACCCAGTGCCACTTTCGGGGTGGCCTGGAGCGGGAGGGAGGGGAGAGCCGACGGGAACCACCCACTGACATCAGCGGGCGGCCGAGTGGCGCAACTGAGCTCCCGCCCGCCGAGCTCCCAGATTCCTGCGGGCGGGACTCGGCGGCAGAACAGGGGACAGACCGCTGGCTGGAGGCCGGTCTGTCCCCGACGGTGAGTATGAAGAACCTGAAAAAAAGGCAAGTGAACATTTTAATACTTTTTTTCAACAGCGACTTACGTGCGTGGGGTCCCACGAAGACCTTCGGATACTTTTATTTTTTTTTAACTGTTGTTTTTTTTTTTCCAGGTCTTCGACCCTCCGAGGGCCCGGCTCCATCCTCGGCGGCACGTGGGCGGCAAGCGCCTCTGCCGGCGAGAATGAGAGCTCCCGCCCGCTGCCGCTCAGATTGGTGGCGTATGTCGTCCATTTGCCGCCCGCCGACCTTCGAGCGACCTCAGCGATAAATGTACCGTCCGGTACCTTGGTGGACATCGGTGGCACTTTGGGTGGGTGGAGGCCTTGATGAAAATCAACCCCTATATCTCCAAAGAACCAGTCTTCCAGCTGTCCTCCTCTGTTAATGAGCTGTGTCACAATTGATTGTGTCAGAATGAAAGCATTGTGGGAACTCTTTGAGATGTGTGCACTGATGTGCATTATTTTCTGGCAGGAGTTGAATATCACTTGCACATCAATGGAACAAGAACTTGCGTGTACATTATGCCTTTCATGACTTCAGGATGTTCCAAAGCCCTTCACAGCCAATGAATTACTTTGAAAGTGTAGTCCCCAGTGTCAGCCATGGCTCAGTGGGCAGCACCCTCGCCTCTGAGTCAAAAGGTTGTGGGTTCATAGTCCCACTCCGGAGACTTGAGCACAAAAATCTAGGCTGACGCTCCCAGTGCAGTGCTGAGGGAGCGCTACACTGTTAGAGGTGCCATCTTTCTGATCAGTCGTTAAACCGAGGCCCTGTCTGCCCTCTCAGGTGGGTGTAAAAGATCCCATGGCACTATTTCGAAGAAGAGCAGCGGAGTTATCCCCGGTGTCCTGGCCAATATTTATCCCTCAATCAACATCACTAAAACAGATTATCTGGTCATTATCACGTTGCTGTTTGTGGGAGCTTGCTGTGCACAAATTGGCTGTCACTTTTCCTACATTACAACATAGTACTTCATTGCTTTGACACGTCCAGTGGTCATGAAAGGCACTATATAAATGCAAGTCTTTCTTATAGCTGTTGACAAATAATGAGTTTGATTTGATGGAATATTCTCTGATCTTGCCGATACTGGGTTACGAGCACTGAAAAAATATTAACATGGTGTTGCCTAAATGATGCTGAATGTTAATTAAAAAATTACATTTGAATATAAATATATTAATAAATATTGCATGTATAAAAGATGGTGGCATGAACCATCAGAATTCATGCATGATCTCTTTATTGCACTAGACATGTTCCAGACTGTGTTAAACGTGGTTCTATTGTGAAGAATAAGTTTATTTATCGTTGATTATTTTCCCTGTTTTGGTGGCAACAACAACAACTTGGGTTTATATAGCACTTTTGATGTAGTAAAATGTCCCAAGACGCTTCACAGGAACGCTATAAAATAAACTTTTGACACCATGTCATATAAGGAAATATTCGGACAGGTGCCCAAAAGCTTGGTAAAAGAGGTAGGTTTTAAGGAGCGACTTAAAGGAGGAAAGAGAGGTAGAGAGGCAGAGAGGTTTAGGGAGGGAGTTCCAGAGCTTGGGGCCTAGGCAACAGAAAGCACAGCCACCGATGGTTGAGTGATTATAATCAGGGATGCTCAAGAGGGCAGAATTAGAGGAGTAATGTGAATAAATTACTTATAATTCCACAAAATCTTAAGCAGTTGAGTCCAGCGTTGCTCGGGCATGACGTTCTGGTGATTCTATCATCAAAGTAGAAGAGATCTTATCAGAGATAATCTTCAAAAGTTGCAATAGATTCTCAGCAATCTGATGCTCTTTAGGAATTTGTTTTTTATATTTGCTGGTGTAATGCGTGCACGGTGAGTCTGCTCACCGGTTGGTTGAGCTATTGAGTTAGGAGTGGCTTAGCCAGACACGTGATGTTCACAAGATTCAATAAAACCCCAGCCAGTTGGGTTTGGGGGATCCACGATGAGGCAGGTGGTTGTGAGCCTGGTGGACGAATTAGTAATGTGTAGTGTGATTGTTAAACCTTTTTCTAATAAACCAACTAGTTCTTAATAGCAATGTGTTGCTATGAATTCTTAAACAAAGAACCCATGAAGCAAATACATTACAGCTGGGAATGAAAACATAAGAACATAAGAAATAGGAGCAGGAGTTGGCCATTTGGCCCCTCGAGCCTGCTCCGCCATTTAATATGATCACGGCTGATCTGATCTTGGCCTCAACTCCACTTCCCCGCCCACTCCCCATAACCCTTGACTCCCTTATCGCCGAGGAATTTGCAATTCCGTGCAGATGTTCAGTTCTGAACTAACAGCTTTTTCCACAAGGTTTCACCATTGGTTTACTGACCCACAAACACAGCAGTGTCATGTATCCTACATGGTTACTGCTTGTACTATTACAAGGTGTGCCACCAGAGGGCACTGCAGTGGGAGATTTGTAGGTTACCTGTACAGGTGTGCCTGGCCTAGTATAAAAGGCAGGCCACCAGCTGTGATCCTCTCTCTGGAGTTATCAATAAAGAACTAAGGTCACTACAGGTCAAGCACAACACATTGTCTCGCGGAGTCATTATTAGAGTATCTGAAGACATAACAAGTAGACCTCCCGGCAAGCTGCCAGAAAATGCAACCACTGCCCCCCACCCCCCCCCCCCCCCCCCCAACCACACCGATGGGCAAAAAAATTAAAGTATAAAAGAAGAGCCTTGGCAAAGGAGGCGTTTGCGGTTCCAGCATCCACTGGTCCATCTCCATCCTCGTCTCAAATCTGCCACGTCCTGCCAGACTCCTCAAGGCCGCTAATGCTGTGGGTTTAGAGGCTGCCTGCGCGGGCATGCTTTGGAGAGGGCGGTGATCGGAGCGGCGATCTCCAAAATGGATGAGCGGGCGTCAACGCGACTTTGCGTGCCGATCGGCGTCACGCTCCGACTCATTACCATGCTTTCGGCGAGTGCGGGCAACGGCAGCGCTGCTGACCTGCCAAAAAAGGCGTCAGCTGCAGCACCCGCCGGCAGCCAGGGAAAGCGCGGCGGCCACCATTTTGTCCGACGAACCGGGTGGTAACAGCTGACGCTAAACCCACGAAGTTTTAGCCCTCATGTGTTTCAATCTGTTTGCCAATTATGATGATTCCCTGCCGAGCAATCGTGAGGCGTCTGTCTCCGATGAATGTTCCACTGTAAGTTTACACAAATTGGCTACGCTGCAAGTTCACACGCAGCGGACGTTACATCTTCTACAGCAAAAGCTTTTGCACTACATTTTTATTGAGATTTTTATTGAGTTCTTCAGGATAATAATGCCACAGGAACAGTTGACGAACAGTTCTAACTTTATCCAACAAAACAGCGCAGATAAAAATTAAAATTGCAATCTTAGCTGGACATATGAAATAACTCTGAGAACCAGGGGTCACAGTCTCAGGATAAGGAGTCGGCCATTTAGGACTGAGATGGGGAGTGATAGAGAATTCAAGCAGGTTGCAAAGTTGAGAAAACACAGACCCCTGCCTACGTGAGAGTTAGCACATTGCATTGAGCTATAACTCACGCTTGACATTTCAGGACTTTCGGCTGGGAGCCAATCATGGGCTAACAACATATCAATTGAGCCAATAAGGTCAAAGAGGGTGAGCCAGGTATAAGAACAGCCATTGTTTGCCATGTGTTTTAGAAGAACAAAGAGCTGGAGCCCTGCCAAGGTTCTGTTGCTGCTGCTGGAATAAAGTTATGTAAAACTATCACCGGAGTTCGCATCTCATTGAAAATTAAGAGATCTAACAGGGAGAAACCTTTTCACTCAGAGGGTGGTGAATCTTTGGAATTCTCTGCCCCAGAGGGCTGTGGAGGATCAGTCTTTGAGTATATTCAAGACAGAGAGCAATAGATTTTTGGGCTCTAAGGTAATTAATCTTATTGAATGGCAGAGCAGGCTCAAAAAGTATGTATGGTCTACTCCTGTTCCAAATTCTTATGTTATTCTTATGCAGCACCAAATGGGAGGCACAATCCCCTGCAACAGAGATCGATAGATTTTTGGATATTAAGGGAATCAAGGGATATGGGGATAGTGCAGGAAAGTGGAGTTGAGGTAGAGGATCAGCCATGATCACATTGAATGGCGGAGCAGGCTCAAGGGGCTGAATGGCTTGCTCCTGCTTCTAATTCTTATGTTCTTAAAATCAGTAAACGCTGAAAATGCACTGCAAGTCTATTAGCTTCGAAAAAGGAAAGACAGAGTTAGAAAGTGAAATCGATCTACGAAAGTTCATCGACCTGAAACTCTGTTTCTCTCTCCACACATGCTGCCTGACCTGCTGAGTATTCCCAGCATTTTCTGTTTTTACTTCTACATTACGGAAAAGATGTGATTGCATTAGAGAGGGTGCAGAGGAGATTTATGAGGGTGTTGCCTGGACTGGAGAATTTTAGCTATGAGGAAAGATTGGATAGGCTGGGATTGTTTTCTTTGGAACAGAGGAGTCTGAGGGGAGACTTTATTGAGGTATATAAAATTATGAGCGGCTTAGATAGAGTGGATAGGACGGACCTATTTCCCTCAGCAGTGAGGTCGACAACCAGGGGGCATAAATTTAAAGTGATTTGTAGAAGGATTAGAGAGGAGAGGAGGAGAACTTTTTTCACCCAGAGGGTGGTGGGGGTCTGGAACTCACTGCCTGAAAGGGTGGTAGAGGCAGAAACCTCCGCATTTAAAAAATACTTGGATATGCCATCATCTTACTTGAACATCATAATGCACTTGAAATGCCGTAACCTGCAGGGCTACGGACCGAGAGCTGGAAAGTGGGATTAGGCTGATTAGCTCTTTGCCGGCCGGTGCTGACACGATGGGCCGAAATGGCCTCCTTCTGTGCTGTAAATGTCTATGATTCTATTCTATGATTCAATGAGTAAGGGACAAATCATTGCATTTTATATTCAGCAGGTAAAGAATAAGATGAGATATCAGAGAATGATTAGCTGTGTGAGCAGAAAGCTTCCCACATTGTACACTTGTATTTTTTTTTAGATTGTGTGAGAGAATGAAAAGACTGTGATTATAAAACGTACTGATTGAGCTTTGAGCAGGGTGAGATTATCAAAATTCCTCCTCTGGACCTTGATACCACCAATCCCAAAGTTTGAGCAGCTCTGTCTACCATGCATTGGGTCATGCTGGGTTTCAAATGACATTATCTGAGTACATCATGCACTGACTGAATAGAGCTGGGTATATCAGTCCCTACTGGGCTGGGTATATCAGTCCCTACTGGGCTGGGTATATCAGTCCCTGGGCTGGGTATATCAGTCCCTGGGCTGGGTATATCAGGCACTGGGCTGGGTATATCAGGCACTGGGCTGGGTATATCAGTCCCTGGGCTGGGTATATCAGTCCCTGGGCTGGGTATATCGGTCCCTGGGCTGAGTATATCGGTCCCTGGGCTGGGTTTATCGGTCCCTGGGCTGGGTATATCAGTCCCTGGGCTGAGTATTTCAGTCCCTTGGCTGGGTATATCAGTCACTGGGCTGGGTATATTACTCTCTGGGCTGGGTATATAGTTTCTGGGTGGTATATCAGTCACTGGTCTGGGTATATAGTTTCTGGGTGGTATAGCAGTCCCTGGGCTGGGTATATGATTCTCTGGGTATATGATTCCCTGGGCTGGGCATATGATTCCCAGAGCTGGGTATATCGGTCCCTGGGCTGTGTATATCACTCCCTGGGCTGGGTATATGATTCCCAGGGTTGGGTATATCTGTTCCTGGGCTGGGTATATGATTCCCAGGGATGGGTATATCGGACCCTGGGCTGGGTATATCTGTCCCTGGGCTAGGTATATCTGTCCCTGGGCTGGGTATATGACTCCCTGGGCTGGGTATATCAGTCCCTGGGCTGGGTATATGATTCTCTGGGTATATGATTCCCAGAGCTGGGTATATGATTCCTTGGGCTGGGTATATGATTCTTTGGGTATATGATTCCCAGGGCTGGGTATATGATTCTCTGGGTATATGATTCCCAGGGCTGGGTATATGATTCTCAGGGCTGGGTATATGATTCTCTGGGTATATGATTCCCAAGGCTGGGTATATGATTCTCTGGGTATATGATTCCCAGGGCTGGGTATATGATTCTCAGGGCTGGGTATATGATTCTCTGGGTATATGATTTCCAGGGCTGGGTATATGATTCTCTGGGTATGTGATTCCCTGGGCTGTGTATATCAGTGTCTGGGTGCAGTGCCCTGCGCTGTGAGCGCTGTCGAGCCCATTGCGCTGTTGGCCGGCTCCGTCCGCCCGGTTATTGGCTGCTCATCAAATGTGGAGCCGCACATCTTTCGGCACTTCCGCTTCTCAAGTCTGACGGGGCCTCCATTTTTTTGCACTTTAGTTTAGTTTTTTTGTGTGTGTATATATATATATTTTTAAAAATTACCAGGAGCCACCTTGGGGTTTGGGGCTGGGGGCAGGAGGAGCTGTGACGCCGCGGCGCCCAGGGTCCAGAGCTATTTCAGTGGGACATGAAACTGCACTGCCGCTTCTCCGGAGCCTGAGAATCCTTGGCAAACCGGTACCTACCCTCCATCAGTGCACCCAGGGGCACACACCGCGCTAACTCATGTGCTTGTTTTTTTGTGTTTCACTCTCTTAAGAAGATTAAAGCCGAGTATCAACATTTTGTATGTCAACAAAGCAAATAGCATGTTTATTTTCGTCCTTCTAGTGGTGTATTTGTGTATGTATGTGTGTGTGTGTCTCGGTTGCTTTCAGTGATTCACTCTTGTTTTCCTTCACTTTAACCAGGGCTGAGCTCTCTGGTCCGGTTCAGCGGCATGGATTCGGCCCGACTGCGGAAGTGACTGAAAGAACCAGTGAGTAATGTTAATGTATTGACCCAGTAAGGATTGTTGTGGTGTGAGCCATTATTCCCATATAGATATATATATATATATGTGTGCGTGTGTGTGTCTATTGTTTCAGCCAATCTGCCTGCACTCAAAATGCTCCTTTTTAAAAAGATGCAATATTAAATTTACAATACATTGTCTTTTTGAAGTGATTCGCCCAGAACGAGAATGTGTCTTTACAATGAAGACGCTATAATGGCATAACTGGTGATCCAACATTGTGCTTGTGTGCTTGCTGCACTGCATGTTTTGAAGGGACTTGTGTCAGGCACATTTGAAATATTTTCTGCCATTTTTCTTTTTTACAATCCAAGAGCTAGGGTCATTTAACTGAAACAGTATGAACAATATTTTAAAATAACTTATTTTTGACATGGGGTGTTGTGAAGGGGGGCTGGGGGGCGAGGGAGCTCTTGTTTGCTTTGGTTGTGTTGCAACTGATGGGGAAGTGCCTCAACTTGCTGATAGTTAATGGTCCGAATGATCCAAGTATATGGAGCATAGAAATACAGGGTACTCTCCATGTGTCATTACCCACTGAATATAAGGCATCCGTTGCTGTACAGTTGCTATTTATAATCCTGGTATATTTTACAATGTTTTCTGAAGAATGTCACGCATGCAGTGTCCACTCTGAAAGGGTTACAGCCAGGCACTGGAAACTATTCTAAATCAAAGTACAGGTAAATAAGTCCTGAAGTAAATAAATGTTAACCCACAACCACCCCAGATCTCTGCGCTCCTCTAATTCTGGTTCTTGAGCACCCCGATTTTAATCGCTCCACCATTGGTGGCTGTGTCTTGAGCTGCCTGGGCCCTAAGCTCTGGAATTTCATCCTGAAATCTCTTCTCCTCTCTACCTCTCTCGCCTCCTTAATACCTATTTCTTTGACCAAGCTTTTGGTCATCTGCCCGAATATCTCCTTATGTAGCTCAGTGCCAAAAGTTTGTTTGATAAAGCTCCCTTGGGACGTTCGACTACATTAATGGCGCTATATCAATACCATAAATTAATATGCAAATGAAACATGTCCCATCATGTTTATAGTGTTCAGTCTCACAAACGTTGGTGTGCAAATCATCTAGTGAGAAATGAGGAGAGGAAATCTGGGGCATTGTACCTCAATGCTTAGAATATTAGACCTCATCGTATAGATGTTACTGTAAGTAGACTGCTGTTCAGGCCCTTGTTCCTTCCTTGCAGAAATGAGAGAGCGAAAGTGCAGGATTGTCTCAGTTGTTCTGTTGTTTATTTAAAAAGGTAACGAGGAGCATTTCATTGCACGGTCCCAAGGGATTGCATCAGTCTATTTTGCAACATGCAGTATTCCCAGATAAAAGCGAAACACAAAATAGTTCTATTTTAGAATCTCATTGGTAAAGCAGCGTTTAAGGGATTTGCCCAGTGATCCGATTAATTGTTGTCTTCATGAAAAAAATTTAATTTCTGCTTCCGAGTGGTATTACACGACATGTTATTAGAGTTACAAACAAGTCACATTCCATTCTTGTATGGTATTCTGGGATTTTTTTTTTAACCTTATCATCATAGGCAGTCCCTTGAAATCGAGGAAGACTTGCTTCCACTCTAAAAGTGAGTTCTTAGGTGACTGAACAGCCCACACAAGAGATTGGTGTGCAAAATTAAAGCACATGGTATTGGGGGTAATGTACTGACATGGATAGAGAACTGGTTGGCAGACAGGAAGCAGAGACTTGGGATAAACGGGTCCTTTTCAGAATGGCAGGCAGTGACAAGTGGGGTGCTGCAGGGCTCAGTGCTGGGACCCCAGCTATTTACAATATACATTAATGATTTGGATGAAGAAATTGAGTGTAATATCATCAAGTTTGCAGATGACACTAAACTGGGTGGCGGTGTGAGCTGTGAGGAGGATGCTAAGAGACTGCAGGGTGACTTGGACAGGTTAGGTGAGTGGGCAAATGCATGGCAGATGCAGTATAATATAGATAAATGTGAGGTTATCCACTTTGGGGGCAAAATCACGAAGGCAGAATATTATCTGAATGGCGGCAGATTAGGAAAAGGGGAGGTGCAATGAGACCTTGGTGTCATGGTACATCAGTCATTGAAAGTTAGCATGCAGGTACAGCAGGCGGTGAAGAAGGCAAATGGTATGTTGGCCTTCATAGCTAGGGGATTTGAGTATAGGAGCAGGGAGGTCTTACTGCACTTGTACAGGGCTTTGGTGAGGTCTCATCTGGAATATTGTGTTCAGTTTTGGTCTCCTAATCTGAGGAAGGACGTTCTTGGTATTGAGGGAGTGCAGCGAAGGTTCACCAGACTGATTCCCGGGATGGCTGGACTGACATATGAGGAGAGACTGGATCGACTGGGCCTGTATTCACTGGAGTTTAGAAGGATGAGAGGGGATCTCATAGAAACATATAAAATTCTGACGGGACTGGACAGGTTAGATGCAGGAAGAATGTTTCTGATGTTGGGGAAGTCCAGAACCAGGGGATACAGTCTAAGGATAATGGGTAAACCATTTAGGACTGAGACGAGGAGAAACTTCTTCACTCAGAGAGTTGTTAACCTGTGGAATTCCCTACCGCAGAGAGTTGTTGATGCCAGTTCGTTGGATATATTCAAGAGGGAGTTAGATATGGCCCTTACGGCTAAAGGGATCAAAGAGTACGGAGAGAAAGCAGGAAAGGGGTACTGAGGCGAATGATCAGCCATGATCTTAATGAATGGTGGTGCAGGCTCGAAGGGCCGAATGGCCTATTCCTGCACCTATTTTCTATGTAATATGGGAATTACAGTCTCTGTCACCGGTCCAAGGAAAGGGTGGGTGGGACAGGTTTGCTGCACGCTCCTTCCACTGTCTGCACTTGCTTTCTGCATGCTCTCGGAGACGAGACTCGAGGTGCTCAGCGCCCTCCCGGATGTACTTCCTCCACTTAGGGTGGTCTCTGGCCAGGGTCTCCCAGGTGTCGGTGGGAATGTTACATTTTATCAAGGAGGCTTTGAGGGTGTCCTTGAAACGTTTCCTCTGCCCACCTTGAGCTCGCCTGCCGTGTAGGAGTTCCGAGTAGAGTGCCTGCTTTGGGAGTGTTGTGTCGGGCATGTGGACAATGTGGCCCGCCGAGCAGAGCTGGTCGAGTGTGGTCAGTGCTTCAATGCTGGGGATGTTGGCCTGGCTGAGGACGCTGACGTTGGTGCGTCTGTCCTCCCAGGGGATTTGCAGGATCTTGTGGAGACATGGTTGGTGGTATTTCTCCAGCGATTTGAGGTGTCTACTGTACATGGTCCACGTCTCTGAGCCATACAGGAGGGCGGGTATCACAACAGCCCTGAAGGCCATGGGATATGTTCTATCTCCATCAGCTTCATAATTCAATCCACTGGTTTAAGGTGGTTGAGTAAGTTAAATTCCATTTTTAATTACAAGTCATAATAGGATTTTTCTGGGATCTTTACTTGCATTTTAGAGTTCATAATCCTTTCACGAGAATAGTGATTCACCATGTTATACTTTTGGAACCCATTTTTTTTTCATGCTATTTTCTTCTTATTAACCCAAAGCATTGGGTTAAATTTTCCCGGGTCATTGGCGCTGTTTTTTTGGCGCGATGGTTTTTTCTGCTGTAATTATTTAATTCAAAGTTTGCCCTTGGAATCTGCGCCGGTGTAACTGCTTTAGTTACAATGTTTTTAGGTTAGGTTTTTTTGACGTCATAGGGGATGTTCCCTCATGTCTATGCCAGTTTTCAGCATTTTCGCAGTTTGCCCCAAATTTTTAATCCGAGGTCGACGTATCTGTCCACTCCCGAAAAACCTTCTGGTGAGTTAACAGAAATCAGCGCACGTTGAAAAATCGCGCTGAAAGACACCATTGTTTCTCATCGAAATTTTTGGAGGGAGTCTCTAACACTTGAAATACCCATAATAAAGTTCAACTTTTTTTTAACCTTCCAGCAGAGTACATGGACGTTTCTTGGACTTCTAAAGTCATCCTTTTTTACTCCCGCTATCACCGAACGTCTTCAAGCAGGGCTGGAGAGGGGGTCATAGCATCGGCCGTCAGAATCGGCCCTGCGCCCGAACACGGGCTTGGCTGGAAAACAAGCCCGGGGGCGGTGAGGAGGTAGGGGAGAGGTGGTGATCGAGTGGCTTCTGCACTGAGCCCAGGGAGGGAGGTGCCGATCGGAAGGCTGCTGCACGAGGCGCAAGACGGCAATGAGTTTGGTGGGGAGGTGGGGAGGGGGAAGGGAGAAGTCCATCCATACAGACCTTGGGGAGAGAGAACAAAGAACCTGTCCTGCCTGCGGTGTTCTTAATGGAACAAATAATGAAAATGATTCAGATTTAATGTAAAATATATTTTATTCAAAAGTTTAACAAATAGTTCTTTGTACTTAACTTAACTTTAATAAAATGATTCTTGTATCAAACTTTAAAGTTTTCAGTTATGATCACTTACAAACTCTAAGATCACTTGAAAACTTTAAGATCACTTACTAACTTTTAAACTTGTAAATTTACATAACTTACAAAAATCTTTTAATTTGAGAACAACAGTTACAGCAGTAACAATAACAACAACAACAGCAGCAGCAAAGAAAGGCTGCACCCATCTCTCCTCCACCTTATTCTAAGACTGCCCGCCGCACTTATTCTTGGTGACTCCACCACCACTGCCCGCAGGCAGTGATGCAGTGTTTCTGGGATTGGTACCAAGCTTATTCTTTCTAAGATCTCGGGTAGTGCGCACCTGTTAAAGGGGCAGCAATGTGGAGGGCCCGGCTTGGGGCTCTTCAGAGGCTGGTGTGGAGATTGGAGTGGGAGTGGCAGTTGATTCTGTCAATGGGCGCAGGGTCTGGGCGTGTTCCCTTATTGCAGCAGCTAACTCCAACATGCCGTCCCTCATGCACCCTGACAGTGTCTCGACGACCTGCAACATTCCCTCCCTCACGTTGAGCAAAACTGTCTCAACTACCTGTGACATTCCCTCCCTCATGGTCACTGACATCATTCCCATTTCTCGTGAGATTGTTGTTATTTCTCCCGACAATCCCGCTACCTCATCACCCACCCCACTGATGGTGTCCAGGAGTGATCGCGTAAGGTCAATGCTCTCCGCACTCATTGCCATCATCTGAAACACACCTGTTAGATCCTGCACCTCAGGAGAGCGTGGTCCAGCTCTCCTCCTCCTCCTCCTCCCCACAAGTGTAGCTCGCACCGCCCCCCACTGGGACTCACAGTCTGGGATGGTGGGGCCCTGGGTGTACCTCGCTGCACCACCCCACTGGGACCAGCAGCCTCGGACATTCGGAAACCATGGAATGTCCCACCAACACTCAAAGCACTAGTCACGGAAGGGGCTGGAACCTCAATGGGCGGTACCTGCACCTCCACCAAAGTCAGTAAAACAGTGGGGGCTTCATCCATCTCCATCCCCTCTCCCTCACCCCCGTGCTCTTGGTCTGGAGGGTGGGATTGGAAGATATTCTCCTCTTCAGGCTCGTCCTCGTCTGAAACTTCAGCATCGTCAGGGTTGGCCTCAAGTTCTGCAAAATATAACAGAACACAGATAAATGGTTAGCAGCAGAGGAGGGGGCAGGGTGGGTGTCATGAGTAGGCTCACACAGCACAGGCAGCAGGTTGATTTGAAGGACCAGGATGAATGATAGCACATTGCGGCAACCGAAGTGTAGCTGACGGAGACATTCACAGGATCCAAAAGCATAGCTAGCCCGTGCAGTACTTAACATTTAGCAAAGTCAGACTGTGGAATTTGCAGGACTTCCCCTCTCCCTCGAGTATGGGCCCAGCTTGTGCAGTGGTGCTTGCTTTTCTCCAGGCAGGACCCATCAAAGCAGTGACTCTCTCTTCCAAGGGTCGGTGGGTGCAGATTTGCCGGGCCATCTCCTGTTCAAGTTCTTTCCCTTTTGTTGTGTGCTGCCTTCCTCTGCAAAGATGAAAACATAACTTTTTAGAGAGGGTATCTTTCTGCTGGGTGGGACATATACAGCTGGTCACATGTACATTTACAATTGCAATTCCATTGAATAAATGAAAATATTACTTACACGAACTACTTGACCAAGGTCCTGCCACTTCTATTTACACTGGCCTCCAGATCTCGTGGTGTTCACCATTGCACAGTAATCTTCTGCAAGTTGGTTCCAGCGTTTCTTCATTTCTTTGGATGGAACTTTTATGTGACCTCTGCCGGTGTCCAGCTCCTGCCCTCTGTTCTCAGTCACAGTAACTAGTGCCTCCACTTCATCCTGTCAGAAATTTTGGTCCTTGCACCGCGTTGCATCTTGTATTGCTGCAGCTGCGATTTTTCCAATGCTCTCGCAAAGTTCTCAACGTTGTCACACACACAACTGGCTCTTTAAAAATGGCCGATTGCAGACCCGGAGATGTACTGCGCATGCGCGTTCATTGAAATAATGTCAAAAAAGCCATTTCTTTTCCCCGCGCATGCGCAGAAGGTGTGGCATCGTTTTTTCAGCGCAGGCGGCAGACTCAACCACCTGAGGCGACTGAACACGCTGCGTGGCACCAATTTGAATTATAGGTCTGGAAAACTTTGTCAAAATATTTCTGGCCTAGAAAAACGGGCGTTACCCTGACATTACGCCAGAAAATGGACTTGGGCAAAATTGAGCCCATTATGTGGATGGAAAAATCATCCTTTTTAAGCTTCCAATGTCTGTTTGATGCAGTTAACGATGATTCATCTCTCTCTGTATTTTGTACGAATACAAAAAAAGGTTAGAGTTGATTACTTCAGCAAACTAAACATCGTCTGATAGTTGAAAACTAAATGTTTATTAAATTCACTGCTATTTAGAACATTATTGTACAGCTCGGGTTATTTGATTTCATAGATTAATGAGACAGGATCCCATTTATTGGGCCAAATGGAGTGGGAGTTTAAAGCCATTCAAAATCAGATCTGAAATATTATTTTATTTAATTGTCAGTTAGTTGGAGAAATTTTCACTTAGTTGATTGTCACAGTGAAGATGGCCACTCGGATTCCTTAGGTAAGCAGTTTGACTGGACAGTTAGCAGTTGCCAATGTTTTTATTCAGACCGTCTACTGATCAAGTTTAGGCCTGTTTCCTAAATTCTTAATCTACAAATCTATTCTTGGGGTCCCAGATAAATTGTTGCGGTAAAATACATTTTAAGAGGGAATCGTGACTAGGATTAAGTTGCAAAATAACACAATGACATTCTAAATATTACATTTATGTACAAGAAAGACTTGGATACATCTTTTTCAAGCTGCAAATAAAACTGTGGTTATGTACGATCTTTGTAGAAATTATTTGCAATGTACAAAATGGGTTTAAGTGAGTATGTTGTACACGGGAAGGCAAGCATATACTTTAAGAGGGTTAAATTGTGACTGTGACAATGTGACCGTTGTGCCCCAAATTATTATCCCAAACAAGAATGCAAACTGATTTTAGACTCCCCTGCCACCCCACTCCCCCATAACTTGTTGAGTCGTGGAAAAGTCCCAGGTTTGATTCCACCATTAGAGCTGAGTTGGGTTATCTCAGTCTGGGAGGAGGTGGGGTTATTACCAGTGGCCTCCTTATCCCTGGATTGAGAGAGGTGGATATTGGCTCGTGTTCCCATTCCGTACAATTACCTAATCACCCCTGCCAGAATTACTGTATTGTCACTGCTAATCAGGTTCGGGGATGACTTCCCCCAATGGTTGAATAGCCCACTCTCACTTGCTGTCAAGGATCATGATCACTTGGGTGAGTTACGAATGGGTGACCAATGCTCTTGGAGCTTGAAGCCAACAAGGAGTCAGAAGCTCCATCACCTTGGGGGGGTGGAGATGGTTGGAGGGGGGGGCGCGGGAGGGTGGTTGGGGGGTGGTGTGGAGGGGGGGGGCGGGTGGTGAGTGGGGGTTGGGGGGGGCGGGTGGTGAGTGGGGGTTGGGGGGAGCGGGTGGTGAGTGGGGTTGAGGGGGGGTGAGTGGGGGTTGGGGGGGGCGGGTGGTGAGTGGGGGTTGGGGGGGGCGGGTGGTGAGTGGGGGTTGGGGGGGGGGCGGTGGTGAGTGGGGGTTGGGGTGGGGTGGTTGGGGGGGGTGGGGGAAGAAGCAAGCTGGCAAGATAGGAAAATAAATTATTATCTTGTCTGATAATCTGTATATAATCATCTGAAGTGTAAATATTTGTAATATATAACCTTTTATCCTAAAATTGGGATATATTGAATTTTCCACATCTTCATAACTTTTTCTTAACTATTCCAAAAGTGTTGCTGGGGAAGAGAGAAGACTGACCAATTGTAAAATATTTTTCTGTAATTAAATCATTATTGCATTTCATATCTCAGGGACGTTCTCATCCTTGTTTAGAAATCCTTCCATGGCCTCGTCCCTCCCGATCTCTGTAACCCATGGCCTTGCCCCCTCCCTATCTCTGTAACCCATGGCCTCGTCCCTCCCTATCTCTGTAACCCATGGCCTCGTCCCTCCCTATCTCTGTAACCCATGGCCTCGCCCCTCCCTATCTCTGTAACCCATGGCCTCGTCCCTCCCTATCTCTATAACCCATGGCCTCATCCCTCCCTATCTCTGTAACCCATGGCCTCGCCCCTCCCTATCTCTGTAACCCATGGCCTCGTCCCTCCCTATCTCTGTAACCCATGGCCTCGTCCCTCCCTATCTCTGTAACCCATGGCCTCATCCCTCCCTATCTCTGTAACCCATGGCCTCGTCCCTCCCTATCTCTGTAACCCATGGCCTTGCCCCTCCCTATCTCTGTAACCCATGGCCTTGCCCCTCCCTATCTCTGTAACCCATGGCCTTGCCCTTCCCTACCTCTGTAACCCATGGCCTTGTCCCTCCCTATCTCTGTAACCCATGGCCTTGTCCCTCCCTATCTCTGTAACCCATGGCCTCATCCCTCCCTATCTCTATAACCCATGGCCTCATCCCTCCCTATCTCTGTAACCCATGGCCTCGCCCCTCCCTATCTCTGTAACCCATGGCCTCGTCCCTCCCTATCTCTGTAACCCATGGCCTCGTCCCTCCCTATCTCTGTAACCCATGGCCTCATCCCTCCCTATCTCTGTAACCCATGGCCTCGTCCCTCCCTATCTCTGTAACCCATGGCCTTGCCCCTCCCTATCTCTGTAACCCATGGCCTTGCCCTTCCCTACCTCTGTAACCCATGGCCTTGTCCCTCCCTATCTCTGTAACCCATGGTCTCATCCCTCCCTATCTCTGTAACCCATGGCCTCGTCCCTCCCTATCTCTGTAACCCATGGGCTCGTCCCTCCCTATCTCTGTAACCCATGGCCTCGTCCCTCCCTATCTCTGTAATCCCATTCAGGCTCACAACCCCTCTCCCTCCCCCCCCCCCGCCGAGATATCTGCGCTCTTCAAATTCTGCACTCTTGAGCATCCCTGATTATAACCACTCAACCATCGGTGGCCGTGCCTTCAGCTGCCCAGGCCCTAAGCTCTGGAACTCCCTCCCTAAACCTCTCTACCTCTCTTTCCTCCTTTAAGATGCTCCTTAAAACCTACCTCTTTGACTGAGCTTTTGGTCACCTGCCCTCATTTCTTCTTGTGTGGCTCAGTGTCAAACTTATTTGTTTTGTCTTGTAACGCTCCTGTGAAGCACCTTGGGATATTTTACTATGTTAAAGGCGCTATATAAACACAAGTTGTTGTTGTTGTTGAAATATAGATTAGGGTCTGTTTATGTAATTGGTTACGAAAAGAAAATTTGACTTGGATAAATTAAGTTTCAAATATATTTCTGTCCCAATAAAAGAATAATGTCTGACTAAATCTGGAAAGCGTAGGATGTATTAAAACAGTTGAAGAAAAGTATTTTCTTTTTAAGTTAAATCTATATGTTAAAAAAGTTAACTGCATTTTTGGCTGGATAGGTGCGTGTTCGGTGCAGACAAACCAAAATTGATATTCTGGTTCCCGAACTTAAAGTATGTGAGTGCCCGATTTGTTCAGCTCAACACGTAATATCGAGAGTAACTGGCAATTAGACTAGATTCATAATGAAGATGTGTTGATTGCACTTATGTACAGAATTCTGATGTTTATGGTGTGATATCTCTGCCCTAGTTGGCTGTGTTTTGAAATGAGATGCTGATGAGTAAAAAGGAAGAGTTGAGTAATTTTCAGATGTTACTTTGTGGAGAAATGTTTTCACCAGAGGAACTCGCTGCCTGAAACTCGCTGCCTGGTAGAGGCAGAAACCCTCATCGCATTTAGAAAGTACCTGGATGTGCACTTGAAGTGCCGTAACCTTGAGGGCTACGGACCGAGAGCTGGAAAGTGGGATTAGGCTGGGTAGCTCTTTGTCGGCCGGTGCTGACATGATGGACCGAAATGGCCTCCTTCGCTGCTATAAATTTCTGTGTTTCTATGAAATCATTTATTCTTCTTCCATGCAATGTGGCATTTTAGATTTTACTTTCATATTCAGCGTTCAAACTGAAAAAGAGCATTTCTTCCAGCATGTTTTTAAAATGCACCGTAACCAGTAACACTTAAATAAAATATACTTATTTTTGAAGTGACTTATTTCAGTCGAGTGGCACATTGTAATTTTGTATTCTGATCGTTATCATTCGTAAAATCCCATTTTTATTTTAGGTGTTTTTAAAAACTGATTCCTGAGACACAATTGGAGTTCCATTGGGGTAAACCATTTTGTTCTCAAAACTAAATGTGCAACGTTATAAGGTGACATTAATATCATATTCTATCTACAAGACTTAATGAAATATTGATAATACCCCAAATTACGCGTGTTTTCTAAAGACATTTAAAAACAAATCAACTAGTTTGTCAGAATAATGATTTATTACTCTAGTTAATCCTTTTAGGGCAGACCATCAGAGAAAGGTGGGCCCTCTGTCTGGAACAGGAAGACCTTTCCTATTTTGTGCAAGCAGCATTATTTGACCCGAGCAGTACCGATTGTAGCATGAACTGAAGCGCAGAGTACAGGCTCGTGTCTGTGTGCAGACTATACCACGAAAGGAACTTTACGTTGTAACCTTGAACCATTTTGGACAAAGGGAAGAAAGTTTGGTAACACCTTTTTGAAGGGTTAATTAGTCCTGGTATATATGGATTGGACATCACCATAACCCAGGTCGGTGATTGGAGCGAAGGCAGGTACAGCAGGAGCGGCGAGGTCGGGGCGAAGGAGCGGCGTGAGATCATGGAGCGATGTGATTGGGGCCCAGGAGAGGCGTGAGTTCGGGGCCCAGAAGAGGCGAGGGCCCAGGGGCAGCAAGGGCCAGCCCACACTGTGCGATATGTGTGCACACTAGGTCCGTGCAGCAGAACAGGCCTCCAGTCGTCTTGGTAACCCTTGCCACTGGACCAAGACCTAGCTCTGTCGAGCCCGTGTGGTGGCTTGACACCGAGCCGCAGGTGACCAAAAGCCTGGTCAAAGAGGTAGGTTTTAAGGAACGTCTTGAAGGAGGAGAGCGAGATAGAGAGGCGGAGAGGTTTAGGCACCGGCATCTTCCACCCTTCAACATGTAGTTTGGGATCTGGAATATTAGGTCCTTCATTGAAAGATCTGCAAACCCATCTCTTTTTAGCGTGGAAGCAAGTTATCCTCGATACGAGGGAACGCCTATATGATATGTGGTGATTCTCTTTTGATACCCTCTTTGGGTCAGATGCTCTTCATCACTGACCAGTAGGATAACTTCTCTGTCACCTTGTGTAATGAACCTTCGTCACCTGATGTTTAATGTCATCCAGGAGATGGTGGTAAGGTTGCGGTGGGAAATTGAAGTGATAAATGTTTTCTCCGCAGAGCTTATCGCCTGCTTCCATCCCTCTCCATCACGGTCTCCTAAAATTCAGTGTTACCCGTCCTCTGGTGCAATTTACAACATAAAATCAGTCCATTCTGTTAAAGTACTGTGTGAAAATATTTTAGAAAACCATATCTCTTAAAATCCCCATCGTGGTTGAACAAAACAAATAAAACGTTTTTAAATGGCAGCACTGTATTTATTCTCTCCAGTGTGCAGTCAAAATCTAGGGAGCTAATGAATAATGGACAGTGCTCTAAAAGATTTAATCCATACATATGCAGTCCTAATAATAAGTAGTTCCTACCAAGTGTTCTGACAAGTGGAGGATGTATATGGGAAGCAGTGACTCAACTTATTCCGTGGGTAATCGAGTTATGAATGTGCTGACTTACATTGGCTTCCGTTTAAGCAACACCTCGAGCTCAGAATTCTCATCCTTATTTTCAAATCCTTCCATGGCCCTCGCCCCTCCCTATCTCTCTAATCTCCTCCAGCCCCACAACCTCCCCCGAGATGTCTGCGCTCCTCTAATTCTGCCCTCTTAAGCATCCCCGATTATAATCGCTCAGCCATCGGTGGCCGTGCCTTCAGCTGCCCAGGACCCAAGCTCTGGAACTCCCTCCCTAAACCGCTCCGCCTCTCAATCTCTCTCTCCTCCTTCAAGATACTCCTTAAAACCTATCTCTTTGACCAGGCTTTTGGTCACCTGCGGCTTGGTGTCAATTTTTAAAATCTCTTAATACTCCTGTGAAGCGCCTTGAGATGTTTCACTACGCTAAAGGCTCTATATAAATACACTTCATTACAAGGGCAATAAACTGGATTCTCTGTTTCCTATTTAGAATCATAGAATGGTTACAGCACAGAAGGAGGCCATTCGGCCCGTCGAGCCCGTGCCGGCTCGCTGCAAGAGCACCTCAGCCAGTCCCACTCCCCCCGCCCTTTCCCCGTAGCCCTGCAATTATTTTCCTTCAGGTACTTATCCAACTCCCTTTTGAAAGCCACGATCGAGTCTGCCTCCACCACCCTCTCGGGCAGCGCATTCCAGATCCTAACCACTCGCTGCGTAAAAACGTTTTTCCTCATGTCGCCTCTGGTTCTTCTGCCAATCGCCTTAAATCTGTGCCCTCTGGCTCTCGACCCTTCCATCGATGGGAACAGTTTCTCTCTCTATCTACTCTGTCTCGACCCCCTCATGATTTTGAACACCTCGATCAAATCTCCTCTCAACCTTCTCTGCTCCAAGGAGATGTGTGTTCCGTATTGGCAAAAGAATTGGAACTTTTAAAATAAATCTTCAGCTTTATTTTACTATAAAATGCAGGGTGCTTTTAATGCTTATCATTACGTTGGCGGAGATTTCTACTGCACTCTATCCAGTTCTGACTGTCCCCAGCTTTTAAAATTTCCGAAGCCTGAATTTTAAAATTGGGTTTTCATTGCTTCGCACACAATTACTTTCCATAGTGAGTTAGGCTCCTCTGTTTCGACGTAGGCCATGGGTTTTATTCGAATTAAAATATATTTCAGATTCACTTGGCCACCGTGGTGTGGTGTTTTAAAGTACCTGAATACCAATGGGCGAGGGAAAAAAATAATTCTGAAGTCACTATACTGTGTAAGATACTCGAGGCTGGATTTTCGTTTGGAGGCTTTTTCGGCGGTAAATTTTGCGCCGGGAAGTGGTTTGCGTCGGCAGCCACAAAATTCACCAGCTGGGCCCTGAGTGTGGGGCGGAGCGCTAAGGGAGGCGACCCACACCTCTCTCGGGGCACTAGGTCGGCTGAGCAACTGGAAATCCCAAGCTAAACAGCCGGCCTTGGAGCGCCCTGAGAAGCTTCCCCAGAAAAGAAAAATCCCCGACGTATCGGCCACCCCACATAAAGATAAATCGCAGAAATAAAACAATCGCACTTGCCTCGTGCAGTCATTCCTGCTCTCACCGCCTACGGCACAGCTCTGACCGCCTGTTTTTTTTTTTCTCTCACTAGGGGGCGCTATGGGGTCAGCGCGAAACAAAAATCATAGCGCTGTCGTAACCGGGGGCATTGCACACCAGCTTGACTCTCCCGGGCGGTACTGCTCACCACTTACTCCCCCCCCCCCCCCCCCCCCGCACTGCAAAAGCAGCACCGAATGTCCCGCGGGGCGCTGGAAGCCCGCCCGCCCAGAAATCATTTGAGTACCCGTTACCCACCCCTCCCGGGCACCAATAGAGGCATATGCCCAACGGTAATCCAGCCCCTGGAATCCCACCGGAGTGTGATCTGTTGTCGTACAATATACTGAAATGAAACCGTCATTTAATATAATTGGTCTTTGTCACATGTCAGTAATCCTATTGCTTTGGAGTCTTGTAGTTTGGTCAATTTGAATTGACTTCAATCTGTCAGTGACTTGCTAATTCTGGCATCAGTTATTGCTGCAGAATGATGTTGCTGTTTATGCCCTGTGCTGCGTTTCCAGCATGCAGCAGCAATGCTCAGCTCAAAATAAAAATCCTATCAGTAGGAAGGGGGAAAAGTGAAAAAATATTTGCAGAAAATTGTATTGCATATAAAAAAAATTTAACTTTTTTTGAACAAAGATAAAATAAGGAAGAAACTCTGCCTTTGGATCATACAAATGTATCTCCTGATGAGTTGGGCAAAGAGCAGCTTTTATGGTGTCTACTCAGTTCTCCTCAGCTGGACTATAACACTTCCAGATAAGACGTTAAACCAAGGCTCCATTAAACCAGCCCTCTTAGGCGGCTATAAACATCCCATGACACTATTTGAAGATCAGGAGAGTTCTCTTGGTGTTCCAGCCAATATTTATCTCAACCAATATCAGTGAAAACAGACTATCTGGTCATTTATCTCATTGCTGTTTGTGGGAACTTGCTCCGTGCAAGTTCGCCAACATTGTAACAGTGTCTACACTTCAAAAGTACTTTGTTGGTTGTGACGCACTCTGGGATGTCCTGAGGATGTGAAAGGTGCTATATAAATGCAAGTTAATCTTGTATTGTGGGGTAGTGGGAGGGACATTTATTCTGGGTTTGTCAGTGAACCCCAACAACCTCTCGGTAACTTCTGACTTCTGTTTTGAGCTAGATTTTGTCCAAACCTAAATTATAAACCCACTTGTTAAATAAAAGCCTTGTATTGAGAATTTGCGTGCTTGAGTAATCTTGATTGGAAGAAGCGATGCATTCTCTTCAAAAGCCTCAAACCTTTCACTGGAACTCCGAGATCCACCTTCATCCTCTTCAGGCATTTTGGCCTGTTTGAGAATGTCATTCTTAAACAGTTTTATTTTACACCGATATTTGTATCTATTTAAATTAAATCGCTAATATTAGGAATGGAACACAAAATCCAGCACTGAAATATTTTATTTTGTTGAAAACCTGGCTCATTTAATTTACACATACGATATGAATGTCCCTGTCTGTGTTTACTTCCTTCGTATGACCTTTTGACTGTCTGGAGTGATTTTGTATCGCACCTTTTTAAGGTTTTCTGATTGTCAACGCGCTTTTCGAGCTTTGTTTCCTTATCAGGCATTTGCGATGAATTTGAAAGTTAAATTCTTATCATTATAGGCTGACTCATGATGCTTCAGTAAAACTACTACATAAAAACATAACCTAAGAACATCAGAATTTGGAGCAGGAGTAGGCCAGTGAACTTTTCTTCAGGACTCATCAGTGTTGGTAGCGTCTATATGGTAACCGGTAATATGATGGGTTCGGGTTAAACAGTACCATTTGAAACTGTTTTCTCTGTTGGGGAAATCATGAAGGGAAATAATCTTAAAATTAGAGCTAGGCCATTTAGGAGGCAAATCAGGAAGTACTTCTTCATACAAAAGGTTGTTTTTAAAAAAAAAAACTGGTATTATCGCCCCAAAAGGCTGTGGATGCTGGGATAATTGGAGCTTTCAAGACTGAGATCGATAATATTGTTAGGTGATGCTATCCAGGGATATAGAACTGGAGAGAGGTCCTGTGGGAAGGAGGACAGTTTGAGTTTGTGTGTGTGTATTGGCACACGTGACAGAGCCTGATCTCCAGTCATCTTGGATCCCCTTTGCCATTGGACCAAGACCTGGCTCTGTCAACCCCGTGTGGTGGCTGGTGTGCAATGGCCACCCCACGTTAAAAGAATTCAGGCACAGACATCTTCCACTGCTTAAAATGAGTTCATTGGTCACCTGGGTGCTGTATTTTTGATGTGGAAGCAAGTCATCCTCAGCCCCAAGGGGCGACCTATGATGATTATTGTCACAGCACAGATGTCGGAATGCAGTACATTTTGTAGTTCCCCAACAACAAAGGCTTCCATTTGTATAGCACCTTATCATGTTTCAAAATGCTTCACATTCCTGGGTATGGGGATCAAATGACACATTCCAGGCAAACTGTTCCCTTGGAGGACAAGGCACACCCATCAGAAATCTGCAAATAGACGCGACATACAGTGAATTATTGTAGCAGTTATTGTAATGTTACCACCACACTGAAGTATCAGAAGATGTGCTCGGCTGGGGCTTAAACCCATAACCTTCTTACCGGGAAGTGAGAGTACAGACAAATATAAAATTAGTCAAATGATGCCCTGATCTGTTTGTTTACCTTGGCTAATCAAAAGTGCAATTAATTTTGAAGTGCAAAATTTGACTGAATGTCTTTGCTGCATTTCACTTATCTAGATCTAATGTACAGAATCTTTTCTTTTAGTATTGCAAAGCCTTTTCCAACTTTCAAAATATGTTTTGATTCTCGTAAACTTTGTAATTACGAAATTAGGATTTTAAAATAAAGTCACTTATTTCATGTCCCAGGATTTGCAGAAAACGCCACTGTAAAGCTTGCTGGCTCGATGGACCAAATTGAAATGTTGCCAAACATGCTCTTTGCAAAGAGCTGGGTTCTATTATTTACGATCAGCAGAATAGGGGTGCGGTAGCATTGTGGTTATGTTATTAGACGAATAATCCAAGCCCTGGACTAATGATCCGGAGCCATGGCAGCTGGAGAATTTAAATTCAATTCATTAAAATAAATCTGGAATTAAAAAAAACTAGTATCAATAATGGTGACCATGAAATTTCCGGATTGCTGGCCCTAAAAACCCGTCTGGTTCACTAATGTCCCTTTAGGGAAGGAAATCTACCGCCCTTACCCGGTCTGGCCTACATGTGACTCCAGACCCACAGCAACGTGACTCTTAACTGCCCCCTGAAATGGCCGAGCCATCTATTCAAGAAGGCGGCTCACCACCACCTTCTCGTGGGCGCTTAGGGATGGGCACACGTCCCGTGACTGAATACAAAAACAATCTTGCACTGCAGCATTGGGACCTGCACAATTTCTAGCACCGTTGTGTACCGGATTACTGTTTTATCTTCACCTAAAATATGATTGTGCGGGGGAATTAATTGTGTATGTTTACAAATGCAGTGCAGATGTAGCATCCAAAGATTGTTTTGCAATAACATGTGATTGTTGCATGCACTAGATGCTTTTAATGTGTAACGATCAGAGCTCCTGGGGTCCTCCTGAGTTGGAGGATATGCTGCTAAGTAATGATGGGGATTTTATGACAGAAACAGTGAATCATCAGAACCACTGACGTCTAGTGCCTGAATTAAGTTAAATTATGTTTATTACATATCGAATATTTTGTGCATGACACACTCCTATTTTTCCATGCCATTTAAGTCAACTACCTTGATGTTTATTATGTTTCTTTACCTGTACTCACATTTTGGTCACTTTTTTTTAAAGCCCAGGTTAATCAATAAGATGGTAGACAAGATTTGCTCAGGTGGAGGGAATGGAGGGCGAGCGCACACGGTTTGGCAGCAGTGGTTGGTGGGAGCCCTGGGGCTTGGTATTGGGAGGTGGTTCTTGGATTTAGTCGAGCTGGGATGGGAGTTCTGGGGTTTGGCACCACTCTTAGGTCTTTATAAGGCTATACAGCATTGGTTTGGGGGGGGGAGGGAGGGGTGCGTCCATGGGGCTGGGTTTCAGAAGAATGGGGGCGGCGGTTCATGGGCCTAGGTTTTATCAAATTGGGGGTGGAGATCTTGGGCCGTAGCAGCACTGAACATGGGGGGGGGGGGGTCCCAGACAGTGTTTCCCCGAAGGAGCGCGACCACGCATCAATGGCGAGGGCCTGCGTAGGCCGCTGGCAGACTTTCCCCGCGAGCGAGCATCCCCCACAATAGATTTAAAGGGTCCCCGCAGGAGCAATATATTAGAGGGAGTATTGGTCCTGGGGTTCAAGAACCTAAGAATTAGGAGCAGGACTCGGCCATTCAATGAGATCATGGCTGATCTTCGACCTCAACTCCACTTTCTGCACTATCCCCATATCCCTTGATTCCCTGAGTATCCAAAAATCTATGGATCTCTGTCTTGAATATACTCAACCATTGAGCTTCCACAGCCCTCTGGGGCAGGGAATTCCAAAGATTCACCACCCTCTGAGTGAAGAAGTTTCTCCTTATCTCAGTCCTAAATGGCCGACCCCCTTATTGCTCGGGGTTCCTGCAGTGGATGATGTAGACAATCTATTTACTGATTGTGAATGCGACAAGGATGGGTGCATATTCTTATTGTGTAGTTGTATATACAACCCTTTCTGTTAAGCCTGGGCTGCTTTCTGAGTCTGTGACCCCAGCCAGGGGGAAACATTCTCTCTGCATCCACCCCGTCAATCCCTGTAAGAATTTTGTATGTTTCAATGAGATCATTCTTAGTCGCTTTGAGGGTGGGGATTGTGTGTTGCTAGGCGATTAGAGGTGGCATCCTTGCGATCCCTGGCTCGGACGATGATATCGTCGATGCCTCGATGCCACGATGCCTTGTACTTGTCCCTCTGGCAGAACAAGGTGTTGGTGCTAACAAGGTCGTGTTCTGGACATTTTGTCAGGAGCAGGGTATCACTGGAATTGGTTTTCCCTTCTCCCGCTATGCCGATCACGTCTCCCCAGAGGGCTGTGTCCTTGCCGACCCTGGCGTTGAAGTTGCCGAGGAGGATCAGTTTGTCGTCCGTAGGGACGCAGGACAGGGATTTTTCGAGGCTGGAGTAAAAAACCCTCTCTGGTCTCATCAGTTGCATCGAGTGTTGGGGAGTACGCGCCGATGACTGTGGCGCATTGGTTCCGGGGTAGGATGAGTCGGAGGGTCATGAGACGTTCGTTAATCCCGCAGGGGGAGTCTCTGAGGCGGTCGACCAGCTCATTCTTGATGGCGAAACCGACTCTGTGGAGGCGACGTTCTTTCCTCTGGTTTCCCTTTTCATGATTTTAATACTGGGGATGGCAGATGTAGGGAACACTGAGCAGGTAGTCCATGAGTTTGAGAGCGCTGTGCGAGGTTTCTGGAGTTTGGCATCATGATTCACAGCAGACAGTTTTACAGCACCCGTGGGGATGGTGGGGATAGGGTTCAGCAGGCATGGGAGGAGGCCCCTGGGGTTTACAGTTATACAGGGCCCTGGTGAGACCACACCTGGAGTATTGTGAGCAGTTTTGGTCTCCTTACCCAAGAAAGGATATACTTGCCATAGAGGGAGTGTAGCGAAGGTTCACCAGACTGATTCCTGGGATGGCAGGACTGTCGTATGAGGAGAGATTGGGTCGACTGGGCCTGTATTCACTAGAGTTTCGATGAAAGAGAGGGGATCTCATTGAAGCGTATAAAATTCTGACGGGGTTGGACAGTCTGGATGCGGGGAGGATGTTTTCCCCGAGGTTGGGAAGTCTAGAACAAGGGGTCACAGTCTCAGGATACGGGGTAGGAAATTTAGGACCGAGATGAGGAGAAACCTGTTCACTCAGAGGGTGGTGAACCTGTCAAGTTCTCTACCACAGAAGGCTGTGGAGGCCGGGTCACTGAATATATTTAAGAGGGAGACCGATAGATTTCTAGAAACAAAAGGCATCAAGGGGTATGGGGAAAAAGCGGGAATATGGTGTTGAGAATAAGGATTGGCCATGATTATATTGAATGCCGGTGCAGAGTCGAAGGGCCGAATGGCCAACTACTGCTCCTATTTTCTATGTTTAGCAGCTGGAAGGAGGAATGTTTGGCAGTATAGATATTCAAATCATCTCTCCGAGCATCTCTCTCTATCGGTGTGTGTCTCTCAGCCAGACGGCCTCTGAGGTAAAAGTAAACACTGAATAATGGCATAGATATAACTGTTTACCTGTAAAAACCAATAAAATTGGTTATCTGCCGTTTTTTCAAATCGTTTGGAAAAACACAGCGTTGCTCAGACTGGGGCATTGAGGAAATTGGAGGGAAAAACACTGAGTCGATGATGAGGCTTAGGAGCATAAACCTTCGAGGTACTCCTAAGCTTTTTGCTTCCAAGGCCCAATCCCCCTGTAACAGCACACAAGCATTTTTCTCTATAAAAATTAGTTATGCAATTAAGCATATATATTTTATTATTTTTGTCTGTCTGACTTAATGTGAAACTTGTTGCCAGTGAGAACTAAAAATCGTAACGACGCCTTCAGCTGGTTTACTAACTCCCGACTGAAGACGTTGAGGGAGAGAGTCACACCGGATCCCGATTATCACGGCCTATCCGCAGGCCCAGAGATTGGAGATCCTTCTTTCTGCCCCCATTTCCGTCCGTTACCCCCCCCCCCCCCCCCGCCTCTCCAAGGCCATGCGGCAGGCGCACTCTCTGATGGCACCCCTCCCCATCTCAAACGCCAGGAGAAACATAGTCTCTTCTCAAATGCACGAGCGGCCTCCAACCGACGCTGGCTGGCTCCGCAAACAAGTGTTCAAAGGAAAGCGAGCCCTACCTGTACCCGTGCAGCATCGGACTAACTGCTGGACTTCCCCGTCTCCCCAACTCAAAAAGGAAGACAGACTTGCATTTATATAGCGCCTTTCACGACCACCGGACAGTCTCAAAGCACTTTAGAGCCAATTACGTACTTTTGGAGTGTAGCCACTGTTGTAATATGTTTTAGTCAACAACAACAATAACAACTTCTATTTATAGAGCCTCTTTAACTGGTCATTATCACATTGCTGTTTGTGGGAGCTTGCTGTGTGCAAGTTGGCTGCCGCGTTTCCCACATTACAACAGTGACTACACTCAAAGTACTTCATTGGCTGTAAAGCGCTTTGAGACATACGGTGGTCGTGAAAGGCGCTATAGAAATGCAAGTCTTTCTTTCTTTAGTGAAACATCCCAAGGCGTTTCACAGGAGTGTTATGAGTTGAAACCCCTGGAATAAAAGTGATAACCGCCACTGTTTTATTTAATAGTTAAGAGTGGCGAGTAATTTATGAATGTGAAAGTGAATATTGCCAGATCAAAACATTTACCGAGATAAATACTCCTGTAAAAGTCAGTGATATGCGAAGGGATTTGCCTGACCTCCCAGATGGTGTCCTACAGTAGGAACCTGAGTTGACCATGCGCGTGCCCGCTATGTATTGCTGAGACTATTCTACTCGTCTCGATGTACAGCGGAGCCTACTGATGCTTATGGCACAACCATCAATAGACACCCCTACATATCGATGGGACAGTCCAACTGTCGGGGCCCACTGATACCCGGGTCAAGGACCCCTGTCCTCAGACACAAAAAGCATTTTGACAGGAACATTACGAAATGCCTCATTTATTTCCGTCGTTGTATGTTGCACATTTTAGTTTCGGACCGCAGCAAGCTGAAGGGGGAAAAAATATGATGGAGGAAAATTTTGAGCGCTTTGATTGGTTCACCTGATTGTCCTTTACTGATTGGTTGTTTTTAATAGGTACACGGTGATTTTACGTTGGCTGCAGTTTTAGCTGCTCTCTTCAGTTTTGACTTTTTGGTTTCCCGACCTCCTCCGTTCTGACTTGCCAAATTTTGATTGAGAACGATCCTGTGAAGCACCTTTGGGTGTTAAAGGCGCTATATAAATGCACGTGGTTGTTACTGTTTTACTTTTTATCACGGAACTATCATGCCATAAATGTGATCGATAGAAAGTGTGTGCAGGTGCACCGATTTTATCATATGGGTAATAATTTACCAATAAATCGGTGGTTAAAAAGAAAGAAAGAAAGAAATTTCCAGTGTTTGCTAAAGTGTGGATAAATGGGCAACAGTAATTAAAAGAAAGGAAAGAAAGAAAGACTTGGATTTATATAGCGCCTTTCACGATCACCAGATGTCTCAAAGCGCTTTACAGCCAATGAAGTACTTTTGGAGTGTAGTCACTGTTGTAATGTGGGAAACGCAGCAGCCAACTTACGCACAGCAAGCTCCCACAAACAGCAATGTGATAATGACCAGATAATCTGTTTTTTTTGTTATGTTGATTGAGGGATAAATATTGGCCCCAGGACACCGGGGATAACTCCCCTGCTCTTCTTCAAAATAGTGCCATGGGATCTTTTACATCCATCTGAGAGAGCAGACGGGGCCTCAGTTTAACATCTCATTCGGAAGCTGGCACTTCCGACAGTGCAGCACTCCCTCAGCACTGCACTGGGGGTGTGAACCTAGATTTTTGTGCTCAAGTCCCTGGAGTGGGCCTTGAACCCACAACCTTCTGACTCAGAGGTGAATGTGCTGCCCACTGAGCCACAGTTAGTTTCTTCATTGAGGAATTGCCGAAGTATTTTGTGGCCTTTTTGATGATTTGTATGACTCAACTATTTCCTTTTCATGGTGTAAAGTAACTGGCATTTTATACATGGGTGGGCTGGGGACTCCTACACCATGTCCCAACCCCCTTTAGCCTGACCCAGATTCCCAGCTAATGCATTACGCAGGACAGTTTAGGTGGGCTTAGTGTTATTTTTATCACTGTAGCTTAACAGGAGACTGTACGAGGTCGAGAAGGACAAGGGCAGCAGGCGCATGGGAACACCACCACCTCCACGTTCCCCTCCAAGTCACACACCATCCTGACTTGGAAATATATCGGTCATTCCTTTATCGTTGCTGGGTCACAATCCTGGAATTCCCTCCCTAACAGCACTGTGGGAGCACCTTCACCACACGGACTGCAGCAGTTCAAGAAGGCGGCTCACCACCACCTTCTCAAGGGGCAATTCGGGATGGGCAATAAATGCCGGCCTTGCCAGCGACGCCCACATCCCAGGAATGAATATCAAAAAAAATCTGGCTGGACTGAGGCTGCATTGTCCAGACTCTATTTTAAAAGCAAAGATTCTCAGGTACGTCTCAACCAAACCAACTGTAGAAATCAGCCCAGCCTTAACAGAAAGGGCTATATATACAACTTCACAATAAGAATATGCACCCATCCTTGCCGCATTCATAATCAGTAAATAGATTGTCTACATCATCCACTGCAGGAACCCCAAGCAATAAGGGGGTCGGCCATTTAGGACTGAGATGAGGAGAAATTTCTTCACTCAGAGGGTGGTGAATCTTTGGAATTCTCCACCCCAGAGGGCTGTGGAGGCTCAGTCTTGGAGTATATTCAAGATCAAGGTCGATAAATGTTTCGGAATTAAGGGATAATGTGGGATGGTGGAGTTGAGGTCGAAGATCAGCCATGATCATATTGAATGGTGGTGCAGGCTCGAGTGGCCGAATGGCCTACTCCTGCACCTATTTTCTGTGTTTCTATGAATGACGGAGCAGGCTCGAGGGGCCAAATGGCCTACTCCTGCTCCTATTTCTTCTGTTCGTCTGACTATGGGATATTGCAGCGATAGCATTTACATCATGGACCATACCAAGACTATCAAACAATTAGTCACTTGCACGTATAAGCTGAAAAGGAAAGGACTATAGGTTGGAACATAATTATTTTTCTGTGTCAAAGCTATAAGGGTATCACTTCACATGATTTCACCCATCTGAACATGCCTGACTTGTGTAATGCGGAACTTGTGTGGGTGTAACTTAATTATGAAGCATGGCCTTACTTTCTCGTCTCACCACCCACCATACACGGTTTGATTTGTTTTCTCTTCTATTATCATTGAGATCTGATTGTAGTCACACTGCATAATCTGATAACTACCCTATTGCCATTTTTAAAACATTTGCAAACAAGAGTGAATAAGATAATGAGGGGGCGGTCAACAGGGTGGATGCAGAGAGGATATTTCCACTCATGGGGGAAACTAAAACTCGGGGACATAGGGCCCAAGTTTCGGGTGGAGTTGCTCCTAGTTTTTTGGAGCAACTAGTTTAGTTTGGAGTATGTTAGAAATTGCAATTCTCGGATATTAGTTTGCTCCAGTTCTAGTGAGTTAGTTGAGGTTGGCTTTAGGTAAGGTACTTTTTTTTTCAAAAGGGGGTGTGTCCAGCCACTCAGGCCTGTTTTGCAAGTTTCGGCAATGAAAACTTACTACAAACTAACTTAGGATGGAGTAAGTGTCCACTTTTGTAAGTTCTGAAAAACCTTACCTAGAGTTAAGTTTAGTGCAGGCACAGCCAGAGACAGGGGGTGGGAAGCATTAAACACAAAGGACACATCAACATCACAACAGCGGGGGGGTAAGGGAAGTTAGAGGGTTTTCCATAAACACCTTCACAACAACATTAAAGAAGCAAAGTACATTTAAAGCACCAAGCACTAAACGAAGCACAAAAAGTAATAAGCAATTAATTAATAAAAAATAGAAGGAACCCTGCACCTAAAGCACCAAGACCAAAGTAATAAGTAATCAATCAATAAAAAAATAGAAGTCCTACCTTTATGTGAAGGGAAGGTGTCTCCGTCAGTGTCTCTCACTGTAGTGTCTCTCTCGCTCTGTATCTGATAGTGTGGGGAGCGGGGGGGGGGGCCGTGTGGTGTGTGTCTGCGTGTGTGTATGTGTGGGAGTGGGGGGGGTGTATGTGTGGGAGTGGGGGGGGGGGTGTATGTGTGTGGGAGTGGGGGGGGGGTGTATGTGTGGGAGTGGGGGGGGGGTGTATGTGTGGGAGTGGGGGGGGGGTGTATGTGTGGGAGTGGGGGGGGGTGTATGTGTGGGAGTGGGGGGGGGGGTGTATGTGTGGGAGTGGGGGGGGGGTGTATGTGTGGGAGTGGGGGGGGGGGTGTATGTGTGGGAGTGGGGGGGGGTGTATGTGTGGAGTGGGGGGGGGGTGTATGTGTGGGAGTGGGGGGGGGTGTATGTGTGGGAGTGGGGGGGGGGGGTGTATGTGTGGGAGTGGGGGGGGGGGTGTATGTGTGGGAGTGGGGGGGGGGGTGTATGTGTGGGAGTGGGGGGGGTGTATGTGTGGGAGTGGGGGGGGGTGTATGTGTGGGAGTGGGGGGGGGGTGTATGTGTGGGAGTGGGGGGGGTGCATGTGTGGGAGTGGGGGGGGGGGGTGCATGTGTGGGAGTGGGGGGGGGGTGTGGGAGTGGGGGGGGGGTGTGGAGTGGGGGGGGGTGTGGGAGGGGGGTGGGGGGGGGGGTGTATGTGTGGGAGTAGGGGGGGGTGTATGTGTGGGAGTAGGGGGGGGGTGTATGTGTGGGAGTGGGGGGGGGCGGGGTGTATGTGTGGGAGTGGGGGGGGGCGGGGGTGTATGTGTGGGAGTGGGGGGGGGCGGGGTGTATGAGTGGGGGGGGTGTGGGAGTGGGGGGGGTGTGGGAGTGGGCGGGGGTGTGGGAGTGGGGGGGGGGGTGTGTGGGAGTGGGGGGGGGTGTGTGGGAGTGGGGGGGGGATGTGTGTGGGAGTGGGGGGGGGGATGTGTGTGGGAGTGGGGGGGGGATGTGTGTGGGAGTGGGTGGTGTGGATGGGGGGATGTGTGTGGGAGTGGGGGGGGGGATGTGTGTGGGTGGGGGGGGGATGTGTGTGGGACTGGGGGGGGGGGGTGTGGGGGGGGGATGTGTGTGGGACTGGGGGGGGGGGGGGTGTGGGGGGGGGTGTGTGGGGGGGGGGGGGGGTGTGGGGGGGGTGTGGGAGTGGGGGGGGGGGGGGGGTGTGGGAGTGGGGGGGTGTGGGAGTGGGGGGGGGTGTGTGGGGGGGGGGGGTGTAGTGTGTGGGGGGAGGTGTGTGGTGGGGGGGGGTGTGTGTGGGGGGGGGGTGTGTGTGGGGGGTGTGTGTGGGGGGGGAGTGTGTGTGGGGGGGGTGCGGGGGGTGTGTGTGGGGTGGTGAGGGGGGGGGGTGGGGTGGGGGGGGTGCGTTTGTGTGGATGGGTTTGTGTGTGTGTAGGGGGGTGGGTGTGTGGGTGTGGGGGGGGGAGGGGCGGGGTGTGTGTGTGGGTGGGGGTGTGGGGGGGCTGTAGAGGCTGGGTTATTGAATATATTTAAGGCGGAGATAGACAGATGTTTGAGCGATAAGGGAGTGAAGGGTTATGGGGAGCGGGCGGGGAAGTGGAGCTGAGTCCATGATCAGATCAGCCACGATCTTATTGAATGGCGGAGTAGGCTCGAGGGGCCAAATGGCCGACTCCTGCTCCTATTTCTTATGTTCTTATGTAAGTAGCAGTGTCCTCTAGATTACTTTGTTGTTGTTGAGTATATCAAAGCTTGTTGCTTTGTGAGTGATTTTTTTAAAAAAAACATTCCGTCATGGGATGTGGGCATCACCAGCAAGGAAGCATTTATTGGCCATCCCTAACTGCCCTCGAAGGCGGTGGTTAGTAACGTTCCTGCTCACCGGCAATACCGTGCAGGGACCGGGAATTACTGAGCACTCCTTCACCCTGATTCACGCTCCCTCCAAGACCAGGAAACCTTTCCTGTTCACGGCACGATTCCCAGAGCTGGACACTCGAGTGGGGTGGGGTTGTGGGGGCGTCGCTTTAAGCAGTTAATTTCCAGGGAACAGCTGGGGAGGATTTACCCTGGTGTCCTGGGGCCAATATTTATCCCTCAATCAACATAACAAAAAATCAGATTATCTGGTCTTGATCACGTTGCTGTTTGTGGGAGCTTGCTGTGCGCAAATTGGCTGCTGCGTTTCCCACATTACAACAGCGACTACACTTCAAAATTACATCATTGGCTGTAAAGCGCTTTGAGACATCCGGTGGTCGTGGAAGGCGCTATATAAATGCGAGTCTTTCTTTCATTAAAGGGAACATGTCGCGCAGAACAACGCACGGCATACAGGGAACATCGGCGCTGAGCTGCCTGTTCTTGAAACAATCGAGTGGTTTGCTCCTGTTTAGGAGGGCCATCTCAGGGGGCAGTTAAGAGTCAACCACATTGCTGTGGGTCTGGAGGCACATATAGGCCCAGACCGGTTAAGGACGGCAGGTTTCCGTCCCTAAAGGACATTATTGAGCCAGATGGGTTTCTACGACAATCTGGTCACCATTACCAACAGTAGCTTTTGATTCCAGATTTATTTAATGAACTGAATTTTAAATTCCCCAGCTGCCGTGGTGGGATGGGAACTCATGTCTCCGGATCATTAGTCCAGGCCTCTGGATTACTCGTCCAGTAACATAACCACTATACTTCCATACCATTGTCTGTAAAAAAAATTTTTTATTAAATAAGGCCAAAACAACTCTGCACTAGTCTGCATTGTTTGTGTAGCAGGAAGGTGTTTATAAGTAGTATAGGACAGAACTGAGTGTACGCTTGGCGTTGAATAGGTCAGTGTTTCGGCATTGTCTATAGTTTCTATGGCTGCAAGTTGTACTGCCACTTTCATGTCATTGCAACACGTCAACACAGAAGTGACAGCAGAACTAGGCAATCGAGTTAGTGATCTGGCTCCCGAGTGCACTGAAGACAGACTTGCAAGATTACTTCCACGGGCAAGTACAGGTTGAGCCTCCCTTAGCCGGAACCCTCGGGACCTGGCCTGTTCTGGATAAGGGATTTTTCCGGACGAGGAGTGGTCACGTTAAATTGGATGGTACAGGTACTGAGCAAGGGGATATCGGGGCTGGCTGGCTGGCTTGGGGCTGGGAGTGCGACAGAGAGATCATGGCGGGATGGGGGGGGGTGCGGTGGATCGCGGGGTCAGGCCAGCGATTGCGGGAGTCGGCAGCGAGGAAGGACTTCAGTTTGTTCACGTCGGAGTTCTGCGCGTGCGCCACCCAACGGCTGGGAATGTTTCTGGACGAGGGAGTTCTGGATAAGGGAAGTTCAACCTGTATCACTGAGTGTTGACAATAGACGCACTGCCGTCTCAGTGCCTGCTCCAAACCTTTCCGAGGTATATTTTTCTACCTTTTCAATGTTGTCAATCAGTGTCTGAAGGTGGGACCTTGCTGTGCGCGAATTGGCTGCGTCAGTGCTCACCATGGCCACACTTCAACAAGTAATCCGAAGATTACTTGTATTTAGGCAGTTCTTTTAACGCAGTAAAATATCCCAAGGTGCTTCTCGGAGGCATTTTGAAAAATGGATGCTGCAACGAAGAAGGAGCTGTGAGCAGGATAAGCTGAAGCTGCACAAGGTTCGTGGGTTGGGAAGCCCTGAAGGCAGCAAGAGGCACAAGTTTGGTCAAAAGGGCACAGCCACTCGCCACAAAGCGCTTCAGGCCGGGAAATACCAACCTCCCCTCCTTTAAGGCCGTTTAACCTACACTTGAATATGATTGGTGAACCCGCACTGTCTATTGGTACAGCTACAACTATTAGTCACCTTTCTCATAAATGACACACAGACTCACTATCAATTAAATGTGTCAACACCGCATCTATAGCCCCGATCTCAGTAAGGTGAAAACAGGCTGCGATGTTTGGTTGCAGACTGAAAACACACTTCTATTTACATAGTTTTGGATCTTTGACGGGTATTTTTACCTTGAAGCAGGACTTTCCTAGAGTATTTTTAAATGATAAATAGCGTAGCTCAATAACGGTAAGAATCTACAAGTTTCTTTCCTTATCCATAGTTGGGGGTTGGTATAATAACAAGTGAGATTTGTCCTGTTCCATTGTACAAATATATACCAAGTCCGGTTCTGAATCCTTCTGTCACTGCCTGAGACTCATCACATTTCAATATATTTTTTTTCATTCCTGGGGTGTGGGTATCGCTGGCAAGGCCGGCATTTATTGCCCATCCCTAATTGCCCCTCGGGGAGATGGTGGTGAGCTGCCTTCTTGAACCGCTGCAGTCCGTGTGGTGAAGGTGCTCCCACAGTGCTGTTAGGGAGGGAGTTCCAGGATTGTGACCCAGCGACGATGAAGGAACGGCCGATATATTTCCAAGTCAGGATGGTGTGTGACTTGGAGGGGACCTTGCAGGTGATGGTGTTCCCATGCGCCTGCTGCCCTTGTCCTTCTCGGTGGTAGAGGTCGCGGGTTTGGGAGGTGCTGCCGAAGAAGCCTTGGTGAGTTGCTGCAGTGCATCTTGTAGATGGTGCACACTGCAGCCACGGTGCGCCGGTGGTGGAGGGAGTGAGTGTTGAAGGTGGTGGATGGGGTGCCAATCAAGCGGGCTGCTTAATGGTGTTGAGCTTCGTGAGTGTTGTTGGAGCTGCACTCATCCAGGCAAGTGGATATAGTGGATATAAAATCAAGGCTTGAGCAGTTCAGTGCTCATGATTGCAAGAAGCATGTGTTCAGGATGTTGTAACTGAAAATAATCACAGGAAGGACAGAAGCTGCATCTAGTTAAGATCAACTTGGTCAGTCTGCTGAACAACAGCTTAGACCCAATTGCAAGCTGAAGGTTTTTTTAAGCTAAATTGTGGTTCTGTTCTAATAAACTGGTGGTCGATGAAGGATTCTAGTTATGATTCAGTTTCAGAAATTGCTTCCTTGTCTTACACTCCCACTGTGGAAGTCAGGGATGGATGCTGTATTTAATTACAAAATTGCTTTCCCTAACCCTTTCAGTACATGCACCCTATGCACAGCCACACATCTTTACATCAGATATACGGCACAGAAACAGGCCATTCAGCCCAACCAGTCCATGCCGGCGTTTATGCTCCACTCGAGCCTCCTCCCGTCTTTCCTCATCTAACTCTATCAGCATAACCCTCTATTCCCTTCTCCCCCATATGCTTGTCCAGCCTCCCCTTAAATACATCGATACTATTCGCTTCAACCCCTCCCTGTGGTCACAAGTTCCACATTCTCACCACTCGCTGGGTAAAGAAGTTTCTTCTGAATTCCCTATTGGATTTCTTGGTGACTATCTTATATTGATGGCCTCCAGTTGTGCTCTTCCCCACAAGTGGAAACACTCTCTCTGTATCCACTCTATCAAAACCTTTCATTATTTTAAAGACCTCTATTAGGTCACCCCTTTTTCTTTTTTCTTCCAAGAGAAAAGAGACCCAGCCTGCTCATCCTTTGCTGATATGTATACCCTCGCATCTTGTTTGACCAAGATGGAAAGGTTCTGTGTATGCCTGTCGGGGTTGATTTTTGAAAGGATGGGGACTGAATCTGCTGAGTTCTGAGTGTTTCCTTTTTAAGTACTCGATGCACAGAAGGTGGAATCTGACCCGGAATACTTCTTTCACTGTCGGACATTAAAACTACGTTCAAAATAGCGCAAGCTGCATTTTATAAAGGCTCTGACTTGTGCTTGCAGAGCAGTGCTGATTTCCCACTGTTGTTCTATTAAACCTGGAGGGGGTTTGGGTTGGTTAGAACTGAAACGGAGATGTCTGCGCTCATCTAATTCTGCCCCTCTGAGCGTCCCTGATTATAATCGCTCAACGATTGGTGGCCGTGCCTTCAGCTGCCTGGGCCCCAAGCTCTGAAATTCCCTCCCTAAACCTCTCCACCTCTCTACCTCTCTTTCTTCCTTCAAGACGCTCCTTAAAACCTACCTCTTTGACCAAGCTTTTGGTCACCTGCCTTAATTTCTCCTTGTGTGGCTCAGTTTCAATTTTTTTAAACTCATAATACTCCTGTGAAGTGCTATATATATATATATATATATATATACACACACAAGTTGTTAATATTGACACCTAAAAGTACAGTAAGTTTCCAGGGATGGCCAGTCTCTCCTTTTATCCATTCCTACAACAATAATGACACCTTGCATTTATATAGCGACTTTAATTTAGAAAAACATCCAAAGATGCTTCACCGGGGCGGCTATCGAACAAAATTTGACACCGAGCCACATAGGGAGATATTAGGACAGGGAAGATTGGTCAAAGCGGTAAGTTTTAAGGAGCGTATTAAAGGAGGAGAGGTAGTGAGGTGGGGAGGTTTAGGGAGGGAATTCCAAAGCTTGGGGCCTAGGCAGCTGAAGGCCTGGTCGCCAATGGGTGGAGCGATGAAAACCCATAATCCTGTTGTGTACACGTAAGTAACTGACAAACTGAACCAGGAGACATGTAAATTAACTTAACTGTGCTTTTATACAACCCAAAATGGCGTCCCAAACCAGTATGAACCAGAATGAGTACAGCAACCGTGAATAGCTGCCGCAGGGTCCTAATGCCCGTCCTGTGAACTGCAACAAATAAATAGAGCATAGAAACATAGAAATTAGGTGCAGGAGCAGGCCATTCGGCCCCTCGAGCCTGCACCGCCATTCAATAAGATCATGGCTGATCATTCAACCTCAGTACCCCTTTCCTGCTTTCTCTCCATACCCCTTGATTCCTTTGGCCGTAAGGGCCATATCTAACTCCATTTTGAATATATCTAACGAACTGGCCTCAACAACTTTCTGTGGTAGAGAATTCCACAGGTTAACCACTCTCTGAGTGAAGAAGTTTCTCCTCATCTCAGTACTAAATGGCTTACCCCTTTTTCTTAGACTGTGACCCCTGGTTCTGGAACTCCCCAGCAACGGGAACATTCTTCCTGCCTCTAACCTGTCCAATCCCATCAGAATTTTATATGTTTCTATGAGATCCCCTCTCATTCTTCTAAACGCCAGTGAATACAGATCCAGTTGATCCAGTCTCTCCTCATATATCAGTCCTGCCATCCTGGGAATCAGTCTGGTGAACCTTCGCTGTGCTCCCTCAATAGCAAGAACATCCTTCCTCAGATTAGGAGACCAAAACTGAACACAATATTCTAAGGTTCTGTGCAACTGCAGTAAGACCTCCCTGCTCCTATACTCAAATCCTCTAGCTATGAAGGCCAACATGCCATTTGCCTTCTTCACCACCTGCTGTACCTGCATGCCAACCTTCAATGACTGATGTACCATGACACCCAGGTCTCGTTGCACCTCCCCTTTTCCTAATCTGTCACCATTCAGATAATATTCTGCCTTCCTATTTTTGCCACCAAAGTGGATAACCTCACATTTATCCACATTATACTACATCTGCCATGCATTTGCGCACTCACCTAACCTGTCCAAGTCACCCCGCAGCCTCTTAGCGTCCTCCTCACACCGCCACCCAGCTTAGTGTCATCTGCAAACTTGGAGATATTACATTCAATTCCTTCCTCTAAATCATTGATGTATATTGTAAATGTAAGAACACAACAATTCCGTTTGTTGTAATACAGTTGACTATGCAGGTGCAGGTTCTAACTTGACATTTTCATAATTTCAGGTTGGGTGGGTTAAGTTATTTTTAATGATTTTGATTACAGTTTCACTTCACGAATTGCTTCGAAAAGATTGGAGTGGCGATTTGCAATCCCTGACCGGGCGGTGACGTTTGGTCCATCATTGCCCCAACGCCTCGCGCTCTCCGCCCAGGAACTTAATAACCCGTCTCTGGGAAAGACACACATTTTGTCTTGTCCAACAACAAGACAATGTAGAGGTCGGGTGGGTTGGTTCTGTATTTTGTGGTCGCAGAGAGCGGACGATGACTCCTCCAACTCCATGCAATCAAACATCTGTGTGTGTCTCGGGTCCAGGCCGCAGGGAGGGAGGGAGGGAGGGAGGAAGGGAGGGAGCGAGTGAGCCACATTGTTTGGCAATGATCGTCTGTTCTTTATGGAAATGACTTGATTGGGCTGGATTCAATTTCCCCCAAGATATTTGCTGCAGTAGACAAAACCGAATTCTGGCGACCTGTGATTAACAAGAAAACTGACCTGTGCGTGGAATATTAAATGGTAATTTTTTTTGTCAAATGAAGCAATCTGTGCCCATAGAATTCTTTGCCGTGCCAACTTAAAGCCATCTTAACCTGGTCATTTTAGTGATGCAGTAAAACCCGGTCCTGTCTGCCTCGGTTTGCACCCAGAGGGGCAGCGGCGAACTCTTCTGGGCGGGCGCTCCGCTGGGGTTATAAGGACCGGTTTCGGGGGTGATTGGGGGTGGGGGAGGACCTGGAAGGTGGGGGTGGGGTGGGGTGATGTGGACTGGACCCGGGGGGGGGGGAGAGGGGTGAGGGAGATGGGATCTGGGGTATAGGACCACTACAGAAAAGGCTTCTGAAGGCACCAGGGGCAATTGGAGAGGACCGTCCCAGGTTCTGACCATATTTGGGTGCTCCAAAAATCAGCGAGCAGTGGGAGGAGAGGTCTGAGAGTCTTGGAGCAGAGAGGGGTCGGGAGGACAGAGGCTCGGAGCATTGTGTGGTGGGGTGGGAAGAGACAGTATCTGACAGTATTGAGCTTTGCTGCTCTCTGGTAATGTGCATGAACTGTTATTGGAGCAGAAAAACATCTGCTCCTGCACAGTGTAACATTCCATTTCCGACACTACATGTCCTTATGACCTCTTTTTGAATCTGAGTACTAATATGTACTGAACTCTGTGCAGCTTCAAGCTGTGAATTGACAGTCACTGGGGAATGGGCTCAATCTCTGCACTTACAGCTATTGGAGAGGAGACTTTTCCAACTCGTGAAAAATATAGCAACAGTTAGGCAAAAGTTTACGATGCGCTGAAGAGCGGGTGATTATTTAAAGGGGAGCTGCAGTGAGTTGGGTTTTATTTGCTATGGTTCTCTGTGGTTTGCTCCTGCAGTCCATGGCTGCAGAGTTCCACCTGAGCTAAATTTTCGTGGGGAAATTGCTGTGTAGAGGCCAAGCACGTCACGACGACACCAGTTGCATTTATATAGCGCCTTTAACGTAGTTTTTTTTAAAAAGTTGCTTCACAGAAGCATTATCAAACAAAATTTAACACCGAGCCACATCATGAGATATTGGGACAGGGAGGGAGAGTGAGAGAGAAGCAAAGAGAGAGAGAGAGAGAAAGAAAGAAGCAGAGAGAGAGAGAGAGAGAGAGAGAGAAAAGCAGAGAGTGTTTAGGGAGGGAATTCTGGAGCTTACGGCCCCAGGCAGCTGAAGACACGGCCGCCAATGGCGGAACGAAGAAATTCGAGCAAGAGGCCAAAATTGGAGGAGCGCAGAGATGGGGGAGGGTTGTAGGAGAGGAGGAGGTGACAGAGATAGGGAGGGGAGCGAGGCCATAGAGGGATTATAAAACAAGGGTGGGAATTTCAACAATTCGCCACAGGGAATATCCGTCAAGGGAGACGTCATGAGGTCCTTGACATGTTCCAGTTGGCAGCGAGCCCTGAGTGTCTTTGGAGGGGTTCTGGGAATAGATTGACTGCCTTCCCTCCCTGCAACAACAACAACCTGTATTTATATAGCACCTTTAATGTAGCGACACGTCCCAAGGTAATTTACAGGAGTATTACGCAATTAAAACATTTGACACCGAGCCGCATAAGTAGAAATTAGGGCAGGTGAGCAAAAGCTTGGTCAAAGAGGTAGGTTTTCAGGAGCATCTTGAAGGAGGAAAGAGAGGTAGAGAGGCGGAGAGGTTTAGGGAGGGAGTTCCAGAGCTTGGGGCCCAGGCAGCTGAAGGCACGGCCACCAATGGTTGAGCGATTATAATCAGGGATGCTCAGGAGGAGGTTACAGAGATAGAGATACAATTTGCAGGGCGGTCAGAGGAATAGGAGAAAATGGAAGCAAAAATATGAAGAACCCTGCAGAGCTTACTGCTTCAACAGTAGTCTTGCAATCAATGGGTTCAGACACATTTTTCTACGTTAAAGGCGCTAGATAAATCCAACTTGTTGTTGTGACGTGCTTGGCCTCTACTTAACAATTTCCCCACTAAAGTTTAGCTCAGATTGGAAACTCTGCAGACAGTCGGTCGAACTGTCAGAAATTATGGCTGAGTTTGCTTCTCGTAGCTTCTCGTAACTTCTCAAAAGTTGCAATGTAAACAGTCCTTGTTTGTGAAACAAAAAGTTGCTGATGGTTTAGAAAGGCAAATTTGAAAACAAGCTTCGTGATTTTCCACCAAACTTATGCTGCGTTTCCCTCAATGAGGGTTTGCCTGTCGGCACCATTCGGATAAAATCCAAAACTGACCAGTTGGCGTGGCCTGGCTGTACAATTGGGCTGCTTAGAGAGGAGGGAGCTTGCATGCTAGGCCAGCCTACTGCTCTGTGTAATGTATGCGCATGGTGAGGATGTAGAGCTGCTGACTCCTGATCTTTTGGCACCCTGTGCGGAGGGGAGCGGGCAGGTCGGAGGATCTCCTCGTAGGACTGCTCCTGGGCACGGCCAAGGGGGCCATTAACCGGTCCAGGCAGCGGGCGGTCGAGGGGGTCGTTCAGCCCGACTGCCTGCCTCTCTTCCGCGGTTACATCCGCGCCAGGGTGTCCGCCTGCCTCTCTTCTGCGGTTACATCCGCGCCAGGGATTCCCTCGAGCTGGAGCACGCGGTGTCCACCGGTACGCTCGCGGCCTTCCGCGAGAGGTGGGCGCCGGAGGGACTGGAGTGCATCATCACCCCCGGCAACCAAATTTTAATTTAATTTAAGTTTATGGTCAAAAGTTAATTTGTTTATTTGTCCGTTTTAGTGCCCCCTTTTTAATAGGGGGCACTTGATTGATGGCTTCAACAAAATAGTTGTGGAGCTGTTGAGTTGGGAGTGACTTAGCCAGTCATGTGATGTTCACAAGACTCAATAAAACCCCAGCCAGTTGGGTTTGGGGGATCCACAATGGGGCAGATGGTTGTGAGCCTGGTGGATGAACTGGTAATGTGTAGTGGGATTGTTAAACCTTTTGCTGATAAACCAACTAGTTCTTAATAGCAAAGAACCCATGAAGCAAATGCATTTCAGTCTGGTTGTGTCGAGGAAGGGGGGATTCTTCCTGAAGAAGTTCAATTCTGAGTCAAGTTGTGCAAAACATAGGACTGAGATCAGCGAGTCGTGATACAATTCCCCCCCCCGCACCCCAGACCACCCTCATGGCCAGTCATCACATTGGCAGAAGTCTGGCAATGAGTCAGCTGCCTTTTGCTGTAAAGTACGAGGTGGCAGGAAACCCAATTAATGTCAAGTAGCTGTGACCACACTGATGCTATTACTTACAGTCGTGCGAGTTTGCATGAACAATCGTTTGCCCCCTTCTTAAGGTCCACAATACTGCTATAAATAGAGGATAAATATATTAACGTATTGTGGGCCTGAGAGAGAGAGAGAGGTAATGAAAGTGTCTGGGACTGAAGAACATTAGGTATGGCAGCGTACCTGGGTTCCCAGATGGCTTTTTATCTGCCGAGCTGCTGCCCAGCATTTTGGTGAAACCACAGAAATTCTCAGAGGTCGGTATTCGGTCCCGCCGCGGTTGGGGCGGTGAGACCGGCTGAGCGCTGATTCTAACGCCGGGCGGTAGGTGCCACCTCAAACTGTGCAAAATTCACTTTTGCCGCCCAAGGATGAGAGAGCAGCGCTAAAGGTGGGCGTTGCACACTCTCCCTCTGGGACTGACGTGCCGGAGCTCAGGAGGCCGACCGGATTTCCTCGCGGTCGGCTGCCGGCATGCGAGTTTCCGACACGTTCCCTCCCCCTCACCCACACTTCCCCACTGCTCCCATTAATACCAAAATGCTAAAAAAAAATATATAAGCACTTACCTTGCTCCCTGGACGCTCCCGCCCCGGGGACCCCTGATGTCCCGCCACCTTTCCCAGGCTGTACGGACGCCTGCCGGTAAGCCCACCGTACTCACCGAATCTCCCTGCCACGGCGGCGGCAAGGGGGCGTTGCCCGCTCGATGATGTCACCACGGGGGTGGCGGCCGAGCGCGCAATCCCCACCGCCCGACTAAACTTACCGTGAGCCCAGGAACCCAGTTGCTGCCGACGGTAAGGACTTTGCCGCCCCTCGCAGTCGGCGATTGAGAACGAATTTCGACCCCTGAGACTATGAACTAGAACCTCTCTTTGGGTGAAGAAACTGCCAGATATCAGCTGGCAAGTTTGGAGAGCACTTCATCTGCCGGCACCAAATTGCAGCTGGTTTACTGCTGCTTTGCAAGATGTCTCTTTGTGCTGCGGGTGTATTTTTTTCCGAGAAAGCTGGTGGTACATTCAAGAATAAACTTGGCAGGGCCTTGGTTGCTAGTCACCTGCCGTGTTCCCTCAGCACGGTGTGTGACGTCGGGGAGGGATCTGCGGAGCAGCTGGAGAAAAGGCAAAGGTTGAAGATGGACAACGGTAGAATTACAGTGCAAGTATTCTGGGCATTGGCAGGCGACTGATTCGTCCTTTTGGAAGTTTATTATTTTCTCCTCTCCTTTTCCCGACACCTCCCAGCCGGAGATTTGCTCCCAGGTTCTGCCAGTACTTCTCTCTCTGTCCCTCTGTACCACAGTATTTTGGGACAGACTACAGAATGCTGCAGTACAGAGGGACCTGGGGGTCCTTGTGCATGGAACACAAAAAGTTAGTATGCCGGTAATCAGGAAGGCAAGTGGAATGTTGGCCTTCATTGCAAAGGGGATGGAGTATAGCAGTAGAAAAGTTCTGCTACAACTGTACAGGGTATTGGTGAGGCCACACCTGGAATACTGCGTACAGTTTTGGTCTCCTTATTTAAGAAAGGATATACTTTCATTGGAGGCAGTTCAGAGAAGGTTAACGAGGTTGATTCGCGCGATGAAGGGGTTGTCTTATGAAGAAAAGTTGGACCGATACTCATTGGAGTTTAGAAGAATGAGGTGTGATCTTATTGAAATATAAGATACTGAGGGGGCTTGACAGGATAGATGCAGAGAGGATGTTTCCCCTCGTGGGGGAATCTAGAACAAGGGGGCATAGTTTCAGAATAAGGGGTTGCCTATTTAAAACGTAAATGAGGAGGAATTTCCTCTCTGAGGGTCGTAAACCTGTGGAATTCTCTGCCCCAGAGAGCTGTGGAAGCTGGGTCACCGAATATATTTAAGGCGGAGATCGACAGACTTTTGAGCGATAAGGGAATAAAGGGTTATAGGGAGCGGGCGGGGAAGTGGAGCTGAGTCCATGATCAGATCAACTATGATCTTATTGAATGGCGGAGCAGGCTCGAGGGGCCGAATGGCCGACTTCTGCTCCTATTTCTTACGTTTTTGTGTTCTCTACGACTGTGAGAGAGGGCTGATCTACCCCAACGCCACTTGCCTGCACTATCCCCATATCCCTTTATTCCCTTAATATGTAATGTTCCTGCAATGTTGATTTTCAGTGATTGGTATACAAGGACACACAGGTCCCTCTGAACACCAACATTCCCCAATCTCTCGCCATTTAAAAAAAAACGGAGTGACTGAGTCACTGATTATTTTTTTCAGCCCCCTCCCACATTCTGAGAACTAACTGGCCTTTACTCTCTGCCTCCCTCAAACAATGCAGCTAAGCACAGAAACTTGCCACGTGGTGGATGACAGGAAAGAACTTGCATCTTCTCCAGGAGACCTGTCCACTTTCATGTGGCCATGAACTCTTCCAAGGAAATGACTGTGAAATAATTTTGCAATTCTCCATTTTTGGCTAAAGCTTTTTAAAGGCAAAGCATTTCTTGGAGAATCGTTGCAAAAAGTGCATCCAACAATTTATTTTACAAACGCCAAAATATTGCTTGGCCCCTTGAATACCACAAGTGTTTTACAACTTGTTCTGTCTGACACACTTCAATTGCCTTGATAAGCAAAGTACATAACCGCTCCAATCATTATATTTTCTTGAGTCACTGACTGTGTGATGAAATGATGTGCTGGAAATGGTATTTACTTTTAATTTCTGTTCAACGTAATTTAGAAATAAATGTCTTTCTTATCAGTTGGGGGAATTGCACGTAAATGCTTTAAACACTCCTCATCTGAAAATATCGTGGGAGGGAGCGAGAGGCCACTTTTCAGTCTCTCGAGTTGCCTCCATGAGGTAGATGTCCTGTGGTTTAAGTATTCTATTAATTCCAAACCTTCACTGTGACTCATAACATAAGAAATTGGAGCAGGAGTAGGCCATATGGCCCCTCGAGCCTGCTCCGTCATTTAATAAGATCATGGCTGATCTGATCATGGACTCAGCTCCACTTCCCTGCCCGCTCCCTAGAACCCCTTATCCACTTATCTTTTAAGAAACTGTCTATTTCTGTCTTAAATATATTCAATGACCCAGCTTCCACAGTTCTCCGAGGCAGCGAATTCCACAGATTTACAACCCTCTGAGAGAAGAAATTTCTCCTCATCTCAGTTTTAAATGGGCGGCCCCTTATTCTAAGAACATGCCCTCTAGTTCTAGTCTCCCCCCTTCAGTGGAAAAATCCTCTCTGCATCCACCTTGTCAAGCCCCCTCGTAATCTTTTACGTTTCGATACGATCACCTCTCATTCTTCTGAATGCCAATGCGTAGAGGCCCAACCTACTCAACTTTTCCTCATAAGTTAACCCCCCTCATCTCCGGAATCAACCTAGTGAACCTTCTCTGAACTGCCTCCAAAGCAAGTATATCCTTTCGTAAATATGGAAAACAAAACTGCACGCAGTATTCCAGGTGTGGCCTCACCAATACCTTATATAGCTGTAGCAAGACTTCCCTGCTTTTATACTCCATCCCCTTTGCAATAAAGGCCAAGATACCATTGGCCTTCCTGATCACTTGCTGTACCTGCATACTAACCTTTTGCGTTTCATGCACAACTACCCCGAGGTCCCGCTGTACTGCGGCACTTTGCAATCTTTCTCCATTTAAATAATAACTTGCTTCGATTTTTTTTCTTCCAAAGTGCATGACCTCACACTTTCCAACATTATACTCCATCTGCCAAATTTTTTCCCATTTACTTAGCCTGCCTATGACTTTTTGCAGATTTTTTGTGTCCTCCTCACACATTGCTTTTCCTCCCATCTTTGTATCATCAGCAAACTTGGCTACTTTACACTCAGTCCCTTCTTCCAAGTCGTTAATATAGATTGTAAATAGTTGGAGTCCCAACACTGATCCCTGCGGCACCCCACTGGTTACTGGTTGCCAACCAGAGAATGAACCATTTATCCCGACTCTCTGTTTTCTGTTAGTTAGCCAATTCTCTATCCATGCTAATATATTGCCCCCAACCCCATGAACTTTTATCTTGTGCAGTAACCTTTTATGTGGCACCTTGTCAAATGCCTTCTGGAAGTCCATACACCACATCCACTGGTTCCCCCTTATCCATCCTGTTCATTACATCCTCGAAGAACTCCAGCAAATTTGTCAAATATGACTTCCCCTTCATAAATCCATGCTGACTCTGCCTGACCGAATTTTGCTTTTCCAAATGTCCTGCAACTGCTTCTTTAATAATGGACTCCAACATTTTCCCAACCACAGATGTTAGGCTAACTGGTCTATAGGGCCCAACTTTGCCCAACCCCTTTTTAAGTGCGCTGACTTTGCGCCCTGGAAACAGCGCCGGAAAAAAAGGGCCCCATCCTGGCCGCTCTTCCGAGTCCCCGGAGTCCCAGCACGGCATGCATTCTGAAGTGGGGGGGGCGGAGAAACAGGCCAGCACCGAAAACAGTGACGGCAGCTGCGCGCATGCGCAGTGAAGTCTGCGCGCATGCTCCTGCCCTCCCAGCGTGTCCTGTGGGTTGTGAGCAGGACCCGATGCTCGCAGCCCCTATCCCAGGCTGAAGGGATGCCCCGATCTCGCCGCACCCTATCCCCGGCTGAGTGGCCTCCAGCACCGACTGGCTGGCCCGCTGAGTTCCCAGGCGAGGTAGGACTTTGGTTTTATTTTTTATTTATTGGTTGTGCTTGAGAGTTTTGATTGGGGGCTGCAGGGGCGGTGGGGAGAAAGAGTGTTTTGTATACCAGCATCTCTCTCTCTCTCTCTCTCTCTCTCTCTCTCTCTCTCTCTCTCTCTCTCTCTCTCTCTCTCTCTCTCTCTCTGGCTACCCCTCCACCCCGTGACATCGTGGCCAGCAGCTCTCATCTCTCCGGTAGGATTTACTTTATTTTTATTAGCATTTTAATTGTTTGAGCTTTTCCTTGCAATGTTTGGTGCTTGGTTGTTGAGGTCCTCTCCAGTTCCCTTCCCTCCCCTATCCCTGCCCTAATGTCTGCCGAATGTGTGCTGCTTTTTCTTCACTGCCCGCAAGGTTTTTCAGAGCTGGCCACATACGCTGACCTAAGTGGAATTGGAGTAAGTTTTAGCTGGCCAAAGTGGCATAAATGGCCAAAACTGGCGAAAGTGTCTGGGAACGCCCCCTTTAGGGGGAAAAAAAACTGACCTAAAAAAAATTGTACCTAACTGACTTACTCTGGAGCAAATTTTGGGGGGAAAATGGCATTTTTTAACTTATGCCAGAAAAAACAACTTACTCCAAAAAAATTGATGCAAGTCATGGCCAAAGTTGGGCCCATAATTTCCTGTTTTTTGTCTACCGCCTTTTTTAAATAGGGGCGTTACATTTGCAGTTTTCCAATCTGGTGGGGCCTCCCCAGAATCCAGGGAATTTTGGTAAATTACAACCAATGCATCCACTATCCCTGCCACTACTACTCTTAACCCAAGGATGCAAGCCATCAGGTCCAGGGGATTTATCTGCCTTTAGTCCCATTATCTTATTGAGTACCACCTCCTTTGTGATTGTGTTAAGTTCCTCCCCCTCCTATAGCCCCTTGACTATCCACTGTTGGAATATTGTTAGTGTCCTCTACCATAAAAACTGATACAAAATACTTGTTCAGAGTTTCTGCCATCTCAATGTTCCCCATTACTAATTCCCCGGTCTCGTCCTATAAGGGACCAACATTTATTTTAGCCACTCTTTTCGTTAGCTGAAGCACTGGGGGAGTTAGCCCACATGATTTTCTGCAAGTGTTCTTGATACTGTCTTTTCACACGACAACAATGTCCAAAAGCACTTAGCAAATCTGAAGAGTTGTAAACCCTTCTGCCTTGCCCTTAACACATGTTTACATCACATCTCATTGACTGTGAGCCAAGCTTCACAAACTCAGCTGAATTGACTCAGGCCTTTAGAATGCCGTGCCAGCGTCTGATATTTATATTTTTCCAGTTTCCTCTCCTCACTAATCCTTGTGTGTCAGCCATGACTCAGTGGGCAGCACTTTCGCCTCTGAGTCAGAAGGTTGTGGGTTCGAGTCCCACTCCAGAAACCTGAGCACAAAAATCCAGGCTGACACTCCAGTGCAGTGCTGAGGGAGTGCTACACTGTCGGAGGTGCCGTCTTTCGGATGAGCGGCTGAACCAAGGCCCCCGTCTGCCCTCTCAGGTGGACGTAAAAGATCCCATGGCACTATTTAGAAGAAAGGCAGGGGAGTTATCCCCGGTGTCCTGGCAAATATTTATCCCTCAATCAACATAACAAAAAAAAACAGATTATCTGGTCATTATCACATTGCTGTGTGTGGGAGCTTGCTGTGCGCAAATTGGCTGCCACGTTTCCCACATTACAACAGTGACTGCACTCCAAAAGTACTTCATTGGCTGTAAAGTGCTTTGGGATGTTGGGTGCTCATGAAAGGCGCTATATAAATGCAAGACTTTCATTCTTTCTAATCTTTAGTTCAGTTCTTCAGCCCAAGACCGTAAGCAGATGGCCGTTAATTGTTCCTGAGTCTCTACCTCTGCTGCTTGAAACCCAGTTGCTCGGGTTTGCATGCGAATGATTTCAGTCAGTCTGTCCACCAGTTCTCCTTCCCCTGTTGAGAATTGTATTGCATCTGGTTTTAAACGTGAAAACACCAGCCACCACACGAGCTTGACAGAGCTAGGTCTTGGTCTAGCGGCAAGGATTAACCAAGACGACTGAAGACCAACTCTGCTGCATGAACCTAGTGCGTACATATATCGCAGTGTGGGCTGGGCCCGTGCTGTCCCTGGGCCCTCGACTCTTCTGGGTCCTGACCATGTGGCTCTGCAATTTCTCGCCCCTCCTTCACCCCAACCTTGCCGCTCCTGCTGTACCCTGCCCACGCTCCAATCACCGACCTGGTTATGGTGACGTCCATCCAATCGCCGCCTTCACAGCCGACGCCCTTCTGAACCGGCTCACGCTGCAATTTGTAGTGGCATACCGCACGTTGCTCCCTCTAATGGTCTAGACTTCAAGTACCGTTTGCATCACAACCATTCACAAAACACTTGGTTTGGTCTTGCACCAAGTTCAGAGGTGACTTTCTTGTACAAGACCTGTGATATTTCAGGAGTTACCCTTGTCGATTCAATTTTGGTGCAGAAATAATAATCCCACTGAATTGGAAACTCGTTTTGCCCCTTGTCCAATTTATGGTCTTTGATTTTAATTGCGGGTTAGAAAACCGCGTCTCAATTTGCCACCTGTCCTCGTGTGAATTTGAGCTCCTTCGAGGAATTCCTGCTCTCTTCCAAGGCAGCGCAGCAAGGGACAGGAAATGTTATCTCTCTGCGATATCATTTTGTAACTAAAATCTGTTTAGCAGCTGTTGGGAAGTTGTTTGTTTTGAAACGGCTGTTTCAGTGGAGGAATGCCGGATGTGAAGATTCGGAGACACACGGATTATGTGCAAATTTCTGTCCCCAAAAGCTAACTGTCCTGCCCGATATTTATTTCTCAATCAATGTCACTAAAACAAATGAGCTGGTCATTATCACATGGCTGTTTGCTGTGCGCAAATTGGCTACCACGTTTCCTACATTACAACAACAACAACCTTTTGCATTTATATAGCGCCTTTAACGTAGTGAAACGTCCCAGGGCGCTTCACAGGAGTGTTATGAGAGAAAAATTTGACACCGAGCCGCATAAGGAGAAATTAGCGCAGGTGACCAAAGGAGCGTCTTGAAGGAGGAAAGAGAGGCGGAGAGGTTCAGGCAGGGAGTTCCAGAGCTCGGGGCCGAGGCAACAGAAGGCACGGCCACCAATGGTTGAGCGATTATAATCGGGGATGCTCGAGAGCAGAATTAGAGAGCGCAGATATCTCGGGGGTGGGGGGGGCAGTTGTGAGGCTGGAGGAGATTAGAAATAGGGAGGGGCGAGGCCATGGAGGGATTTGAAAATAAGGATGAGAATTTTGAAATTGAGGCGTTGCTTAACCGGGAGCCAATGTAGGTCGGCGAGCACAGGGGGTGATGGGTGAGTGGAACTTGGTGCAAGTTAGGACATGGGGCAGCCAAGTCTTGGATCGCCTCTAGTTTACATAGAGTAGAACGTGGGAGGCCAGCCAGGAGTGCATTGGAGTAGCCAAGTCAAGTGACAACTCTTCGAAAAAAAAAAAGTCCATCCTTGGTTGGGAAGCCCTGAGGATGTGAAAGTGACTGTGCCGATGCAAGTCTTTCCGTTTGTGTCTCTCAGACGAAGCGGAGTAATCTGCAAAGCTGTTGCCCGAAATGGATATCGGGGTGCTCAGTGCCAAGGTACCAGAGTATTGTGTGTGTTTAATGTCAGGAGCACTTGAATCCAATGCTGTGTTTAAGTGGATGGTCTCTCAAAAAGAAAGATGTCCAACTCGGATTAACACTAAAACTGCATCATGTTTTCATGTCAAGTCAGTCACAACATTTTTGAGAGGGATCCGCTCAGAGTGAAAATAGCAGGTCAGAAGTGATTAACTGGAGAATGCAGGCACTGTCGGTGCTTGGTAAATGACTGAAGTGGTTCCAGCTGCTGTCGGTGCTTGGAAGTCAAGCCAGCCGAGGCTCAAGTGGCTTATTTGTCATAAATCACTAATCCTAACGTTTTGTTTTCGGATGAGACGTCAAACCGAGGCCCCGTCTGGCCCCTCAGGTAGGCGTAAAAGATCTCGAAGAAGAGCAGGGGAATTGTCCCCGGTGTCCTGGGGCCAATATTTATCCCTCCGTCAACATAACAAAAACAGATTATCTGGGTCATTGTCACATTGCTGTTTGTGAGAGCTTGCTGTGCGCAAATTGGCTGCCACGTTTCCCACATTACAACAGTGACTACACTCCAAAAGTACTTCATTGGCTGTAAAGCGCTTTGAGACGTCCGGTGGTGCTGAAAGGCGCTATATAAATGCAAGTTGTTGTTTATCCCTCTTGCTTAGCACCTAGTCTCCTCGTCCACAGAAAGTCCCAGTGCAGTATCTTTATATATGTGAGGGGCGCTGCAACGATCCAGGCTATTTTTGAATCAGCGAATCTCTCCCTCACGCGAACCTTTCCTGGAAGAGAAGGCAGTTGGGTTGGCCGCTCTCAGTCCAAGAACTTTGATCAAGAATCACCGTGTTGGTGGGGAATCTCGTGCACAAACCCACATCCTGCCGTACTATCACACTACAAGTGACATTTCAGAACTTTGCTCAAGGTCATCTTCCTGCAGAGCCGTGTTGTCTGACTGATGGCCATTTATCCCCACTTTCCCCCCCGCCCCCCTGATTTATGATCAAGGCTCTGTTTCTCTCCCGCGTGAAATTCATTGGGACATTCTTCCGTGTGCTCGGTAAATCCCAGTTTGTTGCTGATGACCAGGATCTGTGGCATGTATTATAGAATCATAGAATGGTTACACCATGGCAGGAGGCCATTGGGCCCCTCGAGCCCATGCTGACTCTCAGCCAGTCCCGCTCCCCCGTCCTTTCCTCGTAGCCCTGCACATTTTTTCCCTTCAGATATTTATCCAACTCCCTTTTGAAAGATAAAATTGAGTCTGCCTCCACCACCCTTTCAGGCAGCGCATTCCAGATCCCAACCACTCGCTGTGTAAAAAATGTTTTTTCTTATATCGCCTTTGGTTCTTCTGCCACTCACCTTAAATCTGTGACCTCTGGTTCTCTACTCTCCCACCAATGGGAACAGTTTCTCTCTATCTACTCTGTCCAGACCCCTCGTTATTTTGAAGACCCCTCATAAGAACATAAGAAATAGGAGCAGGAGTCGGCCATTCGGCCCCTCGAGCCTGCTCCACCATTCAATAAGATCATGGCTGATCTGATCTTGGCCTCAGTTCCACTTTCCTGCCCGCTCCCCATCACCCTCGACTCTCTTATTGGTCAAAAATCTGTCGATCTCCACCTTAAATATATTGAATGACCCAGCTCTCTCGGGCCGAGAAACCAAGGATTCATGACCCTCTGAGAGAAGAAATTCCTCCTCATTTCCGTTCTAAATGGGCGACCCCTTATTCTGAAACTATGCCCCCTAGTTCTAGATTCCCCCACGAGGGGAAACATCCTCTCTGCATCTACCCTGTCAAGCCCCCTCAATATCACCTCTCATTCTTCTAAACTCCATTGAGTAGAGGCCCAACCTGCTCAACCTTTCTTCATATGACAACCCCTTCATCTCAGGAATCAACCTCGTGAACCTCTCTGATTGTGTTTTTTTTTCAAATGGGCCTATTAATTTTCTTAATTTTTGTGTTAAAGCAACTTTTTGTTATTGGATCACACTGACGAACCACGTCTGCTTATGTAATCCCGAATTATGTGCAGGCCTGTTTGTGGGAATGGGGTTTCCTCTTGCTTTATCTTCTTTCTTCTCCCAGAAGTCAGCAACCAGCCTGGCCATTGGGACTATTTCTGTCGATGAGCCTTCCTGTTCTGTTCTGCCTTTTCTCAAATGTCCCCAGCAGAAGAGAATTCTCCAAACCGTCGGCACTTACTGGGGCATACTTTCTGGCCTGGAGACGGTGAAGGTTGAACAGCCTCAAAGCCTCCCTGATAAAGTGCAACATCCCCACTGACACCTGGGAGTCCCTGGCCAAAGACCGCCCTAAGTGGAGGAAGTGCATCCGGGAGGGCGCTGAGCACCTCGAGTCTCATCGCCGAGAGCATGCAGAAAACAAGCGCAGGCAGCGGAAGGAGCGTGCGGCAAAACCAGACTCCCCACCCACCCTTTCCTTCAACCACTGTCTGTCCCACCTGTGACAGAGACTGTAATTCCAATATTGGACTGTTCAGCCACCTGAGAACTCACTTTGAGTGGAAGCAAGTCTTCCTCGATTCTGAGGGACTGCCGATGATGATGATGATGATGATGACGACTTTCTGTTGGATGGAAAGTTCCAAATATTGATGATGTATCTCAAGATATTCCAGTAACAGTCCCAGAGGTTTGCTGGCCTGCAGCAGAGAGCAGAATAAGGTGACATAACCTTGCTCGTGTCCTTCTAGAGCCGTCAGTTTTTTTTTCTTCCATCACCTCTACCTCGTTGAAGGTTGTATCTTGTGCTCAGAAGTGGGTCCAACATAGTAATGGTCCTGCAGTATCTTACTCTAGTGCCCATTCTGCATGTGGATGCTTGGGCATTGGACTTCACTGGGTTAATCCCCAAAAGAAAGGCAAATGGAATGTTGGCCTTTATTGCAAGGGGGATGGAGTATAAAAGTAGGGAAGTCCTGCTACAACTGTACAAGGTATTGGTGAGACCACACCTGGAGTACTGCGTACAGTTTTGGTCTCCTTATTTAAGGAAGGATATACTTGCATTGGAGGCAGTTCAGAGAAGGTTCACTAGGTTGATTCCTGAGATGAAGGGGTTGACTTATGAAGATAGGTTGAGCCGATACACATTGGAGTTTAGAAGAATGAGAGGTGAACAAGCCAGATGCAGAGAGGATGTTTCCCCTCGTGAGGGAATCTAGAGCTCGGGGGCCTAGTTTAAGAATAAAGGGCCGCCCATTTAGAACTGAGATGAGGAGGAATTTCTTCTCTGTGAGGGTTCTCTGCCCCAGAGAGCTAAGGAGGCTGGGTCATTGAATATATTTAAGGCAGAGATAGACATATTTTTGAACGATAAGGGAATCGAGGGTTATGGGGAACGGGCAGCCCATGATCGGATCAGCTATGATCGTATTGAATGGCGGAGCATGCTCGAGAGGCCGTGTGGCTGACTCCTGCTCCTATTTCTTATGTTCTTGAAAGACCAAAACCTGTTGTCAACCAAGTGAACACTTCCAGTGGGAGTCAGCAGGTATTGATTGCGAGACGATTAGGGGAATTTACTGACCTAGCGAGGCAACGATAGTGACTAAAAATTGAAGAAAAGGATGAATCAATCACAGACTGATTCCTGGGATGGGGGGATTGTCCTATGAGGAGAGATTGAGTAGACTAGGCCTATATTCTCTAGAGTTTAAAAGAATGAGGTGAGATCTTATTGAAACATACAACATTTTGACAGGGCCTGACAGGGTAGATGCAGGGAGGATGTTTCCCCTGGCTGGGGAGTCTAGAACCAGGGGTCAGCCATTTAGGACTGAGATGAGGAGAAACTTCTTCACTTGGAGGTTGGTGAATCTTTGGAATTCTCTACCCCAGAGGGCTGTGGAGGCTCAGTCTTTGAGTATATTCAAGACAGAGATCGATAGATTTTTGGATATTAAGGGAATCAAGGGATATGGGGTTTAGTGCAGGAAAGTGGAGTTGAGGTAGAAGATCAGCCATGATCTCATTGAATGGCGGAGCAGGCTCGAGGGGCCGAATGGCCGACTCCTGCTCCTAATTCTTGTGTTCTAAGAGATCTGAATGCCTGAATAAATGGAGGAAAATAGCCAATTAGGAAATGCCAAAAATACTTTTCTGAGAAGGACTTAGTTCCTTTTATGTCAATAACAGGAAAAGAAGAGGAACGGTTTTTGTGTCTTACCCGAGAGGAAGACAGATATTTCTATCTGTGAGGGCATCTTTCGGACTTCTGGGCAGGTGACTAGTGGGCTGGCAGATTGCCCTTGAAATCTGCAGCGATGCACATTCGAAATGAGGACTGTTTTTTTTATTTTCCTTTTTAAGCTTTCAGTAAATGTGACTCTTGATGGTTGTGAGTTATGGGCGAGGCAGAAATCTCACTCGTGCTCCTGCCTTAAACTATCTAAGTTTACCACGGAGAAGTGCTGTTACAGGGGAACAGGTTTCAGCAAATGTGTGAACAAGACCAGGCTTCCATTTCACTGCTCCGTGACAAAATCCTCTCGCCAACATTTCAAACCCCCTGTAAACAACTCCGGAAATAACAAGCCAGTGACAGATGTGAGCAGTGCTTCCACTTTCCTTTAAACACGAGAATAAGTTCCAAAAACACTTCACAAAGCGACAGATGTTTAAAGTTAGAAATAGTAAGATATACTTTTAACATTTTGTAGTAAAATGTTGCAGCTGTGTTAGAAATGCTAAATACCTCTTGAGTTTCTTCAAGACACGAGTTGTAAACAAATGCCTTGTATACAAATCCGTGTTTCTTTTCTAATTATCAGCAGCATGTGTTACCAGTAGCCATTAAGAAGCTAAAGAATGAGCAAAAAAATTGAAGAACTTGCATTTATTAAGCCCCGCATCACATTTCTGAAACATCCCAAAGGAACTCCTTATTCACTGAATTAAGTTGAGGAATTGCTGTTAGATGAGTGAATGGAGCAACCCTTCTTCTTCCGAGGCAGTCCCCAGAGTCGAGGATAACGCTTCCACACTAACACCAGTTCTCAGGTGACTGATGGGTCCGATGCAGGACCTACAGTCTCTGTCGCAGGTGGGGCAGACGGTGGTTGGAGGGACGGGTGGGGGGGGTGGGGTGGGGGGCTTGGGTTGTCGTGTGCTCCTTCTGCTGCCTACGCTTGGCTTCCGCGTGCTCCCGGCAAAGAGACTCGAGGTGCTCAGCACCCTCCCAGATGCTTTTCCTCCACTTTGGGCAGTCTCGGGCCAGGGGACTCCCAGGTGTCGGTGAAGATGTTGCATTTTATCAAGGAGGCTTCAAGGGTGTCCTTGAAGCCCACCTGGGGCTCGCTTGCCGTGCAGCAACCAAATTTGCACACGGACACGCAATGAACTCTTTCGTATGTCTTTGCTGGTGATGGTGAGGTGAGGATTGTTGGCCAGGTCACTCGGAACCAGTCTTTGCTCTTCTGCAACTGGTGTCATTAACTCGGCGACTGAATACCGCCCGCCGATCCACATCGGTGTTTTCACCAACTGCGCTGGGAAAAGCAAGAAAGGACTTTGTTTTGTCCTGGGGTCTGGCCGTTCGAATTCTCCGCCACATCATCGATTCTCTCAGCGACTCTTTCCTTGCGAGGCTGGTACTTGCACGAGCTCTCTGCTGGTCTGGACCCACTATCACTGCAGCGTTTCTGCCTCACAAGATGGTTTTGTGGCCACGACTATTTCACGGGCAGTCGCATCGCTTGCCTGAGCAGCAGCATCACTTGCACGGCAAGCATTTGCGGACGTTGCTGCTTTCTCAACACCGGCGCTAACTCAGGACATGCATCTCCCCGTAACTTTACCGTGTACTTATCACCGTGCGTCTCACCCATGGTTACCATGGGGATAGTGCAGGAAAGTGGCGTTGAGGTAGAAGATCAGCCATGATCTCATTGAATGGCGGAGCAGGCTCGAGGGGCCGAATGGCCGACTCCTGCTCCTAATTCTTATGCTTCATATTGTCTTCGAACGTTGTATTCTTTCGCCACAGCTCCCTGTTGCTTACGGATTGAGTACGTGGGCTTTCCATTCATATCTACAAACAAATACAACAATTTACATTTATATTGCGCCTTTAACGTAGTAAAATATCAAACAAATTTGACACCAAACCACATAAGGAGAAATTAGGACAGGTGACCCAAAGCTTGGTCAAAAAGGTAGGTTTTAAGGAACGTCTTGTATGAGCATAGAGGTAGCAAGGCGGAGAGGTTTAGGCAAGGAGTTCCAAAGCATGGGGACTCGGTAGCTGAAGGCACGGCTACCGATGGTTGAGCGATTAAAATTGGGGGATGCGCTAGAGGGCAGAATTAGAGGAGCGCAGATATCACCGAGGTTTACAGGGCAGGAGGAGGTATCAGAGATGGGGAGGGGTGAGGCTGTGGAGGGATTTGAACACGAGGATGAGAATTTTAAAATTGAGGCGTTGCCGGACCGGGAGCCACAGTAGGTCAGCGAGCACAAGGGGTGATGGGTGAATGGTTCTCGGTGCAAGTTAGGACACGGGGCAACGAGCACAGGGGGTGATGGGTGAGCGGGACTCAGTGTGAGTTAGGACACGGGGCAGCGAGCACAGTGGGTGATGGGTGAGCGGGACTTGGTGCGAGTTAGGACACGGGGCAGCGAGCATAGGGGGTGATAGGTGAGCGGGACTCGGTGTGAGTTAGGACACGGGGCAGCGAGCACAGGGGGTGATGGGTGAGCGGGACTCGGTGTGAGTTAGGACACGGGGCAGCGAGCACAGGGGGTGATGGGTGAGTGGGACTGGGTGTGAGTTAGGACACGGGGTCAGTGAGCACAGGGGGTGATGGGTGAGCGGGACTCGGTGTGAGTTAGGACACGGGGCAGCGAGCACAGGGGGTGATGGGTGAGCAGGACTTGGTGCGAGTTAGGACACGGGGCAGCCGAGTTTAGCTTGTGTTTGTGTCGGGTGGAAGATGGGAGGTTGGCCAGAGGAGCATTGGAATAGCATAGAGGAAGATCGTCATGTATTCCAGATGGAGTAGTGGAATGTCCAGTTACTGAAAGAAAACAGTTGAGGATGAATAATGCAGCGTGAGGGGCTCGATAGATACTCTCGAGTTTCACTTCATTTCCTCTGGGCTGGGTTTTATGTTTTAGTTGAGGATGTAAAGCCATGCCCTGCGACTGGTGCCTGTGTCTGTAACTGGGTATGGTAAGCTCAGACACATGCAACCTACGGGGATGACCTTGCATTGACAAGCTGTAATCAATGCAGACTGTTTATCCTGACTACTCGCTTGAACTTCAAAAGCTCTGTTAACGGCAATAAGTGGACCATTTAAAGTACTTTTTTTTTTAACCGTCCTATTTGTAACTCCTCCCATATTTTTGGATAAAGATTTCCAATGCTGCCGGTCGTTTGCCGAAACTACTTCAAAAAGACGTGCAAAAGGGAAATAAAAGCAGCGGCCACTGGTTTACGATCAGTCAGTGATTCCGGGATCCTGACTTGCACCTTGAGGGCGCAATCCACCCATCTTTCTGTAAATGGCCAGCCGCTGACCTTGGCAATGACTTATCCCGTTTTATGTGAATGGGTGAATAGACTGAGAATCCATCTCCGTGGGTTACACCACTTTATTCGTGTGGCCCAGCCATAGGCAAAATGTTCTCTCGAGCTTAGAAGAATGGGAGGTGATCTCATTGAAACATACAAAATTCTTACAGGGCTGGACAGGGTGGATGCAGGGAGGATGTTTCCCCCGGGCTGGGGAGTCTAGAACCAGGGGTCACAGTCTCAGAATAAGGGGTCGGCCATTTAGGACTGAGATGAGGAGAAACTTCTTCACTCAGAGGTTGGTGAATCTTTGGAATTCTCTACCCCAGAGGACAGTGGAGTCTTTGAGTATATTCAAGACAGAGATCGATAAATTTTTGGATATGGGGATAGTGCAGGAAAGTGGAGTTGAGGTCGAAGATCAGCCATGATCTTATTGAATGGCGGGGCAGGCTCGAGGGGCCGAATGGCCGACTCCTGCTCCTAATTCTTATGTTCTGATAATCACTGCGTTCAGTCAAAGGTCTATCGCCCCCACCACCACCCTCAATGGGTGGACGGACCTCCTGTGTGTGGCATTAAGCTGTACAGACCAAAAACCCCCAGCAGCTGCAGCCGTACACTGAGACCCTGGGCAACGGCGTGGGACAATCCACCAAGGTTCCCGCAGAATTGGACTTGATTTGAATGTCCCGCCACCAGCACGATCTCAGCTCTCGGATGACTTGTGTAACGTGTGCACCTGTGTGTACGCTCCCAGGTCTGTGGAGCTGTTGCCCGCGAGAGGTGGGCGCCGAAGGGACTGGAGTGCATCATCACCCCCCCCGCAACCAAATTTTAATTTGATGTTTGTCTAAAGTTTAATTTGTTTAATGTGCTGGTTTTAGTGTTTCCCCCCCCCCCCCCCCCCTTTTAGCCAGGGGGCACTTGTATAATTTGTGTTTTTACTGCCCTAAAAATAAAGGGGACACTTGAAAAGTTTTTGGAGTGTGCCCCCACCACCCCCCCCTTTAATCAGGGGGCACTTGATTATTAGGTTACAGCTAAAATAGTTGTAGAGCTGTTGCCCGCGAGAGGTGGGCGCCAGAGGGACTGGAGTGCATCATCACCCCCGGCAACCAAATTTTAATTTGACCATTTATTGTTTAAAAAGTTTTATTGGTTAATTTGTCGGTTTTAGTGCCTCTTGATTATTGTTTCACACACAATAGTTGTAGAGCTGTTGAGTTGGGGAGTGGCTTCGCCAGTCAGGTGATGTTCACAAGACCCAATAAAACCCCAGCCAGTTGGGTTCGGGGGATCCACGATGAGGCAGGGTGGTTGTGAGCCTGGTGGATGAACCGGTAATGTGTCGTGTGATTGTTAAACCTTTTGCTCATAAACCAACTAGTTCTTAACAGCAACGTGTTGCTATGGATTCTTGAAACAAATACATTACAACTGGCACTGGGTGAGGTACCAGTGGGACGGTATTTTCCTGCTATCTGATTTTTAAAATGAACTGCAGTTGGGGAAATGGCGGGCAGACTCAAAAACAGCAGATTTTTCTCAGCCTTGTGATGATTAGATGTCCGAATGTCTCCTTCTTTGGCTCAGCTGTCGATTTTTGTTTGACTACGCTCCCGTGAAGCACCTTGGAACGTTTCACCAAGTTAAAGGAACAATTATAAACGCAAGTTCTGGCTGTGGAATGTAGGCGTGCGGCTTACCGTGTGTTTTGGCTTCTTTTACCCAATGTCCTTAACCGACTTGCTTCAATGTAGACCAGCACTTGCTGAGCATATTCGATCAACGCAACCGGACATCAAAAAAAGGAATTTACATTTAAAGCAGAAGTTTATAAAGGGAAAACAACTGACAACCCCCGTAGCCCTTTACTAGCCCACATCGAGAGTTCTGAGAAGCAGTTTCTCGGAAGTGTCTCGCCTCGCCTCTCCGCTCTACAAATAGACCCATTGAAAGGTGGCCCCGACATCGCCAAATAAAGAGCAGGCCAGCGCTGTTGGAGCCTCCCACCAAGTAAGCCTGCATGGTTCTCATCGTCCTCCTGCAGCTGCGGCCTGGCGAGACTCCTGCACCATTGGAGGTCGAGCTTCAATCGTGGGGCAGCTTTGTGACCGAGCAAACCTTTCGCCACGCAGCCCCCGCGACCGGAGCTTGGGCTTCAGGGCTCAAACTGGACACGTGCTCAGTTGCAGTGTTTCTGCTTTAAGTGTCGCTGGGGCCTGAAGGTTATGCTTTTCAGTTTTCGGGCTGAAAACAGAGGCGGGGAAAGTTCCCGTGCGGGAATAGGTGGCGCTATCGTGAGGAATTTTCGGCATCTGGGCCCTGTGCCAGGGTGCGCAGCGTGAACGGAGGCACAAAATTGGGAACCTCGTGAGCTAAAGTGCTAGGCTGTGTGCGCTCTGAGAGAGGCCTTGGGGAGGGGCGGGGGGTGGGGGGAAGGCACGACCTTTTTCCCCCCAAAAAACACACACAAACATTGCCCACGCCACCACAACACAAATCGTCAGAAAGGTTCAAAGAACGAACGCCTGCACTTACCGTTACAGCGCTGTGCCGTGCTCCTGGTTTCCCCAGGCGGCCGTTGCGAGCCGCGATTCGGGGCGGGCGGGTCGGGCTCGAGTCAAAACTCGCGGCGGTGTCGCAGCGCGAGGCGTTGCACACCCGCCGATGCTGCTCAGCGCTGTCGCCAAACCCGGCCCGAAGCTCCCGACCGGACCCAGGAGAGCTCGCCGCCTCACTTCACGGGATGTGGGTGTCGCTGGCAAGGCCGGCATTTATTGTCCGTCCCTACGTGCCCATTTAAAACGGAAATGAGGAGGAATTTCTTCTCTCGGAGGGTCGTGAATCTTTGGCGTTCTCTGTGGAGGCTGGGTCATTGAATATATTTAAGGCGGAAAGAGATTTTTGAGCGATAAGGGAGTGAAGGGTTATGGGGAGCGGACAGGGAAGTGGAGCTGAGTCCATAATCAGATCAGCCATGATCTTATTAAATGGTGGAGCAGGCTCGAGGGGCCAAATGGCCGACTCCTGCTCCTATTTCTTGTGTTCTTATGCACTCTCGAGAAGATGGTGGTGAGCCGCCACCTTGAACCGCTGCAGTCCGTGTGCAACTGTTTGTCGCAGTTCATGAGTTTTCGAGTTCATAGGTTCCAATTGCACTCAATGTGAGACGTTCTTAATCTTGCATTTTAAAAAAAAATTGTGGATTTATGCACAACGTTAGTGGTTTCACGCTTTCGTTTTTGGTGTCAACTTGGTAATGACAGCCACAACGTGTTGATGTCTTGTACAATAAACAACTTGGTGGTGAATAATTACAAAGCACTGCAGTACAGAGAGACCTGGGTGTCCTTGTGCAGGAAACACAAAGTGAGTCTGCAGGTACAGCAAGTAATCAGGAAGGCCAATGGAATGTTGGCCTTTATTGCAAGGGGGATGGAGTATAAAAGCAGAGAAGTCCTGCTACAACTGTACAGGGTATTGGTGAGGCCACACCTGGAATACTATGTGCAGTTTTGGTCTCCGTATTTAAGGAAGGATATACTTGCATTGGAGGCTGTTCAGAGAAGGTTCACTAGGTTGATTCCGGAGCTGAGGGGGTTGATTTATGAGGAAAGGTTGAGTAGGTTGAGCCTATACTCATTGGAATTCAGAAGAATGAGAGGTGATCTTATTGAAACTTATAAGATAATGAGGGGGCTTGACAAGGTGGATGCAGAGAGGATATTTCCGCTGATGGGGGAAACTAAAACTAGGGGGCACAGTCTCAGAATAAGGGGCCGCCCATTTAAAACTGAGATGAGGAGGAATTTCTTCTCTGAGGGTTGTAAATCTGTGGAATTCTCTGCCCCAGAGAGCTGTGGAGGCTGGGTCATTGAATATATTTAAGGTGGAGATAGACAGATATTTGAGTGATAAGGGAGTGAAGGGTTATGGGGAGCGGGCAGGGAAGTGGAGCTGAGTCCATGATCAGATCAACCATGATCTTATTGAATGGTGGAGCAGGCTCGAGGGGCCAAATGGCCGACTCCTGCTCCTATTTCTTGTGTTCTTATGCACCCTCGAGAAGATCGTGGTGAGCCGCCACCTTGAACCGCTGCAGTCCGTGTGCAACTGTTTGTCGCAGTTCATGAGTTTTCGAGTTCATAGGTTCCAATTGCACTCAATGTGAGACGTTCTTAATCTTACATTTTTAAAAAAATTGTGGATTTGTGCACCACGTTAGTGGTTTCATGCATGCTGCTTTTGTTTTTGGTGTCAACTTGGCAATGACAACCTCACAGTGTTGACGCCTTGTGCAACAAACAACTCTGTGGCAGCGTAATGCATCCCGGCCGGTTCTGACTTGGCTGCCCACATTACACTCTGCCCGATTTTCTGTAAAACGGGCTGCCAATGCACTATGGCCCAAGTTGAATATCACCCCCAGTATTCTGTAGTTCTTTAGGGCTGAAATTGGGATCTGCCCTCTGTGAAATCCCATGTCCACGCAGCAAATATGTGCTCCAACCACCCTTGTGTTGGTGTGCAACTTCTCTATATTTCTGGTGGTGGTGGGAAGTGGATATTGGCCACGATAATGGGAACCACCCTTTCCTTCAGTTTGTCAGCTCTGCCACCCGTTGGAACATTGGTGTCGCGTTGCAGAACACAGATGCTAACCTCTGTCGCTAACCTCTTGTCTGGCAGCCAGCCACCAGACAGTTCCTCTTTCATAAACATCCTGGCGAGTCTGCCATTGGTGAGGAGGATTGAGGATGACATTGGGGACTGGGGCACGTATCCATGGTGATCTCTGTGGCCTTGTGGCAGAGTGGCTATCATTTGCAAGAACGAGCAGGGGGCACTGGACTAATTGGACAGCTCTCTGAGAGCCAGCCCAGAAATGATGGGCCGAATGGCCTCCTTCTGTGTTGCAGGAATTTAGGATTGGTGGAAAACCTTCAGTGGACACAGCCTGGCTGGCTGGAATTCTCTTACTAAACTCCGCCAACTGGCCCCACCTTCACAAGCCTCCTCACAGCCGACTCTTCAATCACGACTTTGGTCCCCTTCCGTAATCATCATCTTGTTTTTGTCAGTATCTGTGTTTTTGTAACCAGGTGTCAGCTTGCCCCAGTTGCGAACACCCATGCCTGAATCAGAAGCTTGTTGATTCAAGCCGCAGTGTGAAGATGTAGTGACAGAACGGCGCAGCTCAGGAGGAGGCCATTCGGCCCATCGTGCATGTGTCCAGTTAATCCCACTCCCCCTGCCCTTCCCCCTTCCAAGTATTTATCCAATTCCGGTTTGAAAGTTCCATAGAATAGAAATTTACAGCTCAGGAGGAGACCATTCGGCCCATTGTGTCCGCACCGGCCGACCAAGAGCTACCCAGCCTAATCCCACTTTCCAGCTCTGGGTCCGTAGCCCTGTAGGTTACGGCACTTCAAGTGCACATCCAAGTACTTTTTAAATGTGGTGAGGGTTTCTGCCTCTACCACCCTTTCAGGCCGTGAGTTCCAGACCCCCACCACCCTCTGGGTGAAGACCTTTCCCCTCACATCCCCTCTAAACCTCCTACCAATCACTTTAAATCTACTCCCCCTGGTTGTTGACCCCTCTGCTAGGAAACAGGTCCTTCCCATCCACTCTATCCAGGCCCCTCATAATTTTGCACACCTCCATAAGGTCTTCCCTCAGCCTCCTCTGTTCCAAAGCTGAGATTTTGTGCACTAGTCTCTGGAGTGGGGCTTGAACCCATGACTTTCTGACTCGGAGGCGAGAGTGCTGCCCACTGAGCCACTACTGACCCAATTAAACAAAAACTATTGACACACATACACTGCCTCCTCTCGCAGCGCAAACTTCGGTTGAGGCAAACACGAGTTCATTATCAAAAGAAAACTGCTGCTGAAACGTCGATTTGATCTTTGCACAAAACACTATTTGATATTTATCTGTTTATTGCAGGGAGATTTTACTGAGCCCATCACTGTGAACGGAATGCTTGTCGGTGCAGCCCCTGTTGCATGCACAGCAGCTTTTAACCCTTTCACTCACGTACCGCTGTATGACACTAAGTTGGGTGGCAGTGTGAGCTGCGAGGCGGATGCTATGAGGCTGCAGAGCGACTTGGATAGGTTAGGTGAGTGGGGAAATGCATGGCAGATGAAGTATAATGTGGATAAATGTGAGGTTATCCACTTTGGTGGAAAAAACAGAGAGACAGACTATTATCTGAATGGTGACAGATTAGGAAAAGGGGAGGTGCAATGAGACCTGGGTGTCATGGTACATCAGTCATTGAAGGCTGGCATGCAGGTACAGCAGGTGGTTAAGAAAGCAAATGGCATGTTGGCCTTCATAGCAAGGGGATTTGAGTACAGGGGCAGGGAGGTATTGCTACAGATGTAAAGGGCCTTGGTGAGGCCACACCTGGAGTATTGTGTACAGTATTGGTCTCCTAACTTGAGGAAGGACATTCTTGCTATTGAGGGATTGCAGCGAAGGTTCACCAGACTGATTCCTGGGATGGCGGGACTGACATATCAAGAAAGACTGGATCAACTGGGCTTGTATTCACTGGAGTTCAGAAGAATGAGAGGGGATCTCATAGAAACGTTTAAAATTCTGACGGGTTTAGACAGGTTAGATGCAGGAAGAATGTTCCCAATGTTGGGGAAGTCCAGAACCAGGGGTCACAGTCTAAGGATAAGGGGTAAGCCATTTAGGACTGAGATGAGGAGAAACTTCTTCACCCAGAGAGTGGTGAACCTGTGGGATTCTCTACCACAGAAAGTTGTTGAGGCCAATTCACTAAATATATTCAAAAGGGAGTTAGATGAAGTCCTTACTACTCGGGGGATCAAGGGGTATGGCGAGAAAGCAGGAATGGGGTACTGAAGTTGCATGTTCAGCCATGAACTCATTGAATGGCGGTGCAGGCTCGAAGGGCCGAATGGCCTACTCCTGCACCTATTTTCTATGTTTCTTTGTTTCAGCTCCGCACTCCACTCCATAAAAAAAAAAACACTTTATTCGGCACGGTTGTCTTTAATTTAATTTCTGTTTCCGCAGAAGAATGCTGCACCATATTCTGTGATCGAAACACGGGGAATTAATTCATTTTTTAAAAGTGCGATTTAAAAACAATTTAATTCTGCAGAATAAGGCAATAATATTCAGATCATTTTGCGAAAGAACACTGGGCTGTCTGGGCAATAGTAACCACGTCCCGCTTCATTTTATGGTGAAATTAAGTGGACAAAATGGTTTTATGGCATTGTTTAATACATAAAGGATAATTTTTTTCAACTGGCTGGGCTTTTAATCTTTTTAAAATAAAATATTTATTTCTTAAGGATTTAAAAAAAATCTGTTGATGGGATGTAGGCGTCGCTGGCATTTATTGCCCTTGAGAACATGGTGGTGGTATACAGCAGACACCTCAAGTCACTGGTGAAATACCACCAGCCCTGCCCCGCAAGATCCTGCAAATTCCCTGGGAGGACAGACGCACCAACGATAGTGTCCTCGATCAGGCCAACATCTCCAGCATCGAAGCACTGACCACACTCGACCAGCTCCGTTGGGCGGACAACATTGTCCCCATGCCTGACACAAGACTCCCAAAGCAAGCGCTCTACTCGGAACTGCTACACGGCAAGTGAACCCCAGGTGGGCAGAGGAAACGTTACAAGGACACCCTCAAAGTCTCCTTGATAAGGTGCAAAATCCCCTCCGGCACCTGGGAGTCCCTGGCCAAAGACCGCCCTAAGTGGGGGAAGAGCATCTGGGAGGGCGCTGAGCACCTCGAGTCTCGTCGCCGAGAGCATGCAGAAAACAAATGCAGACAGCGGAAGGAGCGTGCGTCAAACCAGACTCCCCACCCACCCTTTCCTTCAACCACTGTCTGTCCCATCTGTGACAGAGACTAATTCCCGTATTGGACTGTACAGTCACCTGAGAACTCACTTTTGGAGTGGAAGCAAGTCTTCCTCGATTCCGATGATCATGGTGAGCTACCTTGTACAACTGAGTGGCTGGCTGGGCCATTTCAAAGGACAGTTAAGAGTCAACCACATTGCTGTGGGTCTGGAGTCACATATAGGCCAGACCGGGTAATCATAGAATCATAGAAATTTACAGCACAGAAGGAGGTCATTTTGGCCCATCGTGTCCGTGCCAGCCGACAAAGAGCTACCCAGCCTAATCCCACTTTCCAGCTCTTGGTCCGTAGCCCTGTAGGTCACAGCACTTCAAGTGCACATCCAAGTACTTTTTAAATGCAATGAGGGTTTCTGCCTCTACCACCCTTTCAGGCAGTGAGTTCCAGACCCCCACCATCCTCTGGGTGAAGAAATTCCCCCTCAAATCCCCTCTAAACCTCCTACCAATTACTTTAAACCTATGTCCCCTGGTTCTTGACCCCTCTGCTATGGGAAATAGATCCTTCCTATCCACTCTAGGCCCCTCATAACTTTACACACCTCAATAAGGTCTCTCCTCAGCCTCCTCAGTTCCAAAGAAAGCAACCCCAGCCTCTCCAATCTTTCCTCATAGTTAAAATTCTCCAGTCCAGGCAACATCCTCGTAAATCTCCTCTGTACCCTCTCTAGTGCAATCACATCTTTCCCGTAATGTGGTGACCAGAACTGCACGCAGTACTCCAGCTGTGGCCTCACTAGTGTTTTATACAGTTCAAGCATAACTTCCCTGCTCTTGCATTCTATGCCTCGGCTAATTAAGGCAAGTAAGTAAGTAAGCAGATTCTCTTCCCTAAAAAGAACATTAATCAACCAGATGGGTTTTTATGACATTCCGGTAGTTTCATGGTCACCGTAGCTGATTAATTAACTGAATTTAAATTCCCCAGCTGCTGTTGTGGGATTTAAACTCGTGTCTTTGGATCATTAGTCCAGGGTCTGGATTACTAGTCCAGTGATATAACCACTGTGCTATCGTACCGCATCCTTAAGAAAACTAAATGCAGTTTCTGAGCAGAATTTTGAATAATTCACTATTGCACGCAATCCTTATTGTAGGGGGTGGGCGGAGGGGTAATAATTAAACTTGTCGCTATAAATGGCTTGTGGGCAAAGCAGCAGAATGTATGGGAATAATTTCTGTGAGGCTGGTGTAGATATTTTGTATACAGTACAGTATTGTTCATCCGTTGGAGAGCACACACGGGTTTTTTGATTATTGAGTGCAAGAGCCACATGGTGCACTGTAAATGATCATCCTTATCACACAGCATTCTAAAAAGAAAGCTTTTGTGGCAAACTGGGGAAAGTCAAGCTGCACAGAGGGTGTAGTTACATAATGAAAGTGAACTTGCATTTATATAGCGCCTTTCATCACCTCAGGACGTCCCAAAGCGCTGTTGTAATGGAAAAAGGCAAACCCCAAACTCCTCACAACAGGCTACATTCCTCACTCAATTACGTCATGTGTGTTTATTGTATTCATTTATTTTTTAATTGTTTTAAAACTCCTGTGGTTTTTTGTAATATTTCCAGTGTTGGGCTGACACTCCAATGCAGTGCTGAGGGAGCGCCGCACTGTCGGAGGGGCAGTACTGAGGGAGTGCCGCACTGTCGGAGGGGCAGTGCTGAGGGAGCGCCGCACTGTCGGAGGAGCAGTACTGAGGGAGCGCCGCACTGTCGGAGGGGCAGTACTGAGGGAGCGCCGCACTGTCGGAGGGGCAGTACTGAGGGAGCGCCGCACTGTCGGAGGGGCAGTACTGAGGGAGCGCCGCACTGTCGGAGGGGCAGTACTGAGGGAGCGCCACACTGTCAGAGGTGCCGTCTTTCGGATAAGATGTTACACCGAGATCCCCGTCTGCCCCCTCAGGTGGATGTGGTGGAGGGGGGCGGTTGTGGGGCTGGGGGGGGTTTTGGGCGGTGGGGTTGGGGGAGGGTTTGTGTGGGGGGTGGGGTTGGGGGGGGGGTTTGTGTGGGGCGTGGGGTTGGGGGGGGTTTGTGTGGGGGGTTTGTGGGGGGGGGGTTTGTGTGGGGGGTGGGGTTGGGGGGGTTTGTGGGGGGAGGGTTTGTGGGGGGTGGGGTTGGGGGGGGGTTTGTGGGGGGTGGGGTTGGGGGGGTTGTGTGGGGGGTGGTGTTTGTGGGGGGGTGTTTTATGGGGGTTCGGGGTGGGGTTGGGGGGTTTGCGGGGGGGGGGTTGTGGGGCTCGGGGGTAGGGGGGGAGCGGGTGTGGGGCTGGTGGAGATTACAGAGATCGGGAGGGGCCAGGCCTTGGAAGGATTTGTATACCAGGATGAGAATTTTGAAATCTAGGCGTTGCTTAACCGGGAGCCAGTGTAGGTCGGCGAGCACAGGGGGTGATGGGTGAGCAGGACTCGGTGCGAGTTAGGACACGGGGCAGCCGAGTTTTGGGTGACCTCTAGTTTTCTTAGGGTAGAAGGTGGGAGGCCAGCCAGGAGTAACGGTAAATTTGGGTTGGTTCTCTCCGTACAGCTTCCGCTGTCGAGAGGATGAGGGCATTGTCTGATCCCAAGGCTGCCCCCGGTGTAACTCGTCACTGGGAGGGATGGTCCTCTTCGCCTCGCCTCGCCGCATGAGGTCACCACCTCGGCCCAGCAAAGCTCCTATCAGCAAGCGGCCAAGACTTGAACGTGTGTCCATTCCAACTCTGTGGCATGGAGTCTTTAATGAAAGAAAGAACTTGAACTCGTATAGGGCCTTTCATATCCACACAGCACGTCCTGAAGTGCTTCACAGAAAATAAATGCAAGTGCAACGCAGTTGTTTTACAGGCAAATATGGTAGCCAAATAATGCATAGCAAGATCCCATCAACCGCGGTGAGAGGACTGATGAGTTAGTTTTGGTGTGGTTGGTTGATGAATCAATGTTGGCCAGGACACCAGGAGAACTCCATTGCTGTCCTTTGAAAAGTGCCATGGGAACTTAGTTCCAGGTAGGGCCTCGGTTTAACATCTAATTCGGAAAAATGGGAAAGAACGACTTACATTTATATAGCGCCTTTCACATCCACCGGACATCTCAAAGCGCTTTGCAACCAATTTGAAGTGTAGTCACTGTTGTAATGTGGGAAACACGGCAGCCAATTTTTTACACACAGCAAGCTCCCACAAACAGCCATGTGACAATGACGCAGATAATCTGTTTTTTTTGTTGTGTTGATTGAGGGATAAATATTGGCCCCAGGACACTGGGGACAACTCCCCTGCTCTTCTTCGAAATAGTGCCATGGGATCTTTTACGTCCACTTGAGAGGGCAGACGGGGCCTCGATTTAACGTCTCATCCGAAAGACGACACCTCCGACAGTGCAGCACTCCCTCAGCACTGCACTGGAGTGTCAGCCTAGATTTTTTTTGTGCTCAAGTCCCTGGAGTGGGACTTGTACCCACAACCTTCTGACTCAGGCAGGAGAGCTGCCTACTGAGCCACAGCTGATACTGTGAACTACAACAATGCAGCACTCCTTCAGTTCTGCTTTGATATGTTGGCCTGGAGGATGTGCTCAAGTTCCTGGAGTGGGGCTCGAATTTGCAGCCTTCCGACTGAGCGTTGGGAGCACTGGAACCGAGCAACGCTGCCACAACCCTGGAACGCTTTCCACCAACGTGGAAACGCCCCTGCCCATACAGTTCTTTGCTGATAATGTTCCACCATTACCAGGTGCAGGATTGAGGGCTGCTTTACCCTCGGGACTCTGCCAATGGGTACTCTGGGGTCATCAGCCCTCCTCCCTCGTGGTCTCCATTCCAGGAAGTACGAGGAAGAATCACAATCTGCCTTTCAGCCCAGTTATGGCCAACCCAACGAAATCCATGTTTCTGTTCCTGGGAGGATGTTTTGGGCGGGGCTTAAGTGGGAGTTCACTTTGGACCCAGTGGCACATCCACCAATAATCCTGCCTCACGGGAAAACGAGTCAAAGGTGGGCGGAGGAACCGTTACAAGGACACCCTCCCTGATAAAGCGCAACATCCCCACCGACAACTGGGAGTCCCTGGCCAAAGACCGCCTTAAGTGAAGGAAGTGCATCCAGGAGGGCGCTGAGCACCTCGAGTCTGGTCGCCGAGAGCATGCAGAAAACAAGCGCAGGCAGCGGAAGGAGCGTGCGGCAAACCAGACTCCCCACCCACCCTTTCCTTCAACCACTGTCTGTCCCACCTGTGACAGGGACTGTGGTTCTCGTATTGGACTGTTCAGCCACCTAAGGACTGATTCTAAGAGTGGAAGCAAGTCTTCCTCGATTCCGAGGGACTGCCTATGATAATGATGTGGTTGGAGTTGATTTGTTGAGAATGCCCAGTACTGCAACAACTGAAAGAGGTGCAGAACTGACAAGATTACAGTCCGAGCACATTTTTTCTCTTCTTTTTATCTTATTGTTAACATTTTTTAAAGTTTGTTTCCTGGGATGTGGGCATCGCTGGCAAGGCCGGCATTTATTGCCCATCCCTAATTGCCCCTTGAGAAGGTGGTGGTGAGCTGCCACCTTCTTGAACCGCTGCAGTCCGTGTGGTGAAGGTGCTCCCACAGTGCTGTTAGGGAGGGAGTTCCAGGATTTTGACTCCGTGACGATAAAGGAACGGCCGATATACTTGCAAGTCAGGATGGTGCGTAGGTATCGGAGCTTTGAATCGTGAAATGTGGAAGCCATTAACCAAAGCAGAACTCATTGGAAATACACAGTGGGTCAATGAAGGGAACCGACGGCTGAATGTTTTGGGCATTACCATCCTTCATCAGAACCTGATCCATTTTGGTTTGTGGAAGCTCCAACAACTCGGACTAAAGTCAAGTTTTAATCAGTAATAAAGCTCCTTGCGCCAACTGTGTCTGGTGGGCGGGCGGGTTATGTTATCTCAACATTGAAAAACAAGATTGTCTAGTCGAGGTGTTGAGTCGGGGGCGGGGGGGGGGGGGGGGGAGAGTGTGGTGGTGGGGGCTTCAGTTATTTCCACATGCAGGGTACTCAAAAGGGTGTTGACACTGTTTGCGGAGTGAACTGTGTTTCTTGCCTGATCTGTAGGCTTTGCTTGAAGACTGGCGGGTAAAATCTGTGTGGGAACCAATTCTGTTTTTGCAATGAAGCGTCTTTGATGTCAACAGTTAAACGCTCAGTGGTGGGCACGAACCAACTGCTGTCTGTTCTGCTGCTAGACAGATGTGGGCACCTTAACCAGGTGAAGGTTCAGTATAAAACCGATTCAGCAGAGTGGAAATACTGTGCTCAGAAACATAGAACAAGGCCAGAATAAACAGCAGCAGTTCTCCCCACCAGTTGTCGGTTTTTATAATGTGCCCCAACAGTTCCTGCTTCTCCCAAGAGTGGACACTTTGTTGTTAATGCAAGTTGCTTCTCCACGGAGAGCCATTGAAAAAAGGCCTGTTGTGAGAATGGGGGGGGGGTGTGGGGGGAGCTGTGGGGGGGCTGCTATTTCTTACTTTGATGCAGTGAATGTAGTTTCTGTTTTGCAGTTGGATATCCTGTTATCGTGTTTGTGTGTGCACAGATTCATTGAACATTCAACGCAATTGGCTTCCAATCGCCCGCTCAGTTCTGTGCTGAGCATGTGGCTAACGGGTTAAGAAGCATTCACACTATAACAACAACCATTTGTATTTATATAGCGCCTTTAACTTAGCAATGCTTCCCAAGGCGCTTCACAAGAGCGTTAGCAATAGAAATGTTGACACCGAGCCGCAGAAGGAGAAATTAACGCAGGTGACCAAAAGCTCGGTCAAAGAGGTAGGTTTTAAGGAGCGTCTTGAAGGAGGAAAGAGAGGTAGAGAGGCGGAGAGGTTTAGGCAGGGCGTTCCAGAGCTTGGGGCCCAGGCAACTGAAGGCACGGCCACCAATGGTTGAGCGATTATAATCAGGGATGCTCAGGAGACCAGAATTAGAGGAGCGCAGACATCTCGGGGCGGGGGGGGGGGGGGGGGGTTTGTGAGACTGGAGCAGATTACAGAGATAGGGAGGGGTGAGGGATTTGAAAACAGGGATGGGACTTTAAAATGAGGCGTTGTCGGACCGGGAGTCAGTGTAGGTCAGCGAGCACAGGGGTGATGGGCAAACAGGACGTGGTGCGAGTTAAGACACAGGCAGTAGATTTTTGGATGAGCACAAGTTTGTGAAGGGTGGAAGCTGGGAGGCCGGTCAGGAGGGCTGTGGAATAGTCAAGTCTTGAGGTAACAAAGCCATGAATGAGATTTTCAGCAGCACGTGAGCTGAGGCAGGGGCGGAGTAGGGCGATTGTTGCGGAGGAGGATGGAGCCGATATGTGGTCCGAAGCTCACCTCGGGGACTTGAGGTCAAACACAACACCGAAGTCACTCGGCTTTAGACACTTGCCAGGGAGAGGGATGGAAACGGTGGTCAGGGAATGGAATCTGTTGCTGGGCCTAAAGATGATGGCTTCTGTCGTCCCGGTATTTAGTTGGAGGAGGTTTCTGCTCATCCAAGATGTCGGACAAGCAGTGTGACAAATCCGTCACAATGCAGGGGGTCAAGCGAGGTGGTGGGGGCGATAACGCCGAGGGTCATCAGCGTACAAGTGAAACCTGGTACTGTATTTTTGGAGAATGTCACCAAGGGGCACCGTGCAGATGAGAAATCGAAGGGGGCCAAGGCTAGCTGGTACGTTAATGTAAAGCGGTTTTGCTTTGCATCAGCGCTAAGCTGTAGTGTTAAGTGTAGCCTGAATCTGGGGCTGGGACCAATGTGACACTGGTGTGAGAGACACTGGAGGAGATACTCGCGTTCTCTCCTTCTCTCTGTCTGTCTCCCCCTCCCTCTTTCTCCACTTCACTTCAGAGTCAGTCGGATCTTGACCTGCGAGACCCAGTGCACACGTTTCGAGTCGATGTGAAGCCGCAACACATTTCACGTCGGCAGAATTTGCAGCCGACAATATAAGAACATAAGAACTAGCAGCAGGAGTAGGCCATACGGCCCCTTGAGCCTGCTCCGCCATTTAATGAAATCATGGCTGAGCCGATCATGGACTCGGGCCCACTTCCCTGCCCGCTCCCCATAATCCCTTATCCCCTTCTCGGTTAAGAAACTCTCAATCATTTGTCTTAATATCCATGCGCCAGACTCCATTTGGAGCTGAAATGGGCTGTTTTCCAACGTGCGCTGAGTCGAAATGCACGTTTGTTGTGGTACAGCTTCACTGCGCTCTTACTCGTCTGTACTTTGAAATGCAAAATAAGCTGTAGCTTGTTATCCGTGCCTTGATGGAGTTAGCACTTTGCAGGGCACCTTACCGTGTTGCACAATGCGTGCGTGTTGGCAACGAAGGAAGCAAACCTGTTGCAGCAGCTGTGGTGCACACTGTTAAATTAATGTTGGGTTTTTCACCCGGTTGAGTGGTGCGACTGGGGAAGGAGAGGGGCTGGTCTAGGTACAGCTGCGTGCACTGGAGGTGGTAGGGAGGTCTGGATGCTCCGTTGTTGAATGAGTGGTTTGACCAACTCACTTCTAATATTCCTTTCTTGCATCTTTGGCCAAGTGTTTTGTCCCAATATCGCCTTGGTTACCTCTTTTAGTACTCTGGGATGCAGATCATTACGCCCTGAGGATTTATAGACCTTCAGTCCCATTAGTTTCTCCAGCACTATTTTCTTCTTAATAATCGTTTCCTTTAATTCCTCTCGCTCACTAGACCCTTGTTTCTCCAGCATTTCTGGGATGTTATTTGTGTCCTCTTCCATGAAGACGGAACCGTTGTTGAATGAGTGGTTTGACCAACTCACTTTTTAATATTCCTTTCGTGAAGAAAGAATTTGCATCTTTGGCCGAGCGTTTGGTCCCAATATCTCCTTGTGCAGCTGTGTGTCAATTTTTCTTTGATAACGTTCCTGTGAAAACCTTTGGGACGATTTACTATGCTAAAGGTGCTTAAATCTTGTATGTTTCAATGAGACCAACACTAGAGGCCATCAATACAAGATAGTCACCAAGAGATCCAATAGGGAATTCAGAAGAAACTTCTTTACCTCACGAGTGGTGAGAATGTGGAACTCACTGCCACAGGGAGAGGTTGAAGTGAATAGTATTGATGCATTTAAGGGGAGGCCAGACAAACATATGAGGGAGAAGGGAATAGAGGGTTATGCTGATAGATTTAGATGAGGAAAGACGGGAGGAGGCTCGAGTGGGGCATAAACGCCGGCATGGACTGGTTGGGCCGAATGGCCTGTTTCTGTGCCGTATATCCCGTGTAATCCTCTCATCTTTGGAAAATAACATCCCAGCTAAATTAGCCCATTGACAGATTCCATTGACAACCCGGGAGGGACTCCATTTAAAGAACTCTAGCGATGGAGGGTTTCAGCAGGTGCTGTGTGTTATGTGTTATTCGGTGTATAGAATACAAGACGTGCATTTTGTGAAGTCCTCCAACAGTGTAATGTGAAACATGATCCCTGTGAGGCGGCCGGTCGCTTGCTGTGATGGGCCGCTGTCGTCATGGCGATTGTTTGAAGCAGTCAGTCGTGCACTCTCCATGGTGACGGCATCCAGACTGCTTCAGCGCTTTTCAAAGGGTGGTTTCCGGTGATGCGCTGTCTGGAATCACTTTTCTTTCTCTACAATAAAGGGGTGATTGTGTGACCCCAGCAGGGAGCCCCACTTGCAGCGAGTGTGGGCTGGAGATGGGGCTTAAGACATTGTCACAGAACCATAGCAATGTACAACACCGAAGGAGGCCATCCAGCCCATCATGTCATAATCCAGCCTAACCCATTTTGCAGTTCTTCTGTCAGACGTGGCTCAGTGGGCAGCAAATTTAGATTGCATAAAACATGTATACAAGGGCCAGGTAATGTCAGTTAAGCTGTTTATTTATCACTAACTTCGTCAAACCTGACTTTTGAAGTTCCGCTCCAGGACTTGGAACATATTATGATGTATGCACCTGAGAGTGTGCTCACAGGTTTGTAGAGCTGTTGAGTTGGGAGTGGCTTGGCCACAAGCCTCAATAAAACCCCAGCCAGTTGGGTTCGGGGGATCCAGGATGGTTCTGACAGGACTGGACAGGTTAGATGCGGGAAGAATGTTCCCGATGTTGGGGAAGTCCAGAACCAGGGGACACAGTCTTCGGATAAGAGGTGGGCCATTTAGGACTGAGACGAGGAGAAACTTCTTCACTCAGAGAGTTGTGAACCTGTGGAATTCCCTGCCGCAGAGAGTTGTTGATGCCAGTTCATTAGATATATTCAAAAGGGAGTTAGATATGGCCCTTGCGGCTAAAGGGATCAAGGGGTATGGAGAGAAAGCAGGAAAGGGGTACTGAGGGAATGATCAGCCATGATCTTATTGAATGGCGGTGCAGGCTCGAAGGGCCGAATGGCCTACTCCTGCACCTATTTTCTATGTTTCTATGAGGCAGGTGGTTGTGAGCCTGGTGGATGAACTGGTAATGTCATCATCATAGGCGGTCCCTCGAGGCGAGGATGACTTGCTTCCACGCCGAAAAGGGATGAGTTCACAGGCGTTTCAATGAAGGACCTAATATTCCGGATCCCGAACTACATGTTGAAGGGTGGAAGATGCCTGTGCGTGGATTTTTTTAACGTGGGGTGACCGTTGCACACCAGCCACCACACGGGTTTGACAGAGCTAGGTCTTGGTCCAGTGACCAGGATTAACCAGGACGACTGGAGACCAGCTCTGCTGCACGGAACGAGTGCACACACACATCGCAGTGTGGGCTGGGCCCCTGCTGCCCCTGGGCCCTCGCCCCCTCTGGGCCCTGATCACGTCCCTCTACGAACTCTTGCTGCTCCTTCGCCCCGACCACTGGTAATGTGTGGTGTGATCGTTAAACCTTTTGCTAATAAACCAACTAGTTCTTAATAGCAATGTGTTGCTATGAATTCTTAAGCAAAGAACCCATGGAGCGAATACATTGCACATATAATATAGGCTGACATTTCTGGTGGAAGCACAGGATTCCATGGCACTATTCAAAACAAGGGCAGCAGAGAGTTTGCCTGATGGCCGGATCAGCACGCCTCCTCCTTTTAAGGAAAGCCACAGATTAACTGGCCGAGTATTTCAGCTGCTGATCATAGGCCCCTGCTGTGCATAGATTGGCTGCTGCATTTGCCTAAATAACCAAGTGAACGCCCTTCAGAAGTAATTCATTCATCATAGGCAGTCGCTCGAAATCGAGGAAGACTTGCTTCCACTCTAAAAGTGAGTTCTCAGGTGACTGAACAGTCCAATACGGGAATTACAGTCTCTGTCACAGGTAGGGCAGACAGTGGTTGAATGAAAGGGTGGGTGGGGAGTCTGGTTTGCCGCACGCTCCTTCCGCTGCCTGCTCTTGCTTTCTGCATGCTCTCGGCGACGAGACTCGAGGTGCTCAGCGCCCTCCCGGATGCACTTCCTCCACTTCGGGCGGTCTTTGGGCCAGGGACTCCCAGATGTCGGTGGGGATGTTGCACTTTATCAGGGAGGCTTTGAGGGTGGTCCTTGTAATCCATGAGTGTCACAACGCCTTGCGATGTTCTTGAGGATATGATGAGCTGGTGCCCGGGAAAGCGATTGAGCTGCCACGGCGAGCAGGAACACGAGCCGATGTTCCCTTCCGGAGCAGGAGTGCCGACGGGTTGGCAGAGGGCTTGCTCCTGTTGATTAACAGCGACAGAAAATGCCGGGAGGCCCCAGCAAGTCCATCAGCATCTGTGGAGAGAAAAGATTTTTGAAAAAGCAAGACATGCATTTATATAGCGCCTTTCACGACCGCCGGATGTTTCAAAGCGCTTTACAGCCAATGAAGTAATTTTGGAGTGTAGTCTCTGTTGTAATATGGGAAACACGGCAGCCAATTTGCGCACAGTAAGCTCCCACAAATGACCCAGATAATCGTTTTTTTTGTTATGTTGATTGAGGGATAATTATTGGCCCAGGACACCGGGGATAACTCCCCTGCTCTTCTTCGAAATAGTGCCCTGGGATCTTTTACGTCCACCTGACAGAGCTGACGGGGCCTCGGTTTAACGCTTCATCCGAAAGACGGCACCTCCGACAGTGCAGCGCTCCCTCAGCACTGCGCCTCCGACAGTGCAGCACTCCCTCAGCACTGCCCCTCCGACAGTGCAGCACTCCCTCAGCACTGCCCCTCCGACAGTGCAGCACTCCCTCAGCACTGCCCCTCCGACAGTGCAGCACTCCTTCAGCACTGCCCCTCCGACAGTGCAGCACTCCCTCAGCACTGCCCTTCCGACAGTGTAGCACTCCCTCAGCACTGCCCCTCCGACAGTGTAGCACTCCCTCAGCACTGCCCCTCCGACAGTGCAGTGCTCCCTCAGCACTGCACTGCAGTGTCAACCTAGATTTTTGTGCTCAAGTCCCGGGATGGGTTAATTTTTCAGATGTCGCTCCTTAGTCAGAACATTCTGTCCACACCTGAAATTTTAATGTATTTCTCTTTTCAGATCCTGACCGGCCAAATGTGTTATTTCCTGCATTTTCTGTTTCAGTTTCAGATATACAGCATTTACAGTTTTGGTTTTTTTCCCTTTTGATCTCAACTTTCTCAAATGATGAGAACTTAAGAACATAAGAAATAGGAACAGGAGTCAGCCATTTGGCCCCTCGAGCCTGCTCCGCCATTCAATAAGATCATGGCTGATCTGATCATGGACTCAGCTCCACTTCCCTGCCCGCTCCCCATAACCCTTCACTCCCTTATCGCTCAAAAATCTGTCTAACTCCGCCTTAAATATATTCAATGACCCAGCCTCCACAGCTCTCTGGGGCAGAGAATTCCACAGAGTTACAACCCCAAGAGAGAAGAAATTTCTCCTCATCTCAGTTTTAAATGGGTGGCCCCTTATTCTGAGACTATGGGCCCAAGTTTCCACATGATTTGCGCCTGATTTTTAGGAGCAACTGGTGGAGAACGGTCTATCTTAGAAATCGCAATTCTCCACAATTTTTTCTGCAGTTCTAGTCAGGTAGAACAGTTCTACTTTGGAACAGAATTTTTTCTTCAAAAGGGGGCGTGTCCGGCGACTGACGCCTGATTTGAAAGTTTCCACAGTGAAAACGTACTCCAAACTAAGTTAGAATGGAGCAAGTGAAGATTTTTATAGAACTGAAAAAACCTGTTCTACACATTAAAAAATCAGGCGCAGGTTACAAATTAGGCGTCCAGAACGAGGTGGGGGGGGGGGGGGAAGTCATTAAATTCTACAATACATCCTTATTTATACTTCTACAAATATTATACAAATAAATCCAACCTGAATAAAAATTTATAAGCAAAGAAAAGATTAACTAAACCATCTTCCTACCTGTGTGAAGGCACGGAGAATTCTGCAGTCAGCCTGAGGCGCCCGTTCTTCCCGCGGGGGGGGGGGGGAGGAGGCGCCCGTTCTTCCCGCGGGGGGGGGGGGGGGGGGGAGGAGGCGCCCGTTCTTCCCGCGGGGGGGGGGGGGGGAGGAGGAGGCGCCCGTTCTTCCCGCGGGGGGGGGGGGGGGGAGGAGGAGGCGCCCGTTTTTCCCGCGGGGAGGGGGGGGGAGGGGAGGTGCCCGTTCTTCCCGTGGGGGGGGGAGGGGAGGTGCCCGTTCTTCCCGTGGGCGGGGGGGGGCGGGGGAGGAGACAGTGAGAAGGCTGCAAGTGCTGATGGCAATGTGCTTTTATTTTAAAAATTTCAAAAATTAAACAGCTGCAAAGAACTACAAAAATGGCCAAGTGCCAATGTTTTTTTTCACACTGAGCATGCGCGAACGCTCCAACGCGCACGCGCAGCGTTGCCGGCAGGAAAAAAACTAATTTAAATAGTACCCACCCCCTCCCACTTACAAAATTGGCGCGAGTGTAGGCTCCGCCCCCCTGGGCGCCGCGCCAAGCAGACAAGGAGCTGCAGGGCTCTCCAGAATCGCGCGTTTTTTTTCCGGCGCCGTTTTAGGCGCGAAAAACGGGCGCCCAGCTCGGAGGGGCGCCCGTTTTTTATCGTGTGGAAACTTGGGCCCATAGTCCCCTAGTTTTAGTATCCCTTATGGGTGGAAATATCCTCTCTGCATCCACCTTGTCGAGCCCCCTCATTATCTTATAAGTTTCAATAAGATCATCTCTCATTCTTCTGAACTCCAATGAGTAGAGGCCCAAACTACCTTCCTCTCCGGAATCAACCGAGTGAACCTTCTCTGAGCAGCCTCCAACGCAAGTATATTCTTCGTTAAATACGGAGACCAAAACTGCACGCAGTACTCCAGGTGTGGCCTCACCAATACCCTGTACGGTTGTAGCAGGACTTCTCTGCATTTATACTCTCTTCCCTTTGCAATAAAGACCAACATTCCATTTGCCTTCCTGATTACTTGCTGTACCTGCATGCACAAGGATCCCCAGGTCCCTTTGTGTTTCATGCACAAGGACCCCCAGGTCCCTTTGTACTGCAGCACTTTGCAATTATTCTCCATTTAAATTATAATTTGCTTTTCTATTGTACTGAATTTTGACACCATTGAAATGTATTTTGACATTTTTATGAATAAAGTATATTTTTGAAACAAAAAATGTGTGATCTTTTGATGACGCTTCAGTTTTTAGATGTAGCTGTGTTGACCATGTCTTATTTTTATTTTTTTGTTTGAAACAGGGGCTCAGAAACAGGCCAGCGCAAGTGTGAAGCTGTTTCAATAGAAAGTCAAATGGATGGCGATGGAACCAGGGGTCTTTATAACTCGTGTTTTCTTCTGATACAATAAGGTTTGTGCCAATTTGAGAGTGGAGCAGTGCGCATGTAGACTCCTTCAATAACCTCAGCCCTGTAAAGTATTTTGTTACTGAGTGTCTGTTATCTGTTCTCTAACTATCGAAAGGATGGGATGTTCAATATTGTTCGCAACCTTGGTGTCATATTTGACCCTGAGATGAGCTTCCGAGCATATATCCACGGCATCACTACTTCCACTCCGTAGCATCGCCCAACCCTGTCTTTACCTCAGCTCATCTGCTGCTGAAACCCTCATCCAGGCCTTTGTTACCTCTAGACTTGATTATTCCAACGCACTCCTGGCTGGCCTCCCACATTCTACGCTCCGTAAACTTGAGGTGATCCAAAACTCGCACCAAGTCCTGTTCACCCCTGTGCTCTCGAACCTACATTGGCTGGATAAGCAGCGCCTCGATTTCAAAATTCTCAGCCTTGTTTTCAAATCCCTCCATGGCCTCGCCCCTCCCTATCTCTGTCAGCTCCTCCAGCCCTGCAACCCTGCAACCCTCCAAGATATCTGCGCTCCTCCAAATCTGGCCACTTGAGTATCTGCGATTTTAATCGCTCCACTATTGGCTCTAAGCTCTGGAACTCCCTCCCTAAACCTCTCCGCTCTCTCTACCTCTCATCTACCCTAATGTCTCTTTATATGGTGTGGTGCCAAATTTTGTTTGACAACACTTCTATGAAGCGCCTTGGGATGTTATACAACATTAAAGGCGCTATATAAATACAAGACGTTATAGCATATATCTCAAACTTCTAGGAGTGCTATAACTTTAGTTATTGTCTGACAGCTCCAGTAGGATTGTGGGTGACTGCTTTATAGTTGTGAAATTCCTCCTCTTGGTATTTTTCATCCCGCTATCATTGGTGGCCATGCTTTCAGCTGTATAACCCCTAAGCTATAGAAGCTATGGAAGTCTCACCCTAAACCTCTCCGCCTCTCTCTCTCTCTCTCTCTCTCTCTCTCTCTCTCTCTCTTCCTTACGACGTTCCTTGAAACCCACCTCTTTGACCATGTTTTTGGTCACCTCCTAATATCTCTTCCTGTGGCTCGGTGTCAAATATTATTTGATAACGGTCCGGTGAAGAGCCCTGGGCTGTTTGGATATGCAAAGGTGCTATATAAAATGGAATTTGTTGTTGTTGTAATACTGCTAATGTTGGCGTTATAACATTTGGTGTGATAATGTTTGGTGTCAGCTAGTGGCTCAGTGGTTGGCACACTCGCCTCTGAGTCAGTCGTCAGAACTCCCCTGCTCTTCTTTGAAATAATGCCATGGGATCTTTTACATCCGCCTGACACAGAAGACGGAGCTTCGGTTTAAAGAACCCATGGCACTATTTCGAAGAGAAGCAGGGGAGTTATCCCCGGTGTCCTGGCCAATATTCATCCCTCAATCAACATCACTAAAACAGATTATCTGGTCATTATCACATTGCAGTCTGTGGGAGCTTGCTATGCGCAAATTGGCTGCCGTGTTTCCCACATTACAACAGTGAATACACTCCAAATGTACTTCATTGGCTGTAAAGCGCTTTGGGACATCCGGTGGTCGTGAAAGGCGCTATGTAAATCCAATTTTTCTTCCTTCTTGAATATACTCAACGACTCAGCATCCACAGCCCACTGGCGCAGAGAATTCCAAAGCTAATCTTGCGATCTTTGTTATATAAATGTATATCAGGTTAGAGAAAAGGCCATTCAGCCCATTGAAACTCAGCCCTCTCCTTTTCTAACTCTCACCACCACCTTCTCGAGGGCACATAAGAAATAGGAGCAGGAGTCGGCCATTCGGCCCCTCGAGCCTGCTCCGCCATTCAATAAGATCGTGGCTGATCTGATCATGGACTCGGGTCCACTTCCCTGCCCGCTCCCCATAACCCTTTATACTCTTATCGCTCAAAAATCTGTCTATCTCCACCTTAAATATATTCAATGACCCAGCCTCCACAGCTCTCTGGGGCAGAGAATTACATAGATTTACAACCCTCAGAGAGAAGAAATTCCTCTTCATCTCAGTTTTAAATGGGCCGCCCCTTATTCTGAGACTTTGTCCCCTAGTTTTAGTTTCCCCTATGAGTGGAAACATCCTCTCTGCATGCACCTTGTCGAGCCCCCTCATTATCTTATATGTTTCGATAAGATCACCTCTCATTCTTCTGAACTCCAATGTGTATAGGCCCAACCTACACAAGCGGTGTCGTTAACTCGCCGACTGAATACCGACTGGCGATCCACATCAGCATTCACCACGTCGGGTATGGAGAGAAAGCAGGAAAGGGGTACTGAGGTGAATGATCAGCCAGGATCTTATTGAACGGCGGTGCAGGCTCGAAGGCCGCATGGCCTACTCCTGCACCTATTTTCTATGTTTCCAAGTTTCACCAGCTGCGCTGGGATAAGCAGCAAAAGGACTTTGCTTTATCCCGGGGTCTCACCGTTCGAATTCTCCGCCACATCATCGATTCTCTCAGCGACTCTTTCCTTGCGAGGCTGGTACTTGCACGAGCTCTCTGCTGGTCTGGACCCACTATCACTGCAGCGTTTCTGCCTCACAAGATGGTTTTGTGGCCACGACTATTTCACGGGCAGTCGCATCGCTCGCCTGAGCAGCAGCATCACTTGCACGGCAAGCATTCGCGGACGTTGCTGCTTTCTCAACACCGGCGCTAACTCAGGACATGCATCTCCCCGTAACTTTACCGTGTACTTATCACCGTGCGTCTCACCCATGGTTACCATGGGGATAGTGCAGGAAAGTGGCGTTGAGGTAGAAGATCAGCCATGATCTCATTGAATGACGGATCACGCTCGAGGGGCCGAATGGCCGACTCCTGCTCCTAATTGTTATGCTACTCAACCTATCCTCATAAGTCAACCCCCTCAACTCTGGAATCAACCGAGTGATCCTTCTCTGAAACATAGAAACATAGAAAATAGGTGCAGGAGTAGGCCATTCGGCCCTTCAAGCCTGCACCACCCATTCAATATGATCATGGCTGATTATTTACCTCAGTACCCCTTTCCTGCTTTCTCTCCATACCCCTTGATCCCTTTAGCCGTAAGGGCCATAACTAACTCCCTCTTGAATATATCTAACGAACTGACCTCAACAACTTTCTTGCGGTAGAGAATTGCACAGGTTCACAATTCTCTAAGTGAAGAAGTTTCTCCTCATCTTGGTCCTAAATGGCTTACCCCTTATCCTTAGACTATGTCCCCTGGTTCTGGACTTTCCCAGTATCGGGACCATTTTTCCTGCCTCTAACCTGTCCAGTCCTGTCAGAATTTTATATGTTTCTATGCGATCCTCTCTCATTCTTCTAAACTCCAGTTGAATATAAGCCCAGTCGATCCAGTCTCTCCTCATATGTCAGTCCTGCCATCCCGGGAATCAGTCTGGTGAACCTTCGCTGCACTCCCTCAATAGCAAGAACGTCCTTCCTCAGATTAGGAGACCAAAACTGTACACACTATTCCAGGTGAGGCCTGTACGGCCTACGATGCAAGGGTAGTGGGCACGTTGTGATTGGCTGCTGATTGAGTGAGTGGCAGGAGTGGCTGCAGCCAATCGCCACACACGGCGGTGACAGTTTAAGCCTGTTGATGTTTGTGTGGGGTGTGCAGCTGCAGCGAGTGTCGTGGTTTCTGCCTCCCTTGACAGATTGCTGTGTTTTGCCGGCAGTCGCTTGTTTGATCTGTTGTTGAAAGACTGCGTTTAAAAAAAAAAAAAAAAAAGTTTGTGAAAGAAAAATAACTGTGAGGTTGTCAGTAAACCGAAACCGTCCGGAGTGTGCGTGTCGCTGCCGTTAAGGCGATTCGGTAATCGCGAGCGATTTAATATTTTCGGTCTGTACCTGTGCTGCCTGTTCAGCATTACTCCTCCAGTGTCGGCCGTGGCTCAGTGGGCAGCACCCTCGCCTCTGAGCCAGGAGGTTGTGGGTTCAAGTCCCACTCCACCAGCACACAATAAGATCCCGGCTGACACTCCAGTGCAGTGCTGAGGGAGTGCCGTCTTTCAGATGAGGCGTTAAACCGAGGCCCCATCTGCTCTTTCAGGTGGACGCAAAGGATCCCGTGGCACTATTTCAAAGAAGAGCAGGGGGAGTTATCCCCGGTGTCCTGACCAATATTTACCCCTCAATCAACATAACCAAAAAACAGATTATCTGGTCATTATCACATTGCTGTTTATGGGAGCTTGCTGTGCGCAAATTGGTTGCCGCGTTCCCCACATTACAACAGTGACTGCACTCCAAAAGTACTTTGTTGGCTATAAAGCGCTTTGAGACGACAGGTGGTCATGACCGGTGCTATATAAATGCAAGTTTTTCATTGTTTAAAGGTGTTCCAGTTATCTTCTACAAACGTCCTCTTCTGATCCATTCGTTTTAATTTCACTCTGTCAAAGTGACAAAGCTTGCTGCTTTGATGAGCAAATAAAGGCCGGCACCTCACTTCATTGGTCGGCTCCCCTAGGCTGGCGAGCAAACTGACCGTCGCTCTGGGGGTGGTGAGTAAACTGACCCTCGCTCTGGGGGTGGTGAGTAAACTGACCCTCGCTCTGGGAGTGGTGAGTAAACTGACCCTCGCTCTGGGGGTGGTGAGTAAACTGACCCTCGCTCTGGGGATGGTGAGTAAACTGACCCTCGCTCTGGGGGTGGTGAGTAAACTGACCCTCGCTCTGGGGGTGATGAGTAAACTGACCCTCGCTCTGGGGGTGACGAGTAAACTGACCCTCGCTCTGGGGGTGATGAGTAAACTGACCCTCGCTCTGGGGGTGGTGAGTAAACTGACCCTCGCTCTGGGGATGGTGAGTAAACTGACCCTCGCTCTGGGGATGACGAGTAAACTGACCCTCGCTCTGGGGGTGACGAGTAAACTGACCCTCGCTCTGGGGGTGATGAGTAAACTGACCCTCGCTCTGGGGGTGGTGAGTAAACTGACCCTCGCTCTGGGGGTGGTGAGTAAACTGACCCTCGCTCTGGGGGTGGTGAGTAAACTGACCCTCGGTCTGAGGGTGGTGAGTAAACTGACCCTCGCTCTGGGGGTGGTGAGTAAACTGATCCTCGCTCTGGGGGTGGTGAGTAAACTGACCCTCGGTCTGGGGGTGGTGAGTAAACTGACCCTCGCTCTGGGGGTGATGCGGGGTGTCCCGTCTGTTCGCAGTCAAAATTCCGTTTCTAATGCCAGTGGATCCCTCCGGAGAGGGGAGGCTGCTGGTGTCGGTAAACGACGTCTCTGTCTCCGGAGGCATTCAGTCGGGTCTTTGGCGGAGGCTGCGCCCACGTGGTGACATCATCCAGCGTGCAGTGCCCCCTTGGCACCGCTCCCGCGACATTCGGTTTCAATGACGGCCTTTCCGGCCAGGCGTCCGTACAGCCGGCAAGAAATGGTGAGTACATTGCGGATCTTGGGCGGAATCGCCCAGAGAGCAAGGTAAGTTTTTTGTCTTTATTTATTTTTGCGTGTTTTCATTGGTTGTGACAGTGGGCAAGGCAAGTGTGTGTCTGTGGGGGTCGGAGAAGTGCGAGTTTTCTTCACCTCACGTGCCAGCTGTCTCCCATTGCGAGATTGAGTGGGCCTCCTGAGTTCCCGCCCCATTGGGTGCCCGAGGATGAGTGGGCTACGCCCTCTTTTAGCGCTGCTCCCTCACCTCTGGGCGTAAAACCTCAATTTGGCATTTTGAGGCGGCACCTACCGCCCGGCGGTAAAATCAGCACTTGGACGGTGACACCGCCTCAAAAACGGGGCTACCGAATTTCGACCCCATGGCTGGGTGGAACTACGGGGCAAGGTGAGCGACGCACATGATGGGGGACAGACGGGGCAGCCAGGTTGCCTGTCCCAGCGTGCATCGCAGAACTCCGTCAGTGGACAAGTGCCCCTGATGCATTGCCCATCACACTGAATAGTCTGCTGGCTGTGGATTCTCATTTGTGACTGGGTGCCGTTTTGGCCCCCTGGTTGAGTAGCTGGAGGTCTTCAAGACCCCTTTTCTCAGGAGAGCATGTCCTGCAACTCCTCGATATTTCATCACCTCGATTGGCGCCACACAACACCACAGGCACAGCGGTTGGACAGTTCCCAACACCTGACTCAACAGGAGGAACATAAGAAATAGGAGCAGGAGTCGGCCACACGGCCCCTCGAGCCTGCTCCGCCATTCAATAAGATCATGGCTGATCCGATCATGGACTCAGCTCCGCTTCCCTGCCCGCTCACCATAACCCTTTATCCCCTTATCGCTCAAAAATCTGTCCATCTCCACCTTAACTACATTCAATTTTTTAAAAAAATACTTTATTCATATAAAATTTTTACAATACATTGGAAAATAGTTCAGTACCTTATGGTCAGCAATCCCATACAATTTGTTTGGATGCTGACAGCAGTTCCATACAATGCACTAGCGTGCATTTCAATTCAAGGTACAGTTTATTATATTTCGTAAATCACTTTACATGTAGTACTGTGCAAATGAGGGTATTACATGGAGCAGATGAGAACAGGTTTACATTACATTCCAGGATACATTTCAATACCGATCACGAATCACGTTACGTGTAGCACTATGCAGATGAAAGCAGTACACGGAACGGATGAGAATACAGTTACATTTCTTTACAAGTTACTAAACAGTGCAGAGACTTTCATTATACATGGCACAACACAGGTGTTTTTCAGTACATGGTGCTCTATGTATACAAGCAGATTAACAAGTACAGCCTGAGGGGGGTCTGATTCCATCCCCTGGGTTTACCGTGGTGGAAGAGCCTTAAACTGTGGCTCTTCTCCACCGTGCCTTTGCGGCGACTGCACCAATCTTTCGTGCATCCCTCAGCACGTACTCCTGGACCTTGGATTGTGCCAGTCTGCAACACTCGGCCGTGGACATCTCCTTGCTCTGGAAGACCAGCAAGTTTCGGGAAGGCCAAAGTGCGTCTTTCACCGAGTTGATGGCTCTCCAGCAGCAGGTGATGTCTGTCTCGGTGTGTGTCCCTGGGAACAGCCCGTAGAGCACAGAGTCCTGTGTTACGGAGCTGCTTGGGATGTAGAAACATAGAAACATAGAAAATAGGTGCAGGAGTAGGCCATTCGGCCCTTCTAGCCTGCACCGCCATTCAATGAGTTCATGGCTGAACATTCAACTTCAGTACCCCATTCCTGCTTTCTCGCCATACCCCTTGATCCCCCTAGCAGTAAGGACCTCATCTAACTCCTTTTTGAATATATTTAGTGAATTGGCCTCAACAACATTCTGTGGTAGAGAATTCCACAGGTTCACCACTCTCTGGGTGAAGAAGTTCCTCCGCATCTCGGTCCTAAATGGCTTACCCCTTATCCTTAGACTGTGACCCCTGGTTCTGGACTTCCCCAACATTGGGAACATTCTTCCTGCATCTAACCTGTCTAACCCCGTCAGAATTTTATATGTTTCTATGAGGTCCCCTCTCATTCTTCTGAACTCCAGTGAATACAAGCCCAGTTGATCCAGTCTTTCTTGATAGGGGGGATGGGGGGGAGGGAGAGGGGGGGATGGGGTGTTGGTGGTGTGGGGGGGGATGGGGTGGGGAGGGATTGGGGGGATGGGGTGGGGAGGTGTTGGGGGGATGGGGTGGGGGGGGGATGGGGAGGGAGTGGGGGGATGGGGTGGGGGGTTGCTGGTGGCCAGGGTCTAGTAGTACGGGGATGGGTCTAGGGGTATTTTGGTTAAAATATCTGTGCTTCCAACATTGCGTCTGCAACAAATAAATGATGATTTAGTGCACGATTAGTGAGTTTACTGACTTGTGCAGACTTTAGTAAACATAAATTTTCATAAAAGAGCACGATATCGGGAACGGTTGTGTAGTGGTTAAGTTGTTGCACTAATAATCCACTGAGCATTAGCTCAGTTCCCACCATGGTGGTTTGAGAATTTCAATTCCTTAATTTTTTTTTAAACAATCTGGAAATAGACAGCTTGCATCAGCAACAACAGAAAACATGCCCACGAAGCGATCAGATTGTCATTAAAAACCCAACTGGTTCATCAGTGCCCCTCAGGGAATGGAATCTTTCCAGTCTGGCCTATAGGTGACTCCAGTCCCATGCCAAGGTGGTTGACTCTGAACTGCCCTCTGTCTCACCACCACCAGGGCAAGAAATGCTGGCCTTGCCCGCCACCCCAAGAATTAATTTTAAAAAACAAATGACCTCATCGAGTGCTCAAAAGTTCATAATTTATCTCGTTTCCAAGTTTATATAAATATTTTTAAAAGTCCTTAAGCCTCAAAAAAGTGGTTCGGGAGAGAGTGTTTGAACTGGATTTTTGAACCGAAATAAAGAGCAATATTTTAATTTTGTTTGGGCAGCATTTTCGCCTCTGAGCCAGAAGGTTGTGGGTTCGAGTCCCAGTCCAGAGACTTGAGCACAAAAAAATCTCGGCTGACACTCCAGTGCAGTGCTGAGGGAGTGCTGCACTGTCGGAGGTGCCGTCTTTCGGATGTGACGTTAAGCTGGCGTAAAAGATCCCAGGCCATTATTTGGAAGAAGAGCAGGGAAGTTATCCCCGGTGTCCTGGGACCAATATTTATCCCTCAATCAACATAACAAAAACAGATGATCTGGGTCATCATCACATTGCTGTGTGTGGGAGCTTGCTGTGCGCAAATTGCCGTGTTTGCCACATTACAACAGCGACTACACTCCAAAAGTACTTCATTGGCTGTAAAGCGCTTTGAGACATCCGGTGGTCGTGAAAGGCGCTATATAAATGCAAGTCTTTCTTTCTTCGACAAAAAAAAGCCACAAGTTCTGTTGTGTTTGTCTGCAAGAGGTTCGCAATAGAAAATGAACTGTTGTTGATGCGTTTTAATACATAACAGACGTGTCTGAAATAAAGCTTTGATTTTAAAATACTTATTTTGGGGAAATGGGAAACTGCAGTTAATGAGGGGGGCGCAGAAAAGGCAATGTTTTTTCCCCAAAACTCATTCTCTGATTTGATTCAAAGTTGACACTGAAATGTTGACTTGTTTGTAGGGACTTTCCGTTGTAAATGTTGACACAAAAAGTGTGGCAGCAGACATTGAGGTTTGGAGACAGGAAGTGGGCAACAGATAGACAGACGTTCGGGCCTGAATTGTAATACGTTGGCAGGTTGGGAGCAAGGTTGGGGAGGGGCTTGGAAGCGGTTGGGAAATCTGGGAGAATTTAACGGCCGGGCCTGATTTGCAGCCGAAGCCTCGGTTTTCCGACCGCCAGAGTTTGAGGCTGGCAGGCCGCGGGCAGGTAGGCCTGTGGTACTAGGCCGCAGAGAAGAGGGCTAGTGGGGTGGGGATGTGCCAGGGAGCGGGGTAGGGGGAGGGGAGGTGGTGTCGGGACCTGTCGGAGGAGCAGTGGAGAGGGGTCCGGAGCAAATTGGGGGCCATTGGGAAGGGGGTGGAGAGGGTGTTGGGGTTTGTGTGTCCCGGAACAGATCCGGGGACGGTGCGGGTGGGGGAGGGCGATGCAGGAGTAATGGGGCCCGGGGGTTCAGAGCATCGGGTTGGGGGGGGGGGGCGGGGGGAGGAGGGGGGAAGGCAGATAACATCGGAGGGCCAGGAGGAGCCGGGGTGGGGTGGGGGAGTGGAGGCCTCATTGTGGGGGGGCGGCGGGGGGGAAGTGTATCGGAGGTTTGAGGGGAGGGGTGGCCTCCGATCGCGGGCCTGGGTTAGTTAGGGATGCTGGACCCTGGTGTAAAGGCCATTGCCTCCTGGTCCGCGCCTTCCATTCGCGGGCGGATCGCGGGACCTGCCAAACCCGGCCAGGTTAAATCTGAGGCATGTCAGCCTCATTATAATATTTAAATGGGTGACTGACCTCCTGGCAGTGGGTAGGCTGCCAGGCCCCTCCATCCCGATCCGTCAAAACTGGAATTGGGCGGGTTGGAGGCGGGTTCTGGCGGGATTCAGATTTTTAAATCTTTAACTTCCCATACGACCCCAAACCACCATCATTTATTATAAAAGGATTTAATTATAAGAGTAAAGGTGACTTACTGCAATTATATCGGGCCCTGGTGAGACCACACCTGGAGGATTGTGTACAGTTTTGGTCTCCTTACCTAAGGAAGGATATACTTGCCATAGAGGGAGTGCAACGAACGTTCACCAGACTGATTCCTGGGATGGGAGGGATTGTCCTATGAGGAGAGATTGAGTAGACTAGGCTGATATTTTCTAGAGTTTAGAAGAATTAGAGGTGATCTCATTGAAACATACAACATTCTTACAGGGCTTGACAGGGTAGATGCAGGGAGGATATTTCCTCTGGCTGGGGAGTCTAGAACCAGGGGTCACAGTCTCAGAATAAGGAGTTGGCCATTTATGAGATGAGGAAATATTTCTTCACTCGGAGGGTGGTGAATCTTTGGAATTCTCTGCCCCCGAGGGCTGGGGAGGCTCAGTCATTGAGTATTCAAGACAGAGATCGATGGATTTTTGGAAATTAAGGGAATCAGAGGATATGGGGACAGTGCAGGAAAGTGGAGTTGAGGTCGAAGATCAGCCGTGATCTCACTGAAAGGCGGAGCAGGCTCGAGGGGCCAAATGGCCGACTCCTGCTCCTAATTCGTAGGGGCCCTTCCCGATAAGGCTGCCGGAAAGCTATGGCCACGGGACGGCGCGGAATGGCCGCTGACTCTCCATGGAGGGGCCGCCATTTTAGAAATTGTCCTTCACCAGGGGCGGACAGTGTCCGGGACCATTATGTTCTTCTGATCCCTGGCTGAAGAGCTGCGTAGGTTGGATACACGATAGGACCAAGCGTGCGAGCTTTACAATAAAGTCAACCTCGTTTGAAGTTGGGCAACTTAAATGGTATCTTTCTTTAATCGATGTGTGAGAGGACGTATTTTGGTTGTCATGTTTATTATGACTATTTCTGAAGCCATTTAATCCCTTGACCCTGAGATAAACGCAACCAAATTCATCAATAAATCTTCTACAGTTTAGCAAAATGAAATGAGGTTTGATGCTGCAGTGGTTTGGTTTGACGCGATGCTCATTGCTAACAACTAATGACTGAGGCCCCCGTCACAGATCCTGGGGTAAGGGGCGAGATTAGCACTCGGCGTCGCCGAGCAAGAAGACAAATGTTGGACAAACTTGGACTGGATTTGAACACAAGGCTGAGAATTTTTAAATCGAGGCGTTGCTTAACCGGGAGCCAATGTAGGTCAGCGAGCACAGGGGGTGATGGGTGAGCGGGACTTGGTGCAAGTTAGGACACAAGGCATAACCTCAAGTTTACAGAGGGTGGAACGTGGGAGGCCGGTCAGGAGTGTGTTGGAACAATCTACAACTGTAAAAGGATGGGTGCTGCATTATTAAGTACAGAAGTTTAAAGTCGGTTGGTGATGCTCATTTCAGCACCACAGAGTGGAGAACATATGAAATAAGAGCAGGAGTAGGCCATTCGGCCCCTCGAGCCTGCTCCACTATTTAATAAGATCATGGCTGATCGCCAACCTCAACTCCACTTTCCCGCCCGATCTCCATATCTCTCGATTCTCCTGGAGTCCAAAATTCCATCGATCTCTATCTTGAGTCGCAGCTTCAAGCACCACTCTCAACAGCTGCCCAGGTTAGCATCATCATTATCATCATAGGCAGACCCTCCAAATCGAGGAAGACTTGCTTCCACTCTCAAAGTGAGTTCTCAGGTGACTGAACAGTCCAATATGGGAATTACAGTCTCCGTCACAGGTGGGACAGACAGTGGTTGAAGGAAAAAACATAGAAACATAGAAAATAGGTGCAGGAGCAGGCCATTCAGCCCTTCTAGCCTGCACCGCCATTCAATGAGTTCATGGCTGAACATGAAACTTCAGTACCCCCTTCCTGCTTTCTCGCCATACCCTTGATCCCCCGAGTAGTAAGGACTTCATCTAACTCCCTTTTGAATATATTTAGTGAATTGGCCTCAACTACTTTCCACGGTAGAGAATTCCACAGGTTCACCACTCTCTGGGTGAAGAAGTTCCTCCTCATCTCGGTCCTAAATGGCTTACCCCTTATCCTTAGACTGTGACCCCTGGTTCTGGACTTCCCCAACATTGGGAACATTCTTCCTGCATCCAACCTGTCCAAACCTGTCAGAATTTTAAACGTTTCTATGAGGTCCCCTCTCACTCTTCTGAACTCCAGTGAATACAAGCCCAGTTGATCCAGTCTATCTTGATAGGTCAGTCCCACCATCCCGGGAATCAGTCTGGTGAATCTTCGCTGCACTCCCTCAATAGCAAGAACATCCTTCCTCAAGTTAGGAGACCAAAACTGTACACAATACTCCAGGTGTGGCCTCACCAAGGCCCTATACAACTGTAGCAACACCTCCCTGCCCCTGTACTCAAATTCCCTCGCTATGAAGGCCAACATGCCATTTGCTTTCTTAACCGCCTGCTGTACCTGCATGCCAACCTTCAATGACTGATGTACCATGACACCCAGGTCTCGCTGCACCTTCCCCCTTCCTAATCTGTCACCATTCAGATAATAGTCTGTCTCTCTGTTTTTACCACCAAAGTGGATAACCTCACATTTATCCACATTATATTTCATCTGCCACGCATTTGCCCACTCACCTAACCTATCCAAGTCACTCTGCAGCCTCATAGCATCCTCCTCGCAGCTCACACTGCCACCCAACTTAGTGTCATCCGCAAATTTGGAGATACTACATTTAATCCCCTCGTCTAAATCATTAATGTACAATGTAAACAGCTGGGGCCCCAGCACAGAACCTTGCGGTACCCCACTAGTCACTGCCTGTCATTCTGAAAAGTACCCATTTACTCCTACTCTTTGCTTCCTGTCTGACAACCAGTTCTCAATCCACGTCAGCACACTACCCCCAATCCCATGTGCTTTAACTTTGCACATTAATCTCCTGTGTGGGACCTTGTTGAAAGCCTTCTGAAAGTCCAAATATACCACATCAACTGGTTCTCCTTTGTCCACTTTACTGGAAACATCCTCAAAAAATTCCAGAAGATTTGTCAAGCATGATCTCCCTTTCACAAATCCATGCTGACTTGGACCTATCATGTCACCATTTTCCAAATGCGCTGCTATGACATCCTTAATAATTGATTCCATCATTTTACCCACTACTGAGGTCAGGCTGACCGGTCTATAATTCCCTGTTTTCTCTCTTCCCTCCTTTTTTAAAAAGTGGGGTTACATTGGCTACCCTCCACTCGATAGGAACTGATCCAGAGTCAATGGAATGTTGGAAAATGACTGTCAATGCATCCGCTATTTCCAAGGCCACCTCCTTAAGTACTCTGGGATGCAGTCCATCAGGCCCTGGGGATTTATCTGCCTTCAATCCCATCAATTTCCCCAACACAATTTCCCGACTAATAAAGATTTCCCTCAGTTCCTCCTCCTTAATAGACCCTCTGACCACTTTTATATCCGGAAGGTTGTTTGTGTCCTCCTTAGTGAATACTGAACCAAAGTACTTGTTCAATTGGTCTACCGTTTCTTTGTTCCCCGTTATGACTTCCCCTGATTCTGACTGCAGGGGACCTACGTTTGTCTTTACTAATCTTTTTCTCTTTACATACCTATAGAAACTTTTGCAATCCGCCTTAATGTTCCCTGCAAGCTTCTTCTCGTACTCCATTTTCCCTGCCCTAATCAAACCCTTTGTCCTCCTCTGCTGAGTTCTAAATTTCTCCCAGTCCCCAGGTTCGCTGCTATTTCTGGCCAATTTGTATGCCACTTCCTTGGCTTTAATACTATCCCTGATTTCTCTAGATAGCCACGGTTGAGCCACCTTCCCTTTTTTATTTTTACGCCAGACAGGAATGTACAATTGTTGTAATTCATCTATGCGGTCTCTAAATGTCTGCCATTGCCCATCCACAGTCAACCCCTTAAGTATCATTCGCCAATCTATCCTAGCCAATTCACGCCTCATACCTTCAAAGTTACCCTTCTTTAAGTTCTGGACCATGGTTTCTGAATTAACTGTTTCATTCTCCATCCTAATGCAGAATTCCACCATATTATGGTCACTCTTCCCCAAGGGGCCTCGCACAATGAGATTGTTAATTAATCCTCTCTCATTACACAACACCCAGTCTAAGATGGCCTCCCCCCTAGTTGGTTCCTCGACATATTGGTCTAGAAAACCATCCCTTATGCACTCCAGGAAATCCTCCTCCACCGTATTGCTTCCAGTTTGGCTAGCCCAATCTATGTGCATATTAAAGTCACCCATTATAACTGCTGCACCTTTATTGCATGCACTCCTAATTTCCTGTTTGATGCCCTCCCCAACATCACTACTACTGTTTGGAGGTCTGTACACAACTCCCACTAACGTTTTTTGCCCTTTAGTGTTCTGCAGCTCTACCCATATAGATTCCACATCATCCAAGCTAATGTCTTTCCTAACTATTGCATTAATCTCCTCTTTAACCAGCAATGCTACCCCACCTCCTTTTCCTTTTATTCTATCCTTCCTGAATGTTGAATACCCCTGGATGTTGAGTTCCCAGCCCTGATCATCCTGGAGCCACGTCTCCGTAATCCCAATCACATCATATTTGTTAACATCTATTTGCACACTTAATTCATCCACCTTATTGCGGATACTCCTTGCATTAAGACAAAAAGCCTTCAGGCTTGCTTTTTTAACACCCTTTGTCCTTTTAGAATTTTGCTGTACAGTGGCCCTTTTTGTTCTTTGCCTTGGGTTTCTCTGCCCTCCACTTTTCCTCATCTCCTTTCTGTCTTTTGCTTTTACCTCATTTTTGTCTCCCTCTGTCTCCCTGCATAGGTTCCCATCCCCCTGCAATATTAGTTTAACTCCTCCCCAACAGCACTAGCAAACACTCCCCCGAGGACATTGGTTCCGGTCCCGGCCAGGTGCAGACCGTCCGGTTTGTACTGGTCCCACCTCCCCCAGAACCGGTTCCAATGCCCCAGGAATTTGAATCCCTCCCTGCTGCACCACTGCTCAAGCCACATATTCATCTGCGCTATCCTGCGATTCCTACTCTGACTAGCACGTGGCACTGGTAGCAATCCCGAGATTACTACTTTTGAGGTCCTACTTTTTAATTTAGCTCCTAGCTCCTTAAATTCTTTTCGTAGGACCTCATCCCTTTTTTTACCTATGTCGTTGGTACCAATGTGCACCACGACAACTGGCTGTTCTCCCTCCCATTTCAGAATGCCCTGCACCCGCTCCGAGACATCCTTGACCCTTGCACCAGGGAGGCAACATACCATCCTGGAGTCTCGGTTGCAGCCGCAGAAAAGCCTATCTATTCCCCTCACCATCGAATCCCCTATCACTATCGCGCTCCCAATCTTTTTCCTGCCCTCCTGTGCAGCAGAGCCACCTACGGTGCTATGAACTTGGCTGCTGCTGCCCTCCCCTGATGAGTCATCCCCCCCCAACAGTACTCAAAGCAGTGTATCTATTTTGCAGTGGGATGACCACAGGTGACCCCTGCACTATCTTTCTTGCACTACTCTTCCTGCTGGTCTTCCATTCACTATCTGGCTGTGGACCCTTCACCTGCGGTAAGACCAACTCACTACACGTGATACTCACGTCATTCTCAGCATCGTGGATGCTCCAGAGTGAATCCACCCTCAGCTCCAATTCCACAACGTGGACCGTCAAGAGCTCGAGGCGGATACATTTCCCACACACGTAGCGCCCAGGGACACCGGAAGTGACCCCGAGTTCCCACATGGTACAGGAGGAGCATATCACGTGACCGAGCTCTCCTGCCATGTCTTAACCCTTAGATACACTTAAATTGGTAGTAACAATGCTAAAGTTCACTTACTGATATAAAAAAATAAAAAGAAAAGCTACTCACCAATCACCAGCCAATCACTTACCCCATTGGCTGTGACGTCACTTTTTGATTCCCTTCTACTTCTATTTTGCTTTCTCTCCCGCTGTAGCTGCACCGGTACGCCTTTTATAGGCCGCTCCGACACTGCTCCCACCTCTCACCCACTGCCGCTGGCTCTCGATCTCCCGCTGGGCCTTTTATAGGCTGCTCCCCTCTCACCAACTGCCGCTGGCTCTCGATCTCCCGCTGGGCCTTTTATAGGCCGCTCCCGCCTCTCACCAACTGCCGCTGGCTCTCGATCTCCCGCTGGGCTTTTTTTTTGGGTGGGGAGTCTGGTTTGCCGCACGCTCCTCCCGCTGCCTGCGCTTGCTTTCTGCATGCTCTCAGCGACGAGACTCGAGGTGCTCAGCGCCCTCCCGGATCCACTTCCTCCACTTAGGGCGGTCTTTGGGCCAGGGACTCCCAGGTGTCGGTGGAGATGTTGCATTTTATCAAGGAGGCTTTGAGGGTGTCCTTCAAATGTTTCCTCTGCCCACCTGGGGCTCGCTTGCCGTGTAGGAATTCCGAGTAAAAGCGCTTGCTTTGGGAGTCTCGTGTCAGGCATGCGAACAATGTGGCCCGCCCAGCGGAGCTGGTCGAGTGTGGTCAGTGCTTCGATGCTGGGGATGTTGGCTTGGTCGTCAACACTGACGTTGGTGCGTCTGTCCTCCTAAGGGGATTTGCAGGATCTTGCAGAGACATCGTTGGTGGTATTTCTCCAGCGACTTGAGGTGTCTGCTGTACATGGTCCACGTCTCTGAGCCATACAGGAGGGCGGGTATCACTACAGCCCTGTAGACCAGGCTGCTGCCAATGCATGTCTGCAGCCTGGAGTGGACCAGTCCCTTGCTTGCCAAAAAACGACACATGAGTGGAGTGAGGTGAGCTGGGCCACCGAGGAGTTTGGGTATATTTAGATATGGAGCCCACATCTTCAGCTGCGATTCTGAGTGAGAGCTGTTCCCAACAGTCATGAAGAAAACAAGCATGCTTAGTCATGTAGGTAGTTGAGTGGGAGGTTGTGGCGTAGCAGCATGTGATACCCATTAAAAAAAATAACCTTCTGGATAGGCTAGTGTTGTGGTTTAGTCTGCCACAACTTGGCTTATCAAAATACTTTATAGTAAAGCCATCAGCTCTCCGATATGACTATGCGAGTTCGATTATCTGATCAGACAAATGTGCTTCCTCTTCTCTATCATCATAGTTGGTCCCTCGAACGAGGCTGACTTGCTTCCACACCAGAAGGGATGATTTCAATGGAGGACCCGATGTTCCAGTCCTGAACTCCAGGGGTGGAAGATGCCCTGTGCGTGGATATTTTTAACTTGTGGTGACCGTTGCACATCAGCCACCACACGGGCTCGACAGAGCTAGGTCTTTGTCCAGTGGCAAGGGTTAACCAGGACGACTGGAGACCTGCTCTGCTGCACGCACATATCGCAGTGTGGGCTGGGCCCGTGCTGCCCCCGGGCCCTCGGCTCTCTGGGCCCCGTACCCTCATTCGCCGCACCTCCGCTGTACCTGGGTCCCGTCGATGTTCCAAACAGCAACTTGGGCCTTGGTGACGTCACCCACCTCAAAGCCGTCGCACATTTGGGACGACTCGCGCTTCTCTATATTATGCCCAACACTGACATTACCCTGCGGTACAGATGTATATGCATGATCCTTCAAGATATTAAATCATCTAGCCTTGGCATCTCGTCTATCCATCGAATACATCAAGTGCCAGCTGTGGCTCAGTGGGCAGCACTCTCGCCTCTGAGTCAGAAGGTTGTGGGTTCAAGTCCCACTCCAGAGAGGAGCACGAAAATCAAGGTTGACGCTCCAGTGCCGTGCCGAGGGAGTGCTGCACTGTCGGAGGTGCGGATGAGACGTTAAACCGAGGCCCCGTCTACTCTCTCTCAGCAAAAGATCCCTTGAGACTATTCGAAGTGGAGCAGGGGAGTAATCCCCAGTGTCCTGGGGCCAATATTTATCCCTCAATCAACATAACAAAAACAGATTATCTGGGTCATTATCACATTGCTGTGTGTGGAGGCTTGCTGTGCGTGAAATGACTGCCGCGTTTCCCACATTATAACAGTGAGCTACACTCCAAAAAGTACTTCATTGGCTGTAAAGTGCTTTAAAATGGCCGATGGTTGTGAAAGGTGCTTTTTAAATGCAACTCTTTCTTTATAGAATATATTCCTTTTTCCCCCTTAAAGCCTTTAGTTGAATGGCCTCTCACAGAGACTGGGAGGAAGGTTTTTCCTATGGAAGCTGATTCAGCTGATTCAGCTGACGCGGAGCCCCAGGCTCCGAGACGGAACGTATCCTGCTGTTGCTATCGATCGCTCAGCTGCTGGCCTGGTTCCAAGCCGATAGAGAGCAGCCTGCCTGCCCAGTGCAGTGCCCACCAAGCTCTGCCAAATGCTCGCAGGCAAATTTGATGGGGACCGTATTAAAACAAAGAGGACCGACTGGCTCTGGACTCGGCCCCGGGAATAGAAACATAGAAAATAGGTGCCATTCGGCCCTTCGAGCCTGCACCGCCATTCAATATGATTATGGCTGATTATGCAACTTCAGTACCCCATTCCTGCCTTCTCTTCAGACCCCTTGATCCCTTTAGCCGTAAGGGTCACATCTAACTCCCTTTTGAATATATCCAACAAACTGGCCTCAACAAGTTTCTGTGGTAGAGAATTCCACAGGTTCGCCAATCTCTGAGTGAAACGGTTTCTCCTCATCTTGGTCCTAGATGGCTTACCCCTTATCCTTAGACTGTGACCTCTGGTTCTGGACTTCCCCAACATCGGGAACATTCTTCCTGCATCTAACCTGCCCAATCCCGTCAGAATTTTATATGCTTCTATGAGATCCCCTGAATATAAGCCTAGTCGATCCAGTCTTTCTTCATCTGTCAGTCCTACCATCCCGGGAATCAGTCTGGTGAGCCTTCGCTGCACTCCCTCAATAGCAAGAATGTCCTTCCTCAGATTAGGAGACCAAAACTGCACACAATATTCAAGATGTGGTCTCACCAAGGCTCTGTACAACTGCAGTAAGACCTCCCTGCTCCTGTACTCAAATCCTCTCGCTATGAAGGTCAACATGCCATTTGCTTTCTTCACCGCCTGCTGTACCTGCATGCCTAAGTTCAATGACTGATGTACCATGACACCCAGGTCTCGTTGCACCTCCCCTTTTACTAATCTGTCACCATCCAGATAATAATCTGTCTTCCTGTTTTTGTTACTCAAGTGGATAACCTCACATTTATCTATATTATACTGCATCTGCCATGCATTTGCCCACTCACCTAACCTGTCCAAGTCACCCTGCAGTCTCTTAGCATCCTCCTCACAGCTCACACCGCCACCCAGCTTAGTGTCATCTGCAAACTTGGAGATATTACATTCAATTCCTTCGTCTAAATCATTAATGTATATTGTAAATAGCTGGGGTCCCAGCACTGAACCTTGCAGTACCCCACTAGTCACTGCCTGCCATTCTGAAAAGGTCCCGTTTATCCCGACTCTCTGCTTCCTGTCTGCCAACCAGTTCTCTATCCACGTCAGAACATTACCCCCAATACCATGTGCCTTAACTTTGCACACCAACCTCTTGTGTGGGATCTTGTCAAAATGCCCAGGTACATGATGGCCAGTGGACGAAGGGGCCGGTGAACAAAACAAGCGCCCTACTCCGATCTCCGCCATGCCAAGCCAGCCCCGGGAGGATCCCGGGCCCAAGACTGCCCAAAGTGGAGGAGGAGCATCCGGGAAGGCCAAACACCTCGAGTCTCTTCACCGGGAGCACGCGGAAGCCAAGCACAAACAACGGAAGGAGCGCACAACAACCCAAGCGCCCCCCCACCCACCCCGCCCCTCCAACCACCATCTGCCCCACCTGTGACACAGACGGCAGGTCCCGCATCGGACCCATCAGTCACCTGAGAACTCGTATCAGTGTGGAAGCAAGTCATCCTCATCTCCGCGGGACTGCCTAAGAAGTCCGCAGGGCTTCCCGTCGCCTGACTTGTTGGCTTGACTTCTAATCTGAGAAAACATCTGTCTCCCAGGGCAACATCTCAGCGGGAGTAGTTAAAGTAATGAACTATGTGGGGCTTGCTCGATCAGTGCATTCCTTTAACGTTTGGGAGTCTTCAAAGCAGACAGATGATCGTGTTTGTGGACGAACACGAAATGTCCCACATTTCCAGAGACGCCGACTGCTGCTATCTGCCGCAATCACCTCCCGGTTATTACCTTGTATTTTTGGGGGGGTTTCTTTGAACACTGTAACCGTCGCCGAGAGCGTGCAGAAAACAAGCGCAGGCAGCGGAAGGAGCGTGCGGCAAACCAGACTCCCCACCCACCCTCTCCCCCAACCACTGTCTGTCCCACCTGTGACAGAGACTGTAATTTCCGTATTGGACTGTTCAGCCAACTGAGAACTCATTTTTAGAGAGGAAGCAAGTCTTCCTCGATTCCGAGGGACTGCCTATGATGATGAAGCGTACTTAACGGCAAAACAGTCGAGCACTCCAGGTGTGCATATGCGCGTGTGTGTGTGCGTATGTTTTTGTGAAGTGAGTTTTTGATGGCACAAAGCCACTTGCCGTATGTTTGAAGTCAAAGCAGCTGAACCCTTTCAGATTTATCTCAATCCAACGGGGGGGAAATGTTTGCTAGGAGGCGTGGTGGTTTGAAAGCAATCATGTTGTTTTGTAAGGAAGTGGAGTTGTTCTCGTTGTGGTGTAGCTCGTAACGTTCAGCAATCGCGCTCAAAGCATTTGCATTTATATAGCACCTTTCACGACCACCGGATGTCCCAAAACGCTTTGCAGCCAATGAAGTACTTTTGAAGTCTAGTCACTGTTGTAATGTGGGAAACACGGCAGCCAATTTGCGCACAGAAAGCTCCCATACACAGCAATGTGATTATGACCAGATAATCTGTTTTTGTTATGTTGATTGAGGGATAAATATTGGCCCCAGGACACCGGGGATAACTCCCCTGCTCTTCTTTCAAATAGTGCCGTGGGAACTGTTTCGTCCACCGGAGAGGGCAGACGGGGCCTTGGACTGCTTCGGAGGAGCGGGGAACCCATTGTGTTAACGGAACAGGAAATAGTGCGGCTAACATCCGCTTGTCACACCACAGGGGGGTGAAACAGGGATCTATAATCTGCTGGTGAAGCAAGAGGTTATCTGTGATAAGAACACAAGAAATAGGAGCAGGAGTCGGCCATTTGGCCCCTCGAGCCTGCTCCGCCATTCAATAAGATCATGGCTGATCTGATCATGGACTCAGCTCCACTTCCCTGCCCGCTCCCCATAATCCTTGACTCCCTTATCGCTCAGAAATCTGTCTGTCTCCACCGTGAATATATTCAATGACCCAGTCTCCACAGCTCTCTGGGGTAGAGAATTCCACAGATTTACAACCCTCTGAGAGATGAAATTCCTCCTCGGCACCCTTTTAAATGGGCGACCCCTTATTCTGAAACTATGCCTCCTAGTTCTAGGTTCCCCCACGAGGGGAAACACCCTCTCTGCATCTACCCTGTCAAACCCCCTCAGAATCCTATACCTTTCAATACGATCACCTCTCATTCTTCTAAACTCCAATCAGGTTAGTTTGCCGCTATTTAATGTGCTTTTTTAAAAAAAAAAATGCAAGTAGCTGAAGCCAGAAATGTAGTCGAGGACTGTAATTTGTCTAGACAGATCCAACTATAATGGGCCATGCACTGGAGGTGGTGTGATTGTATTGGGCAGAGTACTGAGTTCTGCGTTGCGTCAAGTGTGGAAGCGGTTGAATCAAACCGTGGGGATCTGAGAAATGTCCCCTCTGTAGTTGGAGCCCCAGATGTCGCAGTTGCCTTTTGAAATGCCGCATGTCTGGAGCAGTGGGAGGGCCGGAGAGGAAAATGGACAAAATGCCAGCAATTGACAGGCCCGATTGTTTCGTGTACTGTCAGTGGCACCGAAAGCCTGCAAATGGAGGCCATATGATGGCTGTCAGTGAGCCGTGATAAACAGCCTCTGCTCTCACAACTCCGCACACGCTGAGATTGTCCACAGCCGGTCCCGAGCCCTGCTCACTCCACACTTCCCATCATGCGATATGTGTGCACACTAGGTCCGCGCAGCAGAGCTGGTCTCCAGTCGTCCTAGTTGACCCTTGCCACTGGATCAAGACCTAGCTCTGTCAAACCCGTGTGGTGGCTGGTGTGCAATGGCCACCCCACGTTAAAAAAATCCACGCACAGGCATCTTCCACACCTCGGCATTGAAACACCTGTGAACTCATCCATTTTTGGCGTGGAAGCAAGTCATCCTTGATACGAGGGAATGGCGATGATGATGAGGATGAATTGCTGAACATCCAAGGCGTAACCAGAATTACTGGATACCCGGCGCTGCATTACAACCCGCGAATCTGTCGAGTGTCCTGAACTCCTTCATTTGGTAGACAATGCAACGATGAACCAATGCGGTAAGTGTGCTTCACTAAAATGCACCCCAGTAACTGGGCAATGCAAGTCATGGGGTGCAGCAGCAGATCGCTCAAACGTCACATAATCAACAAGCCTGCCACTCAGCTTTGCACACACTGTGCCATACACCCTCATACCCCCCCCCCCACACACACAAACATACCCACACACCCCTGCTCACCCCCCAGCACACACACTCACACCCCCACCCCCCTGCCCCACACACACACACATACACACACACACCCCTGCCCCCCCCTACACATACACACACACACACCCCCTGCCCCCCCTACACACACACACACATATACACACTCACACCCCCACACCCCTGCCCCACACACACACACACCCCCCTGCCCCCCTACACACACACACACACACACACACACATATATACACACACACACACCCCCCTGCCCCCCTACACACACACACACACACACACACACATATATACACACACACACACACCCCTGCCCCACGCGCGCACACACACACACACACACACACACACACACACACACACTCTCACTCTCTCTCTCTCTCTCTCTCTCTCTCTCACACACTCACACACATATATATATATAGATATATATATATAACACACACATACCCCCCTGCCCCACACACACACACCCCCTCGGGAGCTCCCATGCACAGGCTGACACTCCAGTGCAATGCTGAGGGAGTGCTGCACTGTCGGAGGTGCCGTCTTTTGGAATAGTCGTTAAACCGAGGCCCCTCGGGTGGATGTAAAAGATCCCATGGCACTATTTCGAAGAAGAGCAGGAGAGTCAACAGATTATCTGGCGATCATCATATCGCTCTTTGTAGGAGTTGCTATGTGCAAATTGGATGCTGCGTTTCCCACATTACAACAGTGACTACACTTCAAAAAAAGTACTTCATTGGCCTTGAAGCGCTTTGGGCCGTCTGGTGGTTGTGAAAGGCGCTATTTTCGTGACAAATCTCAGAACTTTTAAGCAAGTGTATGTCTTTGTAATAACGTTCTCCCAGTCGCCGTCTCCATATTTGACCTGGTGTTGTGGAGGCAGTGTGCCGAGGGTCAGCACTATGTGGGCTGGAGTTGCCGCCATCGTCTGCCGGCAAGCCAGTTACGTGGCTTAGAAGGTCGCGGAATGTTGGGCGTAAGTTGCATCACGCGTGTAACTGCGACGCGCCCAGGGTTCCGCAATCTTTTACCGTCCGACCGCCAAACCCGCTACCCGAACAAACGCCCGCCACTTCCCTGACTCGCAAGTGCGGGAATCCTCCAATCACGCTCGATCAGCGGCTCTCCTCACTCTGCAACCGCATGTTGAGGTGCAGCAGGAAATAAAGTCATTCTTCAGGTGTTTTGTAGTCATTGTTTTTTTTTTAATATCCCCTCACCGAGACCTGCTCTCTCTTTCTCTGTGACCTCGAATGTATTTTAATGGCACGAGGGAAAAGTCACGATGGAGATCCACCCCGATTACAGGTTCCTAAACATGCTGTGCCTGATGTGTTGAATTTCCATACTTGGAGAAGAAATATACAGTGTGGCTTTGGCACGTTCCCTGGGCTCCAATTGTTTGCGCTGATGTACGCCCATTTTAAATCTGTGCACACTCGGGTGAGCTCGGGAGAAGACTTGGGCGTAACTTGATATCGGAAAAATGGGCGCGACATTCGTGAGCCCACGGAGGCAACCTCCGACCAATGATCATTCATTTTCACTGGATGACTTGGGCGACAGTATTTGTGACTGAGAAGGATTGTGTTAAATGTAGCTTAAGTTTCAGTTCCCAAAAAATGAGGAAGTGCTACCTGAGTTCACAACAACATCTTTCATTCTGTTGCCAGTGCTTTCTCCCTCACACAAAATCTCTTGAATGTGCGCACACACACGCGCACATATGTACACACACACATGCACGCACACACATGCACGCATGTACACACATGTGCACACATACATGCACGCACACACATGCACACACATGCACGCATATGTACACGTACACACATACATGCACGCACACACATGCACGCACACACACAGCATGCAAGCATATATACGCACGCATACACGCACGCACACACATGCACACGCATGCATACATGCACACACACATACACACACATACACACACACCCACACACCCCACACACAGCTGATCACAAATGTGAGCTGAACCCCTCAGTGAAGGTACAGCCTTTACCTCTTTGCACCCCGAACCCCAGTCCCTATCGGTCACCAATCTTTGACTACACTCCAAATGTACATCATTGGCTGTAAAGCGCTTTGAGACCTCTGGTGGTGGAGCAAGGTGCTATATAAATCCGAGTTTTTCTTTCATATTTTTTTCCTCTGTTGGAGAAACATCGCGATCCCAGGTCTGTGCTGCCCTGCTTGGCACAGTCCGGATGGGGACCTGGAGTGGAGAGCAGGAACCACACTGTGACTGCATGCAGTGGCACTCTGCAGTATCGCTCTGATCTGGCTCTGCTGCACTCCCCTCAAAGATGTTCCTTCGAGATAATTACGTTCCTGAAATGTTTCTTCCTGATGTGTGGCAATACGCAGAATTTTTAAGGCTGCCAATTAATGAAAAGAAACTTGTTTCTGGCAGCCCGATAATTGCTCTCTAGTTCTGGGCTAAAGCGAATTTTCGCGTGTGAGTGTGTGGCTATACATTTCTTTACTTCCTTGTAGCCTTAGTAAAATGAGAGTAGGAAGTGATAAGATTCAGGGTGAGCATTTGCATGCACAGTTCTACGAATCCAACTTCCTTGAAAGTTAATTTGATTAAACAGCCACTGGAACATAAACAGATCTGTGTCCTAATCCTGTGTCCTGTGTTTGACGGTTAGGCGAACTTTGGAGGGCAACTGTGGAACCAAGGGGCTGTTTCGGGAGCAAAACCCTGAGACATTTCAGCCTAAACGATTTGATCACGTTGACGGCGATGTTCCTGTTGCCAGAAATGCAACTCTGAGACAGAGTACATGGAGTTTAAATATTGTGGAATCTCTGGTGTCGGGACTGTAGCTGGTGTTGCTTGTATCGCGGTCAACACATTCTGTCGGACGCTGCAGCTGTAGGTGACTGGAAGGAAAACACTGCAGGTAAAATCTTGGCAGCTTCTGGTTACTTTTCAGGTTCAAATGATAAAATATTGGCTGGATAAATGTCGCAATGGTGTTTGTTTTCAAACTACAAGCCATTATGCTTTCTAATTGTGACATCTATTTTTCTGCGTTGGAGAAATTCCTGACATAGTCACGTGCCTTGTAAGATGAGTCAGCCAGTGACTCAGTGGGTAGCACCCTTGCCTCTGAGTCAGCAGGTTGTGGGTTCAAGTCCCATTCCAGGGACTTGAGCACAAAAATCTAGGCTGACACTCCCAGTGCAGTGCTGAGGGAGGTGCTGTCTTTCGGATGAGACGTTAAACCGAGGCCCTGTCTGCGCTCTCGGGTGGATGTAAAAGATCCCACGGCACTATTTCGAAGAAGAGCAGGGGAGTTATCCCTGGGTGACCTGGCCGATATTTATCCCTCAATCGACGTAACAAAAACAAACGTTCTGGTCTTTATCTCATTGCTGTTTGTGGGAGCGTGCTGTGTGCAAATTGGCTGCCGCGTTTCCCACATTATATCAGTGACTACACTCCAAAAGTACTTGGGATCATAGAATGGTTAGAGCACAGGAGGAGGCCATTTGGCCCGTCGAGCCCATGCCGGCTCTCCATGAGCACTTCAGCTAGTCCCTTTCCCCGTAGCCCTGCAATTATTTTCCTTCAGGTACTTATCCAATTCGCTTTGGAAAGCAACGTTTGAATCTGCCTCCACCACCCTTTCAGGCCGTTCATTCCAGATCTTAACCTCTCGCTGCGTAAAAAAGTTTTTCCTCGTGTCGCCTTTGGTTCTTCTGCCAATCACTTTAAATCTGTGTCCTCTGGTTCTCGACCCTTCCACCAATGGGAACAGTTTCTCTCTATCTACTCTGTCCAGACCCCTCATGAGTTTGAACACCTCGATCAAATCTCCTCTCAACCTTCTCTGCTCCAAGGAGAACAACCCCAGCTTCTCCAGTCTATCCACGTCACTGAAGTCCCTCATCCCTGGAACCATTCTCGTAAATCTGTTCTGCACCCTCTCTCAGGCCTTCACATCCTTCCTAAAGTGTGGTGCCCAGAATTGGACACAATACTCCAGTTGGGACCGAACCAGTGTTTTATACAGGTTCATCATAACTTCCTTGCTTTTGTACTCTATGCCTCTATTTATGAAGCCCAGAATCCCGTGTGCTTTTTTAACCGCTTTCTCAACCTGCCCCGCCATCTTCAATGATTTGTGCACATATACCCCCAGTCACTCTATTCATGCACCCCCTTTAGGATTGTACCCTTTAGTTTATATCGCCTCTCCTCGTTCTTCCTACCAAAATGCATCACTTTGCACTTTTCTGCGTTAAATTTCATCTGCCACGAGTCTGCCCATTCCACCAGCCTGTCTATCATTATCCTCCTCACTGTTCTCTATACTTCCAAGTTTTGTGTCATTTGCAAATGTTGAAATTGTGCTCTGTACACCCAAGTCCAAGTCATTAACATACATCAAGAAAAGCAGAGGTCCCAGTACCGACCCCTGGGGAACACCACTGTATACCTTCCTCCAGTCCGAAAAACAACCGTTCACCACTACTCTCCGTTTCCTGTCACTGAGCCCATTCCGTATCCATGCTGCCACTGTCCCTCTTATTCCATGAGCTTCAACTTTGCTGGTAAGCCTATTATGTGGCACTTTTTTGAACGCCTTTTGGAAGTCCATGTACACCACGTCAACCGCGTTACCCTCATCAACCCTCTCTGTTACATCAAAAAACTCAAATCAAGTTGGTTAATCGCGATTTGCCTTTAACAAATCCGTGCTGGCTTTCCTTAATTAATCCACACCTATCCAAGTGACTTTTAACTTTGTCCCTGATTATTGTTTCTAAAAGCTTCCCCACTACCGAGGTTAAACGACATATGACTGGCTAAGCCACTCACAACCCAACAACCCTACAGACCTGTGAGCATACTCGCAGATGCATACGTTCCAAGTATTGCCTGAATAAATAAATGGAGAGTATCTCCTATCAGGGATATGTTCTGTGCAACATATTCCAAACCTTTTTGATGGGTGTAGCACTTTCGGCTCCGTTAAGCTAATAAGGTCAATTGTTGAAAAGTTTCTCAAAATCATTTCTAGTTTAGTCTAAGTTATTGTGTTTTTGTGTTTATGGAGTTATTTACCAGCTTAAATATTTGACAGAGTGTTGCAAACCTTCATCTGTTAACAATTTATATTGGAAATTCTGAGCCCTAAAGTTACGGAATCTGAAGTATTTCTGAAAAATCTTCTGTTTTTATCATCAAATGCTCTGAAGTCCATGATTACATGTAAGCCTTTTGTTTGGCAAAAGAATGTATTTCATTGTTGTGTTAAGGCACCATGGCCCCAAGTGGTAGGATAAAGGTCATTTGCAGTGTCCCCACATGATAAGCTCCCGATTGTTGCTGGCTGTTGGAGAGGGTGCTGCACGGAGCAGAGGCAGTCACCCCTGGCAGCAGCGAGAATATCCGCCATCGAGCCAAGGTGGGACTGTGCGAGTGCACCAATTAGCTGCCTCCAAAGTCACACTTGAACACAACAATCCAGGCTGACCCTCCCAGTGCAGTGCTGTGGGAGCGCTGCACTGTCAACAACAACAACAACTTGAATTTATATAGAGCCTTTAATGTGCCAAGCTGTGGCTCAGTGGGTAACACCCCTCGCCTCGGAGTCAGAAGGTTGTGGGTTCAAAACCCACTCCAGGGACTTGAGCACATAAATCTAGGTCGACACTCCAGTGCAGTGCTGAGGGAGTGCTGCACTGTCGGAGGTGCCGTCTTTCGGATGAGACATTAAACCGAGGCCCCGTCTGCCCTCTCAGGTGGACGTAAAAGATCCCATGGCCACTATTTTGAGGGAGAGCAGGGGAGTTATCCCCATTGTCTTTGGCCAATATTTATCAACATCACTGAAACAGATTATCTGGTTATTATCACGTTGCTGTTTGTGGGAGCTTGCAGTGCGCAAATTGGCTGCCGTGTTTCCCACATTACAATAGTGACTGCACTCCAAAAAGTGCTTCTTTGGGATGTCCAGTGGTCATGGAAGGCACTGTATAAACGCAGGCCTTGCTTTAAAACAATCGAGACCTGGGACCCAAATTCCTGGCATCCGTCCGGAGCATGAGGCGATATGTCATAGAGGGACCTTGCAAATAGGTAAATATGTTTAAAAAAAAAAAACAATTCTATTGTTAGAAAATCTCTATCATCTTATTGGAATGAATCTCATCCGCTGCTGAAACCCTCATCCATGCCTTTGTTACCTCTAGACTTGACGATTCCAACGCACTCCTGGCTGGCCTCCCACGTTCCACCCTACGCAAACTAGAGGTCATCCAAAACTCGGCTGCCCGTGTCCTAACTCGCACCAAGTCCTGCTCACCTATCCCCTCCTGTGCTCACTGACCTACATTGGCTCCCGGTTAAGCAACGCCTCGATTTCAAAATTCTCATCCTTGTTTTCAAATCCCTCCATAGCCCTCGCCCCCTCCCCATCTCTGTAATCTCCTTCAGCCCACAACCCCCCCGAGATGTCTGCGCTGCTCTAATTCTGCCCTCGAGCATCCCTGATTATAATCCCTCAACCATCGGTGGCCGTGCCTTCTGTTGCCTGGGCCCCAAGCTCTGGAACTCCCTCCCAAAACCTCTCTCTCTCTCTCTACCTCTCTTTCCTCCTTTTAAGACGCTCCTTAAAACCTACCTCTTTGACCAAGCTTTTGGTCACCTGCCCTAATTGCTACTTATGCGGCTCGGTGTCAAATTTTTATCCCATAATACTCCTGTGAAGCACCTTGGGACGTTTCACTACATTAAAGGCGCTATATAAATACAAGTTGTTGTTGAATAGAAAAAAAATTGGGGGGAACTTTAACATGAAAAAATGGGTAGGTTAAGAGTGTAGTTCGAGTTTTGAAAATCTAAATCTCGCCTGGAACCTGCCGACTTTCAACGTTTACTCAGACGGGACAGGGAGGCGGGTTGGTAATTTAAATATGAAAATGAGGCCCTGGGGCCTGCAGCGAAGCGAACACAACCTTGGGGAGCGATCCTCGTGGGCCCGTCGGGGGGTGGGTGGGGGTGGTGGGTGGGGTGGGAGCTGGTGGGTGGGGGGGAGGGGTGGTGGGGGTGGGGGGGGTGGTGGGTGGGGTGGGGGGTGGTGGGGTGGGGGTGGGTGGGGTGGTGGGGTGGTGGGGGTGGGGGGGGTGGTGGGTGGGGTGGGGGGTGGTGGGGGTGGGTGGGGTGGGGGGTGGTGGTGGGGGTGGGGGGGGGTGGGTGGGGGTGGTGGGGGTGGGTGGGGTGGGGGGTGGTGGGTGGGTGGGTGGGGTGTGGAGGGGGGGGTGGGCAGGAGTGTTTCTTCCCGGCCCCCCCAAGCTCATCCACCAGCAGTCTGCCCCACCCCCCGGGGATCCAACCCTCACCGGGATCGGAACTCCCCCAGGGATCGCCCCACCCTCTACCCCCCTCTCAGAGGGTTGTAAATCTGTGGAATTCGCTGCCTCAGGGAGCTGTGGAAGCTGGGACATTGAATAAATTTAAGACGGAAATAGAAAGTTTCTTAAACGATGAGGGGTTATGGGGAGCGGGCGGGGAAGTGGAGCTGAGTCCATGATCAGATCGGCCATGATCGTATTAAATGGCGGAGCAGGCTCGAGGGGCCTTATGGCTGACTCCTGCTCCTATTTCTTATGTTTATGTTCTCCCCTTGGACCCCGCACCGACCTGTTGGTTGTGGCACCCTGTCCGGCGTTCTGCCCCCCTCCCACCTGACTGTCAATCAGGCTGACCCCCACCTCGGGTGGAAACTTCAAAAGCCAGACCACTGTGTTTTCCTCTTGATTCGAGCTTCTTGCACTATTGTAGTACATTCCTTGGTCCGTGATGGTTGAATAAATGAGGGGGAAGTGTAGGATTGTCCACACAATCCAGGTGGGATCTATCTCTTTCGCCTTCGCATCCAGCGCTGTCTGCTGACCTGCTCCCAATCCTCTCTCTGATCCGATGCAACCTGCCGTTTATTTGCTATGTGTTCAAGATTTCTTTCTGATACTAGGTCTCATTGCGACCCATTCGAAAGGCTGTGTAGGCAGCAGCGAGGGGCAGCATGGCCAAACTCTCCCAAATGCCATGAACCTCCTTAAGTTGTGGCCACTTGAGCATTCTCAATCTTAAATCACCGAATCGTAGAAAGTTAAGGCACAAAGGAAGGCCAATCGGCCCATTGTGTCCGCACCGGCCGACAAAGAGCTATCCCGCCTAATCCCACTTTCCCGCTCTCGCTCCCTAGCCCTGTAGGTTACGGTACTTCGAGTGCACCTCCAAGTACTTTTTAAATATGGTGAGGGTTTCTGCCTCTACCACCCTTTCAGGCAGTGAGTTCCTCACCACCACCCTCTGGGTGAAACAAGTTCTCCTCAAATCCCCTCTTAACCTACCAATTACTTTAAATCTATGCCCCCTGGTTGTTGACCCCTCTGCTCAGGGAAATAGCTCCTTCCTATCCCCTATTAATTAGATACACCTCAATCAGGTCTACCCTCAGCCTCCTCTGTTCCAAAGAAAACAACCCCAGTCTGTCCAATCTGTCCTCATAGCTAGTCGTTGCACCCTTGGTGGCCTTGCCTTCTGTTGCCGAGGCCCCAAGCTCTGGAATTCCCTTCCTAAATCTCGCCACCTCTCTACCTCTCCTCCTTTATGACGCTCCTTAAATCCTACCTCTTTGACCAAGCTTTTGGGCAGCGGTCCTAACATCTCCTTATATGGCTTGGTGTCAAATTTTGTTTATTAACGCTCCTGTGAAGCACCTTGGGACGTTTAACGACGGTAAGGGCGCTATATAAATACAAGTTGTTGTTGTTGTTGTATTTTCCTTTTGCAGAGTTTTTTTTTGAACATGGAGATCAAAGTACATTTGAAGTCGACGGGAGAGTCTTGCATATTGTTGGAAGTCTGACACATGTCGCTTATTATCAAATATCCCCAAATCAACCAAATATCTTGCGTCTCCCTAAATTCAATCTTTTAAAAATATTGTGCCTCCTTTCCTTTCCTCTCCCTACACGCAGACGGCACTGCAAAACCTGAACTTGACCATATAATGGCAGCTCCCAGCTCCCATTGCCATCAATGAGAACACCCCTAAAATCAACTAAAACACACACATAAATTAATCAAACACTTCACTTATTTTAAAGGAATAGAAATTGCATTAGATTAAATGTTTCAGAGAAAACATTGCTTTTAATGTTAAAAATAAACTTACTTTTATAAACAGGCTTTTGTAAAATAAAAATAAGTAATAACATTTAATTTTTCTATCTTTTAAAACTCTTACGCGGTTAAAAGCAGGCCTTAGACCCACTGTTGCCAGGCGTCAGAGTTTGAAGAACAAGAATTGGGTAAGTAGCCCAAGAACCCGCCCGCGAATGTCCTGCAGGGATGTGTGCGACCTGTCACAAGAAATTTTGACAAATCGCAAAAGTCAGTTCTCTGCGCATGTGCATCACGCCCGGAGAACCGCTATTTGCGCGGCCTCTTCGGGCGCAGCGCGCACATCGTACGCAGCCGGAGAGGCCGCAATTTTCGTCCTAATTTGTTTTACCACAGAAAACACTGGCGCTGCCCTGGAATAGTGGAGGAGCATTCACGGCGGAACCTAGTTTTGCCACTTGCGATCGCCAGCAAGTGATCATTCCGTAACTGCCAGACCGCAGAGCATTTCGAGCGTTTCAGACATCTGCGGGATGTCTTCGTTTAGTGGTAAATCCAATCGCGGGCGTTCCGCAGGCACGTGCAGAAATCCCAAAGTTATGGTCTGTCAACGACAGCTCCGAGACTGGCGGCAATCAGGGAAATCTCCCAAATCAGGGAAACTGCCAAAAAGGTTGAATCTTCCCCGGTAATTACGCTGTTAAATTCCCCACTAACAGTCCGACCCAAAGGGATGAGGTATAACTAAGGTTTCAACAGCATATTGACTGCTAAATAAATCTTAAGGGCCTGGAAAACTCATTTTAATTCTGTGCCCCTGTGAAATGTGTCCATTTTAATAAAAACAAAACTTTTAAGAAACTTTTCAAAGTTTTTTAAAAAAAGTTTGCCCATCTTTATTTCAGGTTTGCGTTTTCCCCATGTGAGAGCCCCAATCTTTTGCTCTCTCTCACTGTTTTAAAAAGTTTGAATTTGAAGAGCTCACCCACTTCCTTGTTCGTGGTCTGCGAGAATTCTGCATTTTGATTGGCTGCTTCGACAGCTCGTGCCGGGGATTCCCCATTAAGTTCTGTTGATTTGAATTGTAGGCCGGGAATCCCAACGTTCTCAACACCGGGATCGTGAGATCCTTGTGTGGAGCGTACTGTGGGGTGGGGGGGGGGGGGGGAAAGGGGCAGGTGGTGGGGGGAGGAGAGGTGGGAAGGGGGTGGTGGTGGGGCAGAGGGAGGGGAGGGGGTGGTGGTGGGGCAGAGGGAGGGGAGGAGGGGGGGCGGGGGGGAAGGGGCAGGTGGTGGGGGGAGGAGAGGTGGGAAGGGGGGCTGGGGGGAAGGGAGGAGGGGGTGGTAGTGGGGCAGAGGGAGGGGAGGAGGGGGGGCGGGGGGGAAGGGGCAGGTGGTGGGGGGAGGAGAGGTGGGAAGGGGGGCTGGGGGGGAAGGGAGGAGGGGGGTGGGGGTGGTGGTGGGGCAGAGGGAGGGGAGGAGGGGGGGGCGGGGGTGGCCGGGGTTGGTGGGGGGGAGGGGGGCGGGGCGGGGAGTGGGGGAAGCCTTTGCTTCGCTGTTGACCGCAAATTCCAGGCCATCATTTTTAAGTGCTAGCTACAATACTCATAAAATATTGTGCGACTGGGAAAGAAGTAAAATAAATCCTGCTTTGAAAGTCTAACCTGTTATAGTTGCTAGGATTTGTCAATATCCAACAGCAACAACTTATATTTATCGAATGCCTTTAACGCAGTAAAACATCCCCAGGCGCTTCGCAGGAGTGTTATAAGACCAAAAATTTGACACCGAGCCACACAAGGAGAAATTAGGGCAGGTGACCAAAAGCTTGGTCAAAGAGGTAGGTTTTAAGGAGCGTCTTAAAGGAGGAAAGAGGCAGAGAGGTTTAGGCGGGGAGTTCCAGAGCTTGGGGCCCAGGCAACAGAACTTCATAATAGTTTGTATGCGGGGCATAATCTGGCTGTAGACCATGGATGGTAAGCACAGTCACGTCCAGGATCCTCCGTGCCATCTTGGGAGGTGATAGCTATCAGGAAAGACACACATGCTTGGGCTCTCCGGAAAAGGAGAAGGCAGAGGGGTGACCTCAAAGAGGTCTTCAAAATTATGAAGGGGTTTCTTAATGTAGACATAGAAAAAATGCTTCCACTTGTGGGGGAGTCAAAAACTAGGGGTGATAAATATAAGATAGTCACGAATAAATCCAGTCGGGAATTGAGGAGAAACTTCCTTACCCAGAGAGTGATGAGAATGTGGAACTTGTTACCACAGGGAGTGGCTGAGGCGAATAGTATCAATGCATTTAAGGGGAAGCTGGATAAACACATGAGGGAGAAAGGAATAGGAGGTTGTGCTGATCGGATGAGATGTGGTAAAGTGGGAGGAGGCTGGTGAGGATGATAAACTGGTTGGACCGAATTGCCTGATTCTGTGCTGTACATTCTATCTCATTTGTGAATGCTGGCTTCGGTATTAATACAATAGGCAACAACATTGGTTTGTCAACCTTGAAGCTTGAACTCATTACGACATGAAATTTGAATCCTTTTTTAATAGCGTTGCGCTCTTTCCGTGTCAGTTGCTCCGTCCGTTTCCTTCCATCCTCCCCGCTGCTGTGCGCAGGTGGGATAGGCAACGGAAATGCTGCAGATGTAGTTTATGTGGCTTTTACCAAAAGCGTTCGATCAAGGTACCGCAAAAGAGACGTACGCCCAAATTACTAAGGGAAATGGCCGTGTTGGTGGAGAAGCGGACTTGTGCCAGGCATGAGCTGACGCAGTTATGGGGGAGAGACTTGAGAAGCTCAAACTGCGGAGGTGAAGGGTTAAGTGGATGGAGCATTGCAGGTTTATGAAAGGTTACGACAGGGTAAATAACACTGGATTGTTGGTATGAGAACTCAAACATTAAAAATAACCACATGAATTAAAGGGGAGGTTAGGGGGGGGGGGAAAAACATTTCTCTGCCCCCGAGCCATTATTGTTTTGGAGTTAGGTTGGTGTTTGCTAAGGAGGGAGTATTCCAGTGTGTTGGAGCGTGCAGGTGAATGGGATTGGACTACGTTACCCGGGGAGAGAAACGCTGGCTCGGACGCGATGGGCTGAATGACCTGTTTCTCTGCTGGTCCAGGGTGGTTCTGTCAGGATTGGAGAAGGAGGAGAAGTAGGAATCAATATGGTCCGCTTTCTCTTTATAACATAGCTGAGCCGTTGAGGGTGACACTTGAAGCCGTTGCTTTTAATGCGACCTGTTCACATTGTGTATACTTTTTGGCTTTGCTGTTTTCGGGTGAAGTCAGAGGCGGGGCGGGAAATTTACCACCCGATTAATGTTTGCACTGTGTGGAGCAACTTTTACCATTTGGGCCCTGCGCCCGGGGGAGAGGGGGGCACAGCGCAAAGGGGGAGGCGTTGTACGACTTTTGCAGCACAAAAACGGGAACCTCGCCAACGTTAGTGCGAGGCCGGGAGCGCTCCGAGAGAGGCCTTAGGAGGGGGAAAAATACCCCCAAAAATTCATTAAAACATTGGCAACACCCTTACCACACAAACCGCTGCACAAGGATAAAATAATCAATACTGGGACTTACTTTTTTTTGCAGTTTATCTAACTCCCCGCCGTGGGCAGGACGGGACCGCTGTGTTTTCCCTGGCAAGCATCGAGGGGTGCGTTTGGCGGCCTACGGGTCGGGAGATTGACGAAACTCGCGGCGGTGTGGCAATGCGAGCCTCTACCTGGCTCCGCTCTCCCCGGCGGTGTTGCTAAACGCTGCCGCAAAAAACCGACCCGAGGATCGCGCCTCGTCGCCCCGTTTCTCGCCGCGGAGGGTCAAAACCCAGTGAAAACCGGCTGGCAAATGATCCGAAAATCCGCCCCATTTTGTTTTTTAAAGCGGGGGGGCGGGTGCCGGGATAATGCAGCTCCGTCCGAGCCACAAGCATTAATAATATCTAAATCAGTCACTAGGCCGAAGCCTGTTCTGCTGATCAGCTTTGGAAATTGGTCTCTTGTCTGAACCACACTTAAGAAAGTCTTGCATTTCTATAGCGCCTTTCACGACCACCGGACATCTCAAAGCGCTTTACAGCCAATGAAGTACTTTTGGAGTGTAGTCACTGTTGTAAATGTGGGAGCCAAATTGTGCACAGCAAGCTCCCACAAACAGCAATGCGATAATGACCTGATAATCTGCTTTTGTGATGTTGGTTGAGGAATAAATATTGGTCCCAGGACACCGGGGATAACTCCCCCGCTCTTCTTCGAAATAGTGCCATGGGATCTTTTACGTCCACCTGAGAGGGCAGACGGGGCCTCGGTTTAACTCAGCACTGCACTGGGAGTGTCAGCCTGGATTTATGTGCTCAAGTTTCTGGAGTGGGACTTGAACCCACAACCTTCTGACTCAGAGGCGAGGGTGCTGCCCACTGAGCCACAGCTGACACATTTATATGAGGTTATCACAGTTCACTTTCTTTGCTAGCTTTACTTACAACGACAGGTTCCGCAACACAAAACTAGCCTGTGCCTCCCGCCCCTTTGCATGACTGCTCCCTTTATAAAATAATTGCCACGCACCCCCCCCCCCCTCCAACCCATCAACCCCTCCCACCAAAAATGGGAAACCTCCAAGTTTCTTGTTTAAGTTTTACAGTCATTCTTTCAATGTATTTGAGAATAAGAACTTGAACGCTAATTTGCTTAATCTCTCCATCTGCCTCCGCGACAGCTGCCTCCACTCTTCCACCTGAACATCAAGCTTGTCCCCACCAACCGATGGTCAGGATTGCCACCGTCTGTCTCTGAACCCAATCACAGGACTTCCCCCAACAGCACCTTTGCCCGCGACAACTACTATCAGCAACAACGGTAAGTGTGTCCATTGCTTACCTGTTTTAATCATTTTTTATTTCTGGTCAAAATATCGAAGACAAAAGAACATGAGAAATAGAAGTTGTCCGCTCGGCCCCTCGAGCCTGCTCCGCCATTCAACATCAGGGCTGATCTTCGACCTCAACTCCACTTTCCTGCACTATCCCCATATCCCTTGATTCTCAAAAATCTATTGATCTCTGTCTTGAATAGACTCAACGACTGAGCCTCCACAGACCTCTGGGGTAGGGAATTCCAAAGATTCACCACCCTCTGAGTGAAGAAGTTTCTCCTCATCTCAGTCCTAAATGGCTGATCCCTTATTCTGAGACTGTGACCCCTGGTTCTAGACCCACCCCCCTAGCCAGGGGGAAACATCCTCCCTGCATCTACCCTGCCAAGCCCTGTATGTTTCAATGAGATCACCTCTCATTCTTCTAAACTCTAGAGAATATAGGCCTAGTCTGCTCAATCACTCCTCATAGGACAATCCCCCCATCCCAAGAATCAGTCTGGTGAACCTTTGTTGCACTCCCTCAATGACCAGTATATCCTTCCTTGGGTAAGGAGACCAGAATCTGTAAACAGTACTCCAGGTACGGTCTCACCAGGACCTGATATAACTGCAGTAAGACGTCTTTACTCTTGTGTCTATACCATCTGGCGCAAGGCTTTACTGGGCCTGTAACGTCCCAGTACCACACTTTGGTTTATTTTCCTCTAATTGCCCTCAAGAAGGTGCTGGTGAGACGATTGAGTGTCTCGCTGGGCCATTTCAGAGGGCAGATAAGAGTCAACCACATTGCTGTGGGTCTGGAGTCACATATAGGCCAGACCGGGTAAGGGCGGCAGATTTCCTTGAACCAGTTGGGTTTTTAAACGACAATCCGATAGTTTCATGCTCATTATCACTGATACTAGCTTTTTAGTCCAGATTTATTTAATTAACTGAATTTAAATTCCCCAGCTGCCGTGGTGGGATTTGAACTCGTGTCCCCGGATCATTAGTCCAGGCCTCTGGATTACTGGTCCAGTGACATAACCACTGTGCTACTGTTCCCTGATTAGGGCGAACGAGGGCTTCAGGCAAAATAACCAGAGGGGAGATGAGGAGAATGTTTTTTTACGCAGTGATTATGATCTGGAACGCGCTGCCTGAAAGTACGATGGTAGCGGATTCAATAGCAACTTTCAAAAGGGAACTGGATAAATATACTTGGAAAAGGAAACCTTTGCAGGACTATGGGACTAATTGGATCGCTCTTTCAAAGAGCCAGCACGGGCATGATGGGCCGAATGGCCTCCTTCTGTGCTGTAACATTCTCTGAATTGAGTTTATAAAGTTGTAGAATTTTCAGTATCGAAGAAGGCCATTCAGCCCTCGTCCCTGTTGTCATTCGAGCTCTACTTTGGAACCATTTGCACTAATCACAATTTTTTGCTCTTACTCTTAATATTTCAATTAACTGTTTATATAATTCCCTCTTAAACACCATGAACTGAATTTAAATTCATTGGCTTCAGCACCCACTTGCAATAATGCAATTTACATTAAGAACATAAGACCACAAGAAATAGGAGCAGGAGTAGGCCATCTGGTCCCTCGAGCCTGCTCCGCCATTCAATAAGATCATGGCTGATCTGATCATGGACTCAGCTTCACTTCCCTGCCCGCTCCCCATAACCCTTCACTCCCTTATTGTTCAAAAATCTGTCTATCTCCGCCTTTAATATATTCAATGACCCAGCCTCCACAGCTCTCTGGGGCAGAGAATTCCACAGATTTACAACCCTCTGAGAGAAGAAATTTCTCCTCATCTCGGTTTTAAATCGGCGGCCCCTTATTCTGAGACTATGTCCCCTAGTTTTAGTTTCCCCTAGGAGTGGAAATATCCTCTCTCTGATACTCTATTAACGCTTCAGTTTAAAGAATTCCTTCTAAACTCTCCCTTTATGCTTTTCGTATCAATCTTAAATTTATGTCCCCTTGTTATTGATGCAGTGCAGAAATAATCTTTCACTACTTACCCTTCCAAAATTGGGATCATGTCTATTATATCCCCTGCTCTTCCTGCTCGTGGGGAAAAAAAAAAGTTTTCCAAATCTCTCTTCCTGACTATATCCTCTTGTCCCTGGTATCATCTTCATCAACTTACACTGCGCACTCAATGGTTCCAGTATCTCATCTCTGATGGTTTACTTGGTAAAGACCCGTGTTCCTGGATCTAAAGCAGTCTCCTGATGTATGTTCAGAAGATTCCTGGAGTCTCCACTGTGTGCAAGGCAACACGAAACAAAGTGTTGCCCACTGACCTTTATCTGCACTCTGTTGCCAACAGATTATTTATTCTGAAATGTAGCGTACGTACCAACATCTAATTTTCTAGCAATAAATCATTTTGATTCAGAGTAAGAATATAAAGACGTAAGCAACAACAACTTGCATTCATATAGCGGCTTGTCAGCCGTGGCTCAGCGGGCGACACCCTCGCCCCTCAGTCAGATGGTTGCTGTGTTCAAGTCCCACTCCAGAGACTCGAGCACAACAACATTAGTGCAATAAAGTGGAGTTGAGGTCGATGATCAGCCATGATCTTATTGAGTGGCGGAGCAGGGTCGAGGGGCCGAATGGCGGACTCCTGCTCCTGTTCTTAAAATCTAGGCTGATATTCCCAGAGCAGCACTGAGAGGGCGCTGCACTGTCGGAGGTGTCGTCTTTCAGATGAGACGTTGAACCGAGGCCCCCTTCTGCTCCCTCAGGTGGATGTAAAAGATCCTATGGCACTATTTCGAAAAAGAGCAGGGGAGTTATCTCTAATGTCATGGGGCCAATATTTATCCCTCAACCAACATCACGAAAAACAGATTATCTGATCATTATCACATTGCAGTTTGTGGGAGCTTGCTGTGCGCAAATTGGCTGCCACCTTTCTTGCATTACAACAGTGACTACACTTCAAAAAGTACTTCATTGGCTGTAAAGCGCTTTGGGATGCCTGGTGGTCGTGAAAGGCGCTATATAAATGTAAGTCTTTCTCTTTTTTTAAACATAGAAAAGTGCATAATCTGAAAAATGCTCTTTTGGGAAATATTCGTGCTCCAACATTTTAACAGAGCCACTAATATTCCTCAGATAATATTCCTCAAATGATCAATGAAATTATTGTGTTCCTAACACAGATGAGGCTGCACACAGGGAGGTTAAAGTAACAGTGACCTCAGTCTTTAATAAGACACTCCAGAGTGAGGAACAGGTCTTGGGGGCCGGCTTATATACAGTGCTCCCAAGGGATGCTGGGATCCCTTGGGACTTCAGGGGATGCGCTCCCTGGTGGCGGAACTTGGGAGTGCATGCTTTTCAGATACACAACAGAAATAACCAAAGTATTGTGGGAAGAGAAGAAAGAGTCAGGTTAGATGCAGAAACAGGCCAACCAGCGACCATGACGTGTTCAGTTTGTTTGATGGTGGTTCGGCATAATGTCGGTCACCCCTCTGCCTTCCTGGATGCTTCTCCACCACTTTGGGCAGTCTTGGGCCAGGGACTCCCAGGTGCCGGTGGGGATGTTGCACCACCCTCAGTGGGTGATAGAAAATAGGTGCAGGAGTCGGCCATTTGGCCCTTTAACGTCTCAAGGCGCTTCACAGGAGTTTTGCGAGATAAAAATTTGACACCGAGCCGCACAAGGAGTAATTAGGGCAGGTGACCAAAAGCTTGGTCAAAGAGGTAGGTTTTAAGGAGGAAAGAGAAGCGGAGAGGTTTAGGGAGGGAGTTCCAGGCAACAGAAGGCACGGCCACCGATGGTGGAGCGATTATAATCAGGAATGCTCAGGAGGGCAGAATTAGAGGAACGCAGAGATCTCGGAGTGGGGGAGGGGGGGGGGCGGGTTGTGGGGCTGGAGGAGATTACAGAGATAGGGAGGGGCCGAGGGCCATGGAGTCCAGTTCTGCTCTGTCCTCAGTGAGTGATAAACAAACAGTGTAACAGATCATCACATGTTAACCTCCCATCAAACGGGGCTCACATCATTAAGGCTCCAGGACCCAGCCACACTGCCTTCACATTATGTTGGTGAGAGCAGAAATGTTGCCAATATGACCTTTTTGGCTCAAAACATCATCAATACCACATCAATGCAAAATTGGTTGGAAAATGCTCACACATTAAAGAACAGTTGCTTTGAACATTTTCACCCGCGGAGGCTCAGTGTGAAAGAAATGCAGTGTATTTTGCTCAAAGCGACCCGGGCTCCATTAGACAACACGGCTCCAACGTGACTGCCCATCTGTATGACCCAGTTAGTTCCCCAATCATGGAATTGGATACATACTTCCAGGGGAGAATTTTGCAGTGCTGTAAAGAAAGAAAGAAAGACTTGCATTCATATAGCGCCTTTCACGACCACCGAACGTCTGAAAGTGCTTTACAACCAATGAAGTACTTTTTGGAGTGTAGTCACTGTTGTAATGTGGGAAATGCGGCGGCCAACTTGCGCACAGCAAGCTCCCACAAACAGCAATGTGATAATGACCAGATAATCTGTTTTTATTATGTTGATTGAGGGATAAATATTGGCCCCAGGACACCGGGGATAACTCCCCTGCTTTAGTGCCGTGGGATCTTTTACGTCCATCTGAGAGGGCAAACAGGGCCTCGGTTTGACGTCTCATCCAAAAGACAGCACCTCCGACAGTGCAGCACTCCCTCAGCACTGCACTGGAGTGTCAGCCTAGATTTATGCGCTCGGGTTCCTGGAGTGGGACTTGAACCCACAACCTTCTGACTCAGAGGCGAGTGTCATCATCATAGGCAGTCCCTCGAAACGAGGATGACTTGCTTCCACGCCGAAAAGGGATGAGTTCACAGGTGTTTCAATATTCCAGATCCCGAACTACATCTTGAAGGGTGGAAGATGGCTGTGCGTGGAATTTTTTAACGTGTGGTGGCCATTGCCAATGTTCCCGCTAATATTTTTTTGGGTGCACGGCCCACTCCAACTATCGCGCATGTGCATTTTTTTTCCATTGAACAGCCGGCGAGTGGCCTGTGCGGGACCTCCCAGACCCGTTGAGTGCAGCTGCGCAACTTAATGGGACTATTTGGATCGAATTTCAAAGAGCAAGCACTGGCTGGCATGATGGGCCAAATGGCCTCCTTCTGTACTGTATCAATGGTAGACCAACTAGAACCACGGATAAGACTGGTATGCAAACGCTTAAGACCCCGAGCTTGTGTGTACTCCGATTTGCATGCAACCAGTTGAACTTGGGTCACTTGAACCTGTGTGTCTGGTATTAAAATCTGCTTCGAAGCAGCTAAAACCACAAATTTGTGTTTATCTTGTTGGCGCTGGCAACTGGAGATCAAGACGACCCAACATGTTACTATATATTTTTTTTATTCATACCTGGGATGTGGGCGTCGCTGGCCGGGCCGGCATTTATTGCCCATCCCTAATTGCCCTGGAGAAGGTGGTGGTGAGCTGCCTTCTTGAGCCGCTGCAGTCCGTGTGGTGAAGGTGCTCCCACAGTGCTGTTAGGGAGGGAGTTCCAGGATTGTGACCCAGCGACGATGAAGGAACGGCCGATATATTTCCAAGTCGGGATGGTGTGTGACTGGGAGGGGAACATGGAGGTGGTGGTGTTCCCATGCGCCTGCTGCCCTTATCCTTCTAGGGGGTAGAGGTCGCGGGCTTGGGAGGTGTTGCCGAAGAAGCCTTGGCGAGTTGCTGCACTGCATCTTGTAGATGGTACACACTGCAGCCACGGTGCGCCGGTGGTGGAGGGAGTGAGTGTTGAAGGTGGTGGAAGGGGTGCTGATCAAGCGGACTGCTTTGTCCTGGATGGTGTCGAGCTCCTTGAGTATTGTCGGAGCCTTGTAGATGGTGGAAAGGCTTTGGGGAGTCAGGAGGTGAGACACTTGCCGCAGAATACCCAGCCTCTGACCTGCTCTTGTTGCCACAGTATTTATGTGGCTGGTTCAGTGAAGTTTATGGCCAATGGTGACCCCAGGATGTTGATGGTGTAACAGTGCTGCATTCTGCATTTTACATCGGTAACAATGTAAGCAAGTGGCATTTGCTTTGGTTAGATTGTGGGGAATCACCATCTATACATGGACCTTCACTCCATTTAATCTGGCTCTCTATCCCATCAACAACACTGAGATTTCACTGGTCAAGGTCGCAAATGTATAAGATTCTGAGGGGGCTGGACAGGGTAGATGCAGAGAGGATGTTTCCCCTCGTGGGGGAATCTAGAACCAGGGGACATGGTTTCAGAATAAGGGGTCGCCCATTTAAAATGGAAATGAGGAGGAATTTCTTCTTTCAGAGGGTAGTGAATCTTTGGAATTCTCTGCCCCAGAGAGCTGTGGAGGCTGGGTCATTGAATATATTTAAGGCGGAGATAGACAGATTTTTGAGGGATAATGGAGTAAAGGGTTATGAGGAGCGGGCAGGGAAGTGGAGCTGAGTCCATGATCAGATCAGCCATGATCTTATTGAATGGCGGAGCAGGCTCAAGGGGCCAAATGGCCGACTCCTGCTCCTATTTCTTATGTTCTTCTGTAACTAATAATCCGTGTGACTGTTAGTTTGGCTCTCTTTCTCTCCTCCATCCTGTCTAATGCCTTTGTCACAGGCAGCCCCTCCATTGTCCTCCAGTATCTCTCCTCTATACACCACTTCATTCTAGTTTTCCTCTTAGAAACATAGAAATTTACAGCGCAGAAGGAGGCCATCTCAGCCCATCGTGTCCGCGCCGGCCGACAAAGAGCCGCACGGCCCTCGGTCAGCAGCCCTGAAGGTTACATATAAACCGATGAACAATGACGGAAAGGTAAAGAGCACCCAGCCCAACCAGTCCGCCTCACACAACTGCGACATCCCTTATACTGAAACATTCTACACTCCATCCCAACCGGAGCCATGTGATGATCTGGGAGAGGCAAAAACCAGATAAAAACCCAGGCCAATTTCGGGAGAAAAAAAATCTGGGAAAATTCCTCTCCAACCCATCCAGGCGATCGAAACCAGTCCAGGAGATCACCCTGGCCGTATTCTATTCCCTGCAGTACTTATCATTATATCTGCTCCGTCCAACAAAAGGTCACCCAGTCTAATCCCAATTACCAGCTCTAGGTCCATAACCCTGCAGGTTATTGCACTTTAAGTGCCCATCCAACCATCTCTTAAAAGTGGTGAGGGTTTCTGCATCCACCACTCTTCCAGGCAGCGAGTTCCAGATCCCCACAGCCCTCTGCGTAAAGAAGCCCCCCCCCCCCCGCCTCTTAACTGTTGACACAGCCACTTCCCCTCTGCGTGCGTGGTCAATTGCTGTGCACGTTCTCGGTCCCATCTTCTTCATGAACTACACACTTGCCTCTTGGCATTATTATCCAGAAGCACAGAGTTAGATTGCACGTGTCGGCCCACAAGCCGCCAGTTCTCCCTCACTGCCTCCTCCTGTGGCCCAAAGGATTTTTGCAGCATTCTCAAGTTGGCTGTTTTGATATCGAGACCGGGAGGAGTCAACACCGCCTGCAGCTGAATCTCAACACAGCTGAAGCCATCCCTCTTTGGCTCCTGTGAGCAGCATCACGCTCGTGGCCTGAATCCCATCAAGCCTCTCCGGCTTACCCTCGCCAACTGAGTTGGGAAGTTCAGATCCTTGGCCTCCTTCTCCATCCCCGAGCCCAGCTTCCTCTCCCAACTCGGCCCTGCTCCCACAACCTATTTCTGCACTTCTGCGGCATTGCACACATCAGATTCATCTCTTCCCCCTCCTACTACCCGGGACTCCCGCTCAATACCTTTGTCACCTCCAGGCTTGTCGTGAAAGCAAAGAAAGAAAGCCTTGCGTTTATATAGCGCCTTTCACGACCTCTGGCCGCCGCAAAGCGCTTTACAGCCAATGAAGTACTTTTTGAAGTGTGGTCACTGTTGTAATGTAGGAAACGTGTGTGTAATGTATAGTATAGTATTAGTCAGTCCCTCCTATTGAGGATAACCTGCTTCCACACCAAAAAAGGATGAGTTCACAGGTGTTTCAATGAGGGACCTGACATTCTAGGTCCCGAACTACATCCTGACGGGTGGAAGATGCCTGTACGTGGATTTTTTTAACGTGTGGTGACCGTTGCACACCAGCCACCACACGGGCTTGACAGAGCTAGGTCTTGGTCCAGTGGCAAGGGTTATCCAAGACAACTGGATACCAGCTCTGCTGCACCGACCTAGTGCGCTCACATACTCCTACTGTCCATAGTACACACCTGTGAGTATGCTCGTCGCCTTCCGCGAGAGGTGGGCACCGGTGGGACTGGAGTGCATCATCACCCCCGGCAACCAAAGTTAAATTTGATCTGTTAACTTGTTCATTTGTTGGTTTTTAATAAGGGGGCATTTGATTTATTGGTTCAACTGAAATAGTTGTAGAGCTGTTGAGTTAGGAAACATTTGCAAGGCTGTGAAAGAAAGACTTGCATTTATATAGCGCCTTTCACAACCACTGGACCTCTCAAAGCGCGTTACAACCAACAAAGTACTTTTGGAGTGCAGTTGCTGTTGTAATCATCATAGGCACTCCCTCGGAATCGAGGAAGACTTGCTTCCACTCTAAAAGTGAGTTCTTAGGTGACTGAACAGTCCAATACGAGAGCCACAGTCCCTGTCACAGGTGGAGAGACAGTCTGTCTCACTGTTGTAATGTGCCAATTTGTGCACAGCAAGCTCCCACAAACAGCAATGTGATAATGACCAGATAATCTGTTTTCGTTATGTTGATTGAGAGATAAATATTGGCCAGGACACCGGGGATAACTCCCCTGCTCTTCTTCGAAATAGTGCCATGGGATCTTTTACGTCCACTTGAGAGGACAGACGGGGCCTCGGTTTACTGTCTCCTCCAAAAGAGTACACCTCCGGCAGTGCAGCGCTCCCTCAGCACTGCACTGGGAGTGTCAGCCTAGATTTTTGTGCTCAAGTCTCTGGAGTGGGACTTGAACCCACAACCTTCTGACTCAGAGGCGAGAGTGTTGCCCACTGAGTCACAGCTGACAGTTGTGGGAAAAGAATAGAGGAATGGCACTAATTGGACAGGTCTTTCAAAGAGCCGACACAGACAAAGTGGCCTGAATGGCCTCCTTCTATGCTGTATGTTTCTAGCATTCTACATAGATGTTCAAAAGCTCAAATCTGTCAGTCAGCATTTAAATGAATAGATCGGTTCGGTGACAATGGCTCCAAAAGAAACATGTTGCTTTGCCAAGTGATGCTACAACGTTACGTCTGTCAGATTTCTCTCTTCCCTTCTGTCATGCACCAGATTTCTCATTTATACACACGAGCTGTGGGGGCGAGGTGGGAGTGGGAGTGGGGGGTTAGGGGGAGGAGGGAAGGAGAAAGAGGGGCAGGGTGGCTAGAGAGGGGATTGGGAAAAGCTACTGTAATGTATGCTCACTGTGAGGCTGCTCACAGGTTGGTAGAGCTGTTGAGTTGGGAGTGGCTTAGCCAGTCACGTGATGTTCACAAGACTCAATAAAACCCCAGCCAGTTGGGTTCGGGGGATCCACGATGGGGCAGGTGGTTGTGAGCCTGGTGGATGAACTGGTAATGTGGCGCCAGAGGGACTGGAGTGCATCATCATCCCCCCGGCAACCAAATTTTAATTTGATCATTTAAGTTTAAAGTTTAATTTGTTTAATTTGCTGGTTTTAGTGCCCCTCCCTCCCCGCCTTTTAGCCAGGGGGCACTTGTATAATTTCTGTTCTTAGTGCCTTAAACCCACCACTCCCCCCCAAAAAAGAAAGGGGCACTAGAAAAAATGTGTTTTGGAATGTGACCCCCCCACCTAAAATAGTTGAACCGGTAACGTGTAGTGTGATTGTTAAACCTTTTGCTAATAAACCAACTGGTTCTTAGTAGCAATGTGTTGCTATGAATTCTTAAGCAAAGGACCCATGAGGCAAATATGAAAAACAGCTACCTATGAAAATGCTTCATTTTAATTCCTGAATGCCAAATCGCCACTAGTCGCTGCCAACCCAGAAACCAGAACTGTCTCACGCCTTGTATTTATTTAAAGAAGGTGCTTGCTTTCCCTTGCCATCGGGGAAAATCCAGAGTTTATTTTTATATGTGTATTAATAAATAACGAACCGACGAAGAGTCATATTAGAAATCTGCCGTTCTCTATCGAGAATGGAGGATGAGACGGTGAAAATGGATCAGGGCTCGGACTGACTGATTCCATCCAGTAGACTTGCACCTCCCACCTGATGGATTTGGTCACCTGAAAATCGCCCCCTTGAGATTTTAAGGTGACCAATTCATGATGAATGCTTCAGAAAGGGCAGAAATTCCAATTGGCAAAGTATGAGAGTGATCTCATTGAAACATACAAAATTCTTACGGGGCTTGACAGGGTAGATGCAGGGAAAGTGTTTCCTGAGATGAAGGGGTTCTCATGTGAAGGAAGGTTGAGCAGGTTGGACCTGTGCTCATTGGAGTTTAGAAGAATAAGAGATGATCTTATTGAAGTGTATAAGATTCTAAGGGGGCTTGATGGTAGATGTGGAGAGGATGTTTCCCCTCGTGGGGGAATCTAGAACTAGGGGGCATAGTTTCAGAGTAAGGGTCACCCATTTAAAACTGGGATGAGGAGGGATTTCTTCTCTGACGGTGGTGAATCTGTGGAATTCTCTGCCCCAGAGAGCTGTGGAGGCTGGGTCATTGAATATATTTAAGGTAGAGATAGACAGATTTTTGAAAGATAAGGGAGTCAAGGGTTATGGGGAGAGAGCAGGGAAGTGGAGTTGAGGCCAAGTTCAGATCAGCCATGATCTTATTTAATGGCAGAGCAGGCTCGAAGGACCAAATGGCCGACTCCTGCTCCTATTTCTTATGTTATGTTCCTCTGGCTGGGGAGTCTAGAACCAGGGGTCACAGTCTCAGGATAAGGGGTCGGCCATTCACGACTGAGATGAGGAGAAATTTCTTCACTCAAAAGGGTGGTGAATCTCTGGAATTCTCTGCCCCAGAGGGCTGTGGCGGCTCAGTCTTTGAGTGTGTTCAAGATAGAAATTGATAGGTTTTAGGATATTATCATCATCATAGGCAGTCCCTCGAATCGAGGATGACTTGCTTCCACGTCAAAAAGTTCACAGGTGTTTCAATGAAGGACCTAATATTCCAGGTCCCGAACTACATCCTGAAGGGTGGAAGATGCCTGTGTGTGGATTTTTTTAATGTGTGGTGACCGTTGCACACCAGCCACCACACGGGCTTGACAGAGCTAGGTCTTGGTCCAGTAGCAAGGATTAACCAAGGCAACTGGAGACCAGCTCTGCTGCACGGACCTAGTGCGCACACATATATCGCAGTGTGGGCTGGTCCGTGCTGCCCCTGGGCCCTCATCTCTTCTGGGCCCCGAACTCGTGCCTCTCCTGGGCCCCGATCACGTCCCTCTACAGTCTCTCGCCGCTCCTTCGCCCCGACCTCGCCGCTCCTGCTGTACCTGCCCACGCTCCAATCACCGACCTGGATCTTGGTGACGTCACTCTTCACTGCCGTTGCTCTCCTGCCCCACCACGTGCTGCTCCCTGGAGAGGTGTGCTGCCACGCTGCTCTTTCCGCTCCCCGGCCTGTTCCGATGGTGCTCGCAGGCCGGGGGCCGCTCAGCCTGCTGGGCTAGGCTGCCACGTTCCTCCTTCCGCTCCCTGGATATTAAGGGAATCGAGGGATATGGGACAGTACAGGAAAGTGGAGTTGAGGTACAGTGGGGCTAGGGAGGAGATTGGGAAAAGCTACTGTAATGTATGCTCACTGTGAGTATGCTCACAGGTTTGTAAAGCTGTTGAGTTGGGAGTGGCTTAGCCAGTCACGTGATGTTCACAGGACTCAATAAAACCCCAGCCAGTTGGGTTTAGGGGATCACGACAAGGCAGGTAGTTGTGAGCCTGGTGGATGAACTGGTAATGTGTAGTGTGATTGTTAAACCTTTTGCTAATAAACCAACTAGTTCTTAATAGCAACGTGTTGCTATGAATTCTTAAGCAAAGAACCTATGAAGCGAATACATTATACCCAATTTGCGCACAGCAAGCCCCCATAAACATCAAGGTGACATTTGGCCAGATAATCTGTTTTAGTGATTAACTGGTGTAAAGGCCCATGTACAGATGCTGACCCCCCCACTTCCCATCTTTCAGCCGTCCTTAGGCTGTAGGATGTTGGTCGCTGAAATTGGACCTCATCGAGTGCGTTTTATGCCTGGTAAAACGTGCTTAGCAAGGTCCAATTTCTACCCCTGATTCACGCTACAGTCTTTAAACTAACGGATTATAAGGAAGCAGTTGAGGCTAGCTCATTGAATGTATTCAAATCACAGATAGATAGATTTTTAACCAATAAGGGAATTAAGGGTTACGGGGAGTGGGCGGGTAAGTGGAGCTGAGTCCACGGCCAGATCAGCCAAGATCTTGTTGAATGGCGGAGCAGGCTCGAGGGGCTAGATGGCCTACTCCTGTTCCTAATTCTTGTGTTCTTATGTTCTAAGTATCGGCACTGACACGATCACTGTTGTGACGGTTCAGCTTTTTGAGTCTTGGTGCAACTCTGTCTGTGCAGTGGAGATTTCCAGATTGGGGAAATGTTTGCGATCAGAGCAGCATGTTACACTTTACCTGCTGATGAAGCAGAACATGCCGCCATGTTCCAAGTGTGCTTGTACTGAATGTCGTGCACCGAGTGCTCTGGGCTCCCAGTAATGTTGTATGTTTTACATGCAGTAGTGGGTTTATTGTATTTCACAAAATACCTTTGTAGGTTTTGTAAGAATGAAGCAATTGCATTAAATTTCACTTGCCTGCAATCAGTCTGAACCTGGGACTTGCAAATGTGAGGCTTTAATGCTTATAAAATCTGTCAACAACAACTTGTATTTATGTAGCACCTTTAATGTAGTGAAACGTCCCAAGGTGCTTCACAGGTGTGTTATAAGACAAAACAAAAACATTAAATTTGACACCAAGCCTCATAAGAAGAGATTAGGGCAGGTGACCAAAAGCTCGGTCAAAGAGGTAGGTTTTAAGGAGCGTCTTAAAGGACGAAAGAGAGGTGGAGAGGTTTAGGGAGGAAGTTCCAGAGCTTGGGGCCTATGCAACAGAAGGCACGGCCACCGATGGTTGAGCGATTATAGTCAGGGATGCTCAAGAGGGCAGATTTGGGGTTGTGGGGCTGGAGGGAGATTACAGAGATAGGGAGGGGCGAGGCCACGGAGGGATTTGTAAACAAGGATGAGAATGTTGAAATTGAGGCATTGGTTAACCGGGAGCCAATGTCGGTCAGCGAGCGCAGGGGGTGAGCGGGACTCGGTGCGAGTTAGGGCATGGGCAGCCGAGTTTTGGATGACCTCTAGTTTACACAGGGTAGAATGTGGGAGGCCAGCCAGGGGTGCGTTGGAATAGTCAAGTCTAGAGGTAACAGAGGCATGGATGAGGGTTTCTGCAGCTGGGAAACCGCTTCATTTGTAATTCCACGATTGCTCAGTAAACCTTTTTTTGCAAGTGATCCTGAGGTGGAGCTTGTCTGGTTTGATGAACATAATGTGAGCTCAACCTCCAGTTGGTGGTTTAGGGTAGGAAGAAGTTGCAGTCTGGTTGTGTGTGTGTGGGAGGGGGGGGTGTGGGGGAGAGTTTTTGTTGTTGCTTCTCTCTGCTTTCAAGCTGTGCTTTGTAAAAAAAAAAAAATAACTTGCCCTGAGAGAATTACATTTCACGCCAGAAGCAGCCAGTTTGAGGCAAGAGAGGGAACAGGAGAAAATATGGCAGTGCAATGGAGAGGTTGAAAAGACGGGAGTGTGTTGTGGCAGAGCCTCGGGCTCTGATGTTGACTTGAAGCTGTGACTGATGTCAGCTGGCCTGCTTTCAGCAGTGAGCTGGCGTAACCGCTTGAGCTCCCACTTGACCTGTCGCTAGGAGTTTACTGCTACTTGCTAGAATTGTTCAGCCAAGGGCTTTGGAATTGCGCACAATTCCTGTGTGATGTAACTGCCAAGTTGATTTACGATTTTTTTTTAAAAAAACACGCTCGGTTCATTCAAGGAAGACTGTGTTTGCGAGCACTCAGTACATCAACACCAGGATCGTTAATCTTAATGCATGGGTCTGGTGATCTTCACACATTCCAACTCGGGAACCAAGGCAAGTCTGCATGCATTGTCTTACAGGTACCATTTCATTTGGGCAGTAGAGCTGTCTGTGTCTTCATTCTAACGTGTGTCAGAATGTAAAGCATTGTTTCAACGCAAACCGCTCACCCTGTGCAAGCTGTTTAGAAGCAATACAGTGCATTTATCGATCTGTTTTCGTAATTGGAATCTTGTCTGACATTAAAATCTAAATATAACGTTTATAGAAAGAGAAACCTTTTTGGAAACCCCTGCTCCAACCTGCCCATCAGATGGACCGAAACATCCGAGAAATGTGATCAAACCTGGTCTATAAAATTACTTCCTTTCCAAGCATGTGGAACATTTTAAACTATTTATGAAGATGGGAATATTTGTCAGGGTTTCAGCACAGACGGGGACTGTTGGCAGTTTCAAACTAACAAGCAGGACCTGTGAGGGCGGACAACAGAGATACTATTTGTCATATTGACACGACCAACTTGTGCATGACTTTACTTTTAATCTTGTTAAGGTTTTACAAGCTTGTAATGTAATAGCTGTGCGAAATAGATTCTTGTTCATTTCTCGATCCTGTTGGCGTCTTTCCAAAGAGTTGGTGTGCCGAGCCAGATCTGTGTCTTTGCTTTTATGTCCTCTAAGTGTATACTTGCACATTGAATCATGGAAATTTACGGCACAATAAGAGGCCATTCAGCCAGCAAATTGGAATGGCTGAGCAAGATTTTTTGGACCAGATTGGTCACCAGTAGATCAGAAGGATGGCACACACAGGACTTGCACAGCAGATTTATGGTGCCATCATTTTTACTAATAAGTTGTGTATTTAAACCTAGTCTTGAGTTGAGTAAAAGCTGTGTCGGGTTAGGCTAAGGCCCAGGTAGACAGGTGAGGTGAGTTTATTTGACATTACTTTTGGTGTGGGGAGTATTATGCTGCTAATGTGTTGCTTGAAGTGCAAAAAGACATTGATGCTGCAGTGGATTAATAGTAAAAAGTTCGATTTGCCAAGGTGGATGCAGAGAGGATGTTTCCACTGATGGGGGAGACTAGAACTAGGGGGCATAATCTTAGAATAAGGGGCCGCCCATTTAGAACTGAGATGAGGAGAAATTTCTTCTCTGAGGGTTGTAAATCTGTGGAATTCGTTGCCTCAGAGAGCTGTGGAAGCTGGGTCGTTGAGTAGATTTTAGACAGTTTCTTAACCGATAAGGGGACAAGGGAGTGGGCAGGGAAGTGGAGCTGAGTCCATGATCGGATCAGCCATGGTCGTATTAAATGGTGGAACATAAGAACATAACATAAGAATTAGGAACAGGAGTAGGCCATCTAGCCCCTCGAGCCTGCTCCGCCACTCAACAAGATCATGGCTGATCTGGCCGTGGACTCAGCTCCACTTACCCGCCCTCTCCCCGTAACCCTTAATTCCCTTATTGGTTAAAAATCTATCTATCAAGTAGGTTCAAGGGGCCGTATGGCCTACTCCCGCTCCTATTTCTTTATGTTCTTGCCATCGTGTAATTGTGCTCCTGGTTGTCGTGGTCCAGCAAGCTGTGGTTAACTCTGCACTCTAACCTCTAACCAGATCCAGGTAACAACACTATCTGGGACGGCCTTTTACAGGTAAGCAAATTTGCTGCAGCGCTATTTTGTGCAGACCTTTTGCATTGATGCTGAACGTTGAGGTGAAACTGCAGTTTCACCGAGGCCCCGTCTGCCCCCTCAGGTGGGGGTAAAAGATCCCAGGGCACTATTTCGAAGAAGAGCAGGGGAGTTCTCCCCGGTGTCCTGGGGCCAATATTTACCCCTCAATCAGCATCACTGATTATCTGGTCATTATCACATTGCTGTTTGTGGGAGCTTGCTGTGCGCAAATTGCCAGCCACATTTCTCATATTAGAACAGTGACTACACTCCAAAAAGTACTTCGTTGCCTGTAAAGCGCTTTGGGACGTCCTGAGGCGGTGAACGGTGCTATATAAATGCAAGTTGGTCTTTTTAAGATTATTTCTTTGTGAATGAATGAAAGGAGCCACTGCATCCCATGCCTTTATTGCAGAGGGGGTGAATGGCTGGCTTCCAAACCTCTGCTCATTGCCTTTCTGACCGGCAGCCTGGTAGCACCTCCGCCGGTGTGTCTACTCTCTCTAATCTGGGATTTATTTAACTAGGTATACGGTTGCTGAAAAGAAGAAATATTTAGCACTTGCGTAACACTTTTATCACCTTTATCGAAATAACTGCAAGCGCTTCGATTTACTTCTGGAGTCCATTGACTGGTGTTGGGGATTTGTCACAGACTTCCAAAGTATTTAAAAAGAGGAAGGTGCATTGTGCACAGCCCTGCATTCGCAATGTTTCCAAATGTTGACCTACCCCTGGAGTCCACCCACCCTGAAAGACAGCGGCAGCCAAGGAAAGGAAAACCGATCATTTCAGGAGACCATCCTATCCAAATACAACAACTCCAGTAACATGCTAGTACGCGAACAAATACAGAAATTTGATAAGTTGGGTAAAGAAAGAAAGACTTGCATTTATATAGCGCCTTTCATGACCACTGGCCGTCTCAAAACGCTTTACAGCCAATGAAGTACTTTTTGGCATGTAGTCACTGTTGTAATGTGGAACATACGGCAGCCAATTTGTGCACAGCAAGCTCCCACAAACAACAATGTGATAATAACAACCGCTCAACCATTGGTGGCCGTGCCTTCTGTTGCTTCGGCCCCAAGCTCTGGAACTCCCTCCCTAAACCTCTGTTCCTCTCTTTCCTCCTTCAAGACGCTCCTTAAAACCTACCTCTTTGGCCGAGCTTTTGGTCACTGGCGCTAATTTCTCCTTATGCAGCTCGGTGTCAAATTGTTTTATCTCATAATACTCCTTGGGACGTTTCACTACGTTAAAGGTGCTATATAAATACAGGTTGTTGTTATAATAACCAGATAATCTGTTATGTTATTTGAAGGATAGAGAGTGGCCAGGAAACCGGGGGCACCTCCGACAGTGCAGCACTCCCTCAGCACTGCACTGGATTGTCAGCCTGGATTTACATGCTCAAGTCTCTGGAGTGGGACTCAAACCCACAACCTTCTGACTCAGAGGCGAGTGTGCTGCCCACTGAGCCACGGCTGACACTGGGTAGAAATCTTGTGATCTGGTAGATCCCTTACTGTCCAGGCACCCTTCCTCCCCCTCACCCGCCTTTTCAAAACGTCGAATAGAGAAGTACTTGGATGTGCACGTGAAGTGCTGTAACCTGCAGGGTTACGGACCTAGAGCTGGAAAGTGGGGTCAGGCTGGATAGTCTCTTGTCGGCCGGCACAGACACGATGGGCCGAAATGGCCTCCATCCGTGCTGTAAACTTCTATGATTCTAGGTTCTGTGTGTAGACCCAGAGGGGAAAAAAAGCAGATGACATTACAAACTTAGGAAGCCATTAGCTAATTATACTATGAGGAGGAACCTCTTCACATCCAATGTATGGAAACTGGACTGAGTGCTGAGCGGTGAAACATCCCAAAATGGATGGCTTGGTTCCTCATTTAACAGGAGGAGATGGACTGTGGTCCTTCCACCTAGTCGTTTATGTTATTTTTGGTTGTGACCAAAGATGATTTTTATTTTTAAAATATGATTTATAGGTTTGTAATGGTACATTTTATTGCCCAGTGATTTTTAACGGCACTATGTAAATGTGCTGCTTTCTAACACACTGATGGGAAAATTGTATCTGGAAAAATGGTTACAGCACAGAAGGAGGCCATTGGACCCGTCGAACCCGGGCCGGCTCTCTGCAAGAGCACCAGTCCCACTCCCCAGCCCTTTCCCTGGAGCCCTGCACATTCTTTGCCTTCAGGTACTTATCCAACTCCCTTTTGAAAGCCGCGATTGAGTCTGCCTCCACCACCCTCTCAGGCCGTGCATTCCAGATCCTAACCACTCGCTGCATAAAAAAAGTTTTTCCTCATGTCGCCTTTGATTCTTCTGCCAATCACCTTAAATCTGTGTCCTCTGGTTCTCGATCCTTCCGCCAATGGGAACAGTTTCTCTCTATCTAGAGACCTCAACACCCGACCTGTGTCAGGGGCCCGAGGCATAAGTTTGGTTCCAGGACCGCTGCCACCTATATATAGTCCCGAGCAACTATTCCGCTCAGCCCCAACCTGTTCCACTCGACCCCGGAGATCTTCCCTGCATCGCCAACCCGAGTCTTCATCCTGGGCAGGGTTCAGCCCCGGTGTCACACTCGCTCATTTACCCGATAGTGGCTGGATGACAATACTGCTGCCAAATACGGAGTCCCCAGCAGACAGCACGGATCGGTAGGGGGAGAAACCCATCATCATCATCATCATCATCATCATCATCATCATCGGCAGTCCCTCGATTCCACTCAAAGTGAGTTCTCAGGTGACTGAACAGTCCAATTTGGGAATGACAGTCCCTGTCACATGTCTCCAGTCTTCAGCTGGTCCTTGTAGTCAAATACCATGGTGTTGACCCAAGCAATCGGGCAGTCCTGGGGAGGAAACCGGTACATTCCTATCAACAAGAGGTACGGACTGAGCAAGGTCAGTTACAATTCTTAAACAGCCAGCTCAACCAATCGGTGCTAGTCAAACGGAGATATGGTTTATTCAACAAGGGAATGCTTCACCTCGTTCACTCAGCAAAAAATGGGACTTCATCCTCAGGACATCGTAAAGCATTTCACATTCTGTTGATTGAGGAAAGAACATTAGCACACCTATGGTGGCGTACTGGTCATGTTACCAGACTCGTAATCCAGAGGCCTGGTCTAATGGACTAGGAGACCATGCCCCTGGTTCTAGACTCTCCAGCCAGGGGAAACAACCTGTCAGCATCTACCCGGCCAACCCCCCTCGGAATCTTGTATGTCTCAATGAGATCACCTCTCATTCTTCTCAATTCCAGTGAGTACAGGCCCATTCTACTCAATATACAGTGGGTCATCATCGTCATAGGCAGTCCCTGGAAATCAAGGAAGATTTTGCTTCCACTCTAAAAGTGAGTTCTCAGGTGACTGAACAGTCCAATACGGGAATTACAGTCTCTGTCACAGGTGGGACAGACAGTGGTTGGAGGAAAGGGTGGGTGGAACTGGTTTGCCACACACTCCTTCCGCTGCCTGCACTTTTTTCATGCATGTTCTCGGTGATGAGACTCGAGGTGCTCAGCGCCCTCCCGGATGCTCTTCCTCCACAGGGCAGTCTTTGGCCAGGGACTCCCAGGTGTTGGTGGGGATGTTGCATTTTATCAGGGAGGCTTTGAGGCTGTCCTTGAAACGTTTCCTCTGCCCACCTGGGCCTTGCCTGCCGTGTCGGAGTTCCGAGCAGAACGCTTGCTTTGGGAGTCTCATGTCTGGCATGCGGACAATGTGGCCCGCCCAATAGAGAGACCCAGGGAGATGGTGAGATCCAATCCAACTTGTCTGAAGTATTTGAGAACACAGAGGCCGGGAAATTGGGAAGGAAGCTCAATACGGGGCAATAGTGGAGTAATGTTAGCAGCAAGCACACCTCTTTGGGAGGGAATCCATCATCGGAGCGCCAAAGGAACGTCACACCGTGAAGGAGCGTGAGAGACTGGCCTGATCTAAACCTGAAAAATTCAGGCAATCAGACCTTCATACTTTGGAACTGATAAAGTGGGCAATTATTGAGAAGTGAGGGTGCGGTTGACTATGAGATCTGTTGTGCAGATTTATATAGAATCAAAGATTGAAGACAGATAGTTGGCCTTTATTACAAGAGGATTTGAGTATAAGAGTAAAGACGTCTTACTGCAATTATACAGGGCCCTGGTGAGACCGCACCTGGAGTATTGTGTACAGTTTTGGTCTCCTTACCTAAAGAAGGATAAGGACATAAGAAATAGGAGCAGGAGTTGGCCATTTGGCCCCTCGAGCCTGCTCCGCCATTCAATAAGATCACGGCTGATCTGATCCTGGCCTCAACTCCACTTCCCTGCCCGCTCCCCATAACACTTCACTCCCTTTTTGTTCAAAAATCTGTCTATCGCCACCTTAAATATATTCAATGACCCAGCCTCCACAGCTCTCGGGGGCAGAGAATTCCACAGATTTACGACCCTCGGAGAGAAGAAATTTTTCCTCATCTCCATCCTAAATGGGCAGCCCCTTATTCTTGAACTGTGCCCCATAGTTCTAGATTCCCCACAAGTGGAAACATCCTCTCTGCATCTGAGTCTCCTCAGTATCATATATGTTTCAATAAGATCACCTCTCATTCTTCTAAACTCCAATGAGTGTAGGCCCAACCTGCTCAATCTTTCTTCATAAGTCATAAGGATATACTTGCCGTAGAGGGAGTGCAACGAAGGTTCACCAGCGTTTAATCTTCAAAAGTGTTCAGGGCTACAAATTCGTTATAGGCCGGTTTGAGGCGGTGACACACCCTGGGCGCTAACTTCAGTGCCGGACGATGTTTACCGCCTCCAACCGGGATATTCACGATTAGCGCCCCAAGACGGGAGAGGAGCGCTAATGGAAGCGTCCCACGCTATTCTCGGGGCGCTACGGGGCGATAGCGCTGCGGGGATAATGAAGTTCTGACGCCAGGAAACCAGCATCCCAGCGGCTAACGGGGAGGTCAGCTGGACCACCCGGGACATGAGAGGAAGTTGAAGGGAACATTGGAAACGCCAGCAGCAGTGCGTCCGACCTCACAGAATCACAGCGACGTTAAAAGACTTTACACTGACCACCGGTTCCTGCTCTATACCATCGCCCCGGGAGCTCCCACCGACCGACCGCCCGCTCTCCCTGTCGGTGACGGCGCCGGGCGCTACGGCAGGCGAGAGGAGCGAAGTTTAGGACCACGGCATCACCGAGTGGGCAGCGCCAGAGCATGCGGCGTTAACTGATCGCGCCGCCGCTAAACCAACAGTGATGTTCGCGGCGGGCACTAACGGCACGGCGCTCGGGCGGTAAGCGCTTCGCGGCCCGCTAGCGCCCCGCTCAGCTGCCAACGGGTGGCGCGAAGCAAACAAATTTTCAGAGTCGCGAGATTTCATTTGAATCGGAGGAGATTGACTTAGGATTCTGTGTTAAGGAAAGTGGTGGAGTAAATGCCTCCAAAGCTAGCTGCTGAATCAGTTTGAGAATCCCATTCCCTCAGAATTTCGATCTATATTAAAAGGTTTGTGTTTCCCCGGTCGTGTGATCTCAGTGCCACAGCAGTGTTTCGGATTGGTCCATGCTAATCACAGATTTAAGGCGATTGGCAGAAGAACCAAAGGCGACAGGAGGAAAAACGTTTTTACGCAGCGAGTGGTTGGGATCTGGAATGCACGGCCTGAGAGGGTGGTGGAGGCAGACTCAATCGCGGCTTTCAAAAGGGAGTTGGATAAGTACCTGAAGGAAAAAGAATTGCAGGGCCACGGGGAACGGGCGGGGGAGTGGGACTGGCTGAGGTGCTCTCGCAGAGAGCCGGCACGGGCTCGATGGGCCGAATGGCCTTCCGTGCTGTAACCATTCTGTGATTCTCTGAATCAATTCGTGCTGCTGTTCCCTCTCTGGTTGTGAGTATTCCCATTTGTTCTCCTAGTTTTGTGACCCCTCAGCCCTGTAGCTGATTAGCAACAGCTTCACGGCAGTCCTGGAAATCGGTCCAGCCCAGCTAAGAATGCTCTGCCCCCTGTTACTTGTTAAGTAGCTTTCTTGATGCAGGCCACAATCTTGATTCCTGTTCCCAGCAGACCTGTGGCCTGACCATCGTAACATCACAAGTCATACACCAGTATATTTAAGAAGCCCAGGGAGCCTAGAATCATTCACAGAGTATGCTTACACAAGGCTTGCCTCTCACAAACTTGGAAAACCCCTTTGTGTACAGCTCATTTCCTCATTAGCTGTCGGTCACAGTTTTAAATAGCTTGACTCATGCTTGAAGCAAGCAATGTGTGCATCACCTGCCGGCTTTGTGTGGTGTATTTTATTCTCGAGTGGAAAGGAAAGGGGAGCTGGAGTTTCGATGTATACCCAGCCCAATTGTGGAAGCTGTTCTATGTATATTTGATGATTATATAGTTGTTTACACAGTTTGTGTCTCTCATGAACATCTGTCGGGCTTCTTCATTAAGTGTCTTTTCATCTTCCTCCTTGATTTTTGGGCAGTTCTTCTTTCTGGTTTTGTTATTCATCAAACATGTTGCAGTTAATCTTTCCTCCAAAAACTGTTTCTGTTCAATCACATTGTAGCACAGCAAATTCTCCAAGGTACGGCCACCATGACCCTCCGGCCTTTGCTCAACATGTTGTCAATTCTGACTTGTTGTCAATACAGGGTTCTGGGGAGAAAGCTGAGGTTTGGGACTAAATTGGACAGCTCTATCAAAGGGCGCGATGGGCCGAATGGCCTCCTTCTGTGCTGTGAGATTCTATGGGGGCCGCATCATGCTGACACGTCACAATGCCCCTCGTCCTTCTTTTAAAGGGGAGGGCCGCTGCAAACTCTGCCGCCGCTTTCCCGGCGCCACTGGCCCACCAGGGAGGGTTTCGGCCAACAGCGGGGTGTCGGGCTTGCCTGTTGGTGTCCCGGCCGAACCGGCGGCTGCCATTCAGACGGCCAACAAACAAAGATGGCGGCGTTGGCGCTACCTCCTCCCCTTTAAGAGCGACCGGGCGCCTCAGGCCACCACAGATTCTCGCCTCGTGAAGCCCCGCCCGTAGCATTGCCCCCCTCCGACCCCGCGCTGCGTGGGGCAGTTTCCACCGCGGTGTGACAAGGGGTCGATGAGCACGCCGATGATGTCATCGCCGTGCTTGCGCACGCCAGGCCATGAATCACGGGCTGAGCCCCGGGGGCAATTCCAGGGGGAGGGGGGGTTGCTGGGCTTTGGCCACTGCACCCCGGCGAAAACTCTTTAACATCCCGTTAGCGCTAACGCGCCTTTCTCAGAGGGGCAATTTCGGCCCCCATTATTCTGTCCCTTCCCACTGTGGCCCCACAGGTCCCCGATGATTCACCTGCCTTTTAAAATAGAACGTGCACACAACTATAGGAACAGGAGTCGGCAATTCATCCCTCGAGCCTGCTCCTCCAATCAATTAGATGATAGCTGATCTGTAGCTTAACTCCAATTGCCCGCTTTGCTTCCATATCCCTCAATACCCTGACAGAACAAATATCGGTCAATCTCGGTTGTAAAATTTTGAATTGACACAGTTTTTGCAGGAGAGAGTGCCAGACTCCCACTACCCTTTGCTTGAAGAAGTGCTTCCTGACATCACCCCTGAACGGCCAAGTTCTATAACGCCTCCATGGCCTGTAAGCGACGGCGGGCGAGATTTACAGACGTACATGCAATTCAATAACTCTGGCTGTGCATGAAGTTTTTTCGTGGTTTAAAAAAAAAATGCTATTTCTGTAAGTGACTATTGTGTTGTGTTTGCCATGTCCAGGTGCTGTTATATACATTTCAGCACTACGCCTAGCATGAATATTGCATCGCTGTTTATTGTGGCTTTGATAATGGCTTATGTCAGATCACTGCAGTGCAATTGTTCCTTTACGCATCGAGTTGTTGTGATCTGGAAGTGTGGGGGAAGCAGATTCAGTAATCCCTTTCAAAAGGGGAATTGAATAAATACTTGAAATGGAAACATTTGCAAGGCTGTGAAAGAAAGACTTGCATTTAGATAGCCCCTATCACAACCACTGGACCTCTCAAAGCACGTCACAACCACCAAAGTACTTTTGGAGTGTAGTCGCTGTTGTAATCATCATAAACAGTCCCTCGGAATTGAGGAAGACTTGCTTCCACTCTAAAAGTGAGTTCTTAGGTGACTGAACAGTCCAATACGAGAGCCACAGTCCCTGTCACAGGTGGGACAGACAGTCTGTCTCACTGTTGTAATGTGCCAATTTGCGCACAGCAAGCTCCCACAAACAGCAATGTGATAATGACCAGATAATCTGTTTTCGTTATGTTGATTGAGAGATAAATATTGGCCAGGACACCGGGGATAACTCCCCTGCTCTTCTTCGAAATAGTGCCATGGGATCTTTTACGTCCGCCTGAGGGGACAGACGGGGCCTCGATTTAATGTCTCCTCCAAAAGAGTACACCTCCGGCAGTGCAGCACTCCCTCAGCACTGCACTAGAGTGTCAGCCTAGATTTTTGTGCTCAAGTCTCTGGAGTGGGACTTGAACCCACAACCTTCTGACTCAGAGGCGAGAGTGTTGCCCACTGAGTCACAGCTGACAGTTGTGGGAAAAGAATAGAGGAATGGCACTAATTGGACAGGTCTTTCAAAGAGCCGACACAGACAAAGTGGCCTGAATGGCCTCCTTCTATGCTGTATGTTTCTAGCATTCTACATAGATGTTCAAAAGCTCAAATCTGTCAGTCAGCATTTAAATGAATAGATCGGTTCAGTGACAATGGCTCCAAAAGAAACATGTTGCTTTGCCAAGTGATGCTACAACGTTACGTCTGTCAGATTTCTCTCTTCCCTTCTGTCATGCACCAGATTTCTCATTTATACACACGAGCTGTGGGGGCGAGGTGGGAGTGGGAGTGGGGGGTTAGGGGGAGGAGGGAAGGAGAAAGAGGGGCAGGGTGGCTAGAGAGGGAATTGGGAAATGTTACTGTAATGTATGCTCACTGTGAGGCTGCTCACAGGTTGGTAGAGCTGTTGAGTTGGGAGTGGCTTAGCCAGTCACGTGATGTTCACAAGACTCAATAAAACCCCAGCCAGTTGGGTTCGGGGGATCCACGATGGGGCAAGTGATTGTGAGCCTGGTGGATGAACTGGTAACGTGTAGTGTAATTGTTAAACCTTTTGCTAATAAACCAACTGGTTCTTAGTAGCAATGTGTTGCTATGAATTCTTAAGCAAAGCACCCATGGGGCAAATATGAAAAACAGCTACCTATGAAAATGCTTCATTTTAATTCCTGAATGCCAAATTGCCACTAGTCGCTGCCAACCCAGAAACCAGAACTGTCTCACGCCTTGTATTTATTTAAAGAAGGTGCTTGCTTTCCCTTGCCATCGGGGAAAATCCAGAGTTTATTTTTATATGTGTATTAATAAATAACGAACCGACGAAGAGTCATATTAGAAATCTGCCGTTCTCTATCGAGAATGGAGGATGAGACGGTGAAAATGGATCAGGGCTCGGACTGACTGATTCCATCCAGTAGACTTGCACCTCCCACCTGATGGATTTGGTCACCTGAAAATCGCTCCCTTGAGATTTTAAGGTGACCAATTCATGATGAATGCTTTAGAAAGGGCAGAAATTCCAATTGGCAAAGTATGAGAGGTGATCTCATTGAAACATACAAAATTCTTACGGGGCTTGACAGGGTAGAATCAGGGAAGGTGTTTCCTGAGATGAAGGGGTTCTCATGTGAAGGGAGGTTGAGCAGGTTGGACCTGTGCTCCTTGGAGTTTAGCAGCATAAGAGGTGATCTTATTGAAACATAAGATTCTAAGGGGGCTTGATGGTAGATGTGGAGAGGATGTTTCCCCTCGTGGGGGAATCTAGAACTCGGGGGCATAGTTTCAGAATAAGGGGCCGCCCATTTAAAACTGGGATGAGGAGGAATTTCTTCTGTGAGGGCCGTGAATCTTTGGAATTCTCTGCCCCAGAGAGCTGTGGAGGCTGGTTCATTGAATATATTTAAGGTGGAGATAGACAGATTTTTGAAAGATAAGGGAGTCAAGGGTCATCGGGAGAGAGCAGGGAAGTGGAGTTGAGACCATTATCAGATCAGCCATGGTCTTATTGAATGGCAGAGCAGGCTCGAGGGGCCAAATGGCCGACTCCTGCTCCTATTTCTTATGTTCTTATGTTCCTCTGGCTGGGGAGTCTAGAACCAGGGGTCACAGTCTCAGAATAAGGGGTCGGCCATTCACGACTGAGATGAGGAGAAATTTCTTCACTCAGAGGGTGGTGAATCTCTAAAATTCTCTGCCTCAGAGGGCTGTGGAGACTCAGTCTTTGAGTATATTCAAGACAGAGATCGATAGATTTTTGGATATTAAGGGTATCGAGGGATATGGGGATAGTGCAGGAGAGTGGAGTTGAGGTAGATGATCAGCCATGATCTCATTGAATGGTGGAGCAGGCTCGAGGGGCCGAATGGCCAACTCCCGCTCCTAATTATTATGTATGAAGTACTTTGAACACGCTCATATGGTGATCCTGTGTGTGTGCTGTTGGCTCACATGCATGCACTTTATTGAGCTGAGTATCTTTTGGAAGTTGCAAGCTGCTTTGACACTAACCTTCAGTTGCTCCCCCGACTTCCTCCTGCTCACCAGGGACGTCCCCCAACTTCAGCTCTTCTCGTTCCCCTTGACAACCCATCTGAGATTGACAGCTCGCTGTCTCTATAATGTCCCAGGCAAATTTTGCCTGCTGTTCGTTTTTTTTTTTTCTTTTTCAGTTTCTGGGTCCAAATAATATCCAACTCCAGATCTGAAATCCGTAAACTTGATGGCCGTGTTTTTAGCGAGTGCGCACGGCAGCGTGAATCGGTTGGGTGGTTTTCTGAACCGACGCGGTGAGCCTGCCTTCTCCAAGGCCGAACCGGAGCGCACCGACCGCACGGCCAAACCCGGGGGGGAGGGGGGGGCATAATTGTCGGGCCGACCCGGCAGTTAGCCGGCAATCAAAAATAAAATGGAGTCACCGGCAGCGCCACCTCCCCTTTATGGGTGGTCCCGCGGCCGAGCCACAGAAAGGGTCCCGACAGAAAAAGCCGTCACCGGCAACAGCCGGTGGCGGCGCTCCCGCGGGGCAATTTCAGAAAGGGGTTGGCGCCGGTCAGTTAGGGGTCGGCGCACGCACGGCACGGTGGGGAAACGGGCGAAGTGGTCCCCTACGCCGCTCCAAAACTAAAGGAGGGCAATATCCAAAATGGCGGCCCCCTCCGCGGCGACTCGGCGGCCAGTCCGCACCGACCCGTGGCCGCGGCTTTTACCCGGGTCACTGGTCTTGCCGAACGGGGGAATTTCGTCCCCCGCACGTTTTGTCCACGTTTCAAAATCCATTTTGTCTTTTGTGTTGCAGGGGCAATTGTAGCTGAACATTGGCCATAATGCCTCCCGGAATACATTACCATCAGGACTTCTGGAGCGAGGACGAGAATCCAGACGTAGAGGTTGAATTTCTGTTGCCGACCGGGATTTACTTAAACTTCTTTGTGCCTCGCAGTTCCACAATCAAATTCATCAAAAAGGTAAATTACTGAAACGTTGCTCGCCGTGAGAATGAGGTGTCTTAAAATAGCCACGAGTTCTGCATTTGTGTTTCAAAAGAAAACTCAATTGCTTTCTCACCAATCTTCCAGTGTGGTTTCCAGATTCCCTCTGAAATGTTATTATCGCTGTCATTTTTGATAAAGCAGTCAACGTTCTAATAATCCTTGGGAAGGTGACATTTTTTCTCAGTTTCTCCTTCATTCTTCCAGTGTTGATGCTGCGTCGATGCCCCCTTTGTTACCAGTTTGTTCACCACTGCAAACAATCTTTCACTCTCTCTTTCATTTTCACTAACCTCTATTAAATTCCCCCATTAACGTTCAGTGGAAAATCCCCAATATTTCGACTCTTTCTTCCTAATTGTAATGTCTCATTCCTGGTATTGTAGTGGATCTTGGCCGTACACTGTCCTGTGACCAACGTCCCCTGTGAGATGCGCTTTGTTTTGTGATGCCTGTTTAGTGCACGGTCCCTTTAAATCTCTGCGCATGCGCAATCCCTTTAAATCTCTGTGCATGCGTGCTCCCTTTAAATCTCTTGAATGGCGGAGCAGGCTCGAAGGGCCATGTGGCCGACTCCTGCTCCTATTTCTTATGTTCTTATTTCATGATGGGAAGTTGATTGCAATAGACCAGGGCGTCGATGGTACACAACTCTGTGCCAGTAATCTCATTATTGCATACAAGTTCCATCTGTTTCTTCATTACTTACCGTAAATGAGTTGAACAGCAGTTCCTGTCCAACAGTTTTGAGGAAGGATTGCATACACCACATCTGTCAGTGCAACGGAAAATTGTGCTCTTTCAGAAAGAGTGTGCATTAATTTACCTTCTAGCGCAAGTTAACGGCCCGGACATACACAGGGTTGAAAACAGACTCCCAATTTCTTGTGAGGAAATTGCTGTCATTCCCAGATTTTATTGAAACGAAACACTATTCTGACCAACTCCTGACTACTCCATTTACATCTTTTCATTTCATGTTACTTCTTGTCTGAAAAACCTAAATAGATTTGTTATTATACGAGAAAGCGAAGGCATCCATTCCCTCCCCCGACTTGTCACCTTGTACTGATTTTGGTTTTGCTTTAGGAAAAGAACAGTTGTTTTATTTTTACTTCCTTCAAACTTCAATGAAAATTGTTCATTTTAATATCTATTTTTTTTAATTCATTCTCGGGATGTGGGCATCGCCGGCAAGGCCCAGAATTTATTGCCCATCCCTAATTGTCCTTGAGAAGGTGGTGGTGACCACAGTGTGGCAACGTTAGTCAACCACGTTGTTGTGGGTCTGGAGTCACATAAGTGGCAGATTTCCTTCCCTAAAGGACATCAGTGAAATGGCTTTTATTACAATCCGGTAGTTTTCATGATCGCTGATCCTGGCTTTTTATTCCAGATTTATTCAATTAATTGAATTTAAATTCACCCCAGCTGCCATGATCGGGATTTGAACTTGGCTCTCCGGATCGTGAGTCCAGGGCTCTGAAGTACTCATCCAGCAACATAACCGCACCCACAAATTCTCCACACCAATCATAGGCGCTCCCTCGAAGCGAGGATGACTTGCTTCCACAACAAAAAGGGATGAGTTCACAGGTGTTTCAATGAAGGACCGAATATTCCGGATCCCGAACTACATCCTGAAGGGTGGAAGATGCCCTGTGCGTGGATTTTTTTACCGTGTGGTGACCGTTGCACACCAGCCACCACACGGGCTTGACAGAGCTAGGTCTTGGTCCAGTAGCAAGGATTAACCAAGACGACTGGAGACCAGCTCTGCTGCACGGACCTAGTGCGCACACATATATCACACAGTGTGGGCTGGGCCCGTGCTGCCCCTGGGCCCTCGCCTCTCCCGGGTCCCGACCAGTCGCTCCACGATCTCTTGCCGCTCCTGCGCCCTGACCTCGCCGCTCCTGCTGTACCTGCCCACGCTCCGATCACCGACCCTGGACCTTGATGACGTCCCTTTTTGCTGCCGGCGCCCTCCTGCACCAGCTCGCGCTGTATCTTGCCGTGGTACACCATGGCCGCCGCTCACCGCTCCTTTTTATGGCCCCGACCTGCCGCTGATGGTCTCTCGCAGGTCAGGGCCACCACACTGCCAGATTACAGTCTTCTGTCACTCTCCACAGCAATACAGTCACACACACACACGCACACACCACAGCAAGATGACACGCACGATGCTCAGCCCTGCCCCCGCTGCTAAGGAGTGCAACCCAGTGTCGTATGTTGAAGTGAGAGATAATACGACCTCTGGGGGAACATGGATTGTTGCTCCGATGCTACTCACCATCGAAGGCGGAATAGGGGTCGGCAGTTGCCCGACTGAGACGTTAAACAGTGGGTGTGGCCTTCTTTGCAAAATGCAGCACTGGAGAAAAATAGCAGACAGCCTATTCTCCTCCGGCACTCCGTCCATACCAGAAACCAGGAAAACCGCAGAATCTTACAGCACAGAAGGGAGGCCATTTGGCCCATCGCGTCTGTGCTGGCTCTTTGAAAGAACTGTCCAATTAATCCCACTCCTGCTCTTTCCCCACCGTTCTGCAGTTTTTTTACTTGTCAGGTTTATATTCATTTCCCTTTAAAAACATACTAATGGGCCAAAAATTGCGGTCGGAGGCTTCCCAGAGCAGAGGCCCACGTATTCCAGGAACGTCTGCACATCCCGGGATCTCGTGGGCCTGGACCACCAATCACAATGTAACATTCTCATCGATAGCAATGGGAGCTCCGGGCTCCAATCACTATCAATGAGAATACCCCTAAAATCAAATAAAACACAAACATTGCAAAAAAACGTCACATTTTAAAATTGAATAGAAATTGTGTTAAATTTTAGAGAAAAATTAATTTTTTTGAAATTGGGAAAAAAAAAATGTTTCAATAGTGTTAACAATAAACTTACCTTCATAGACCGGGTATATATATATAAAAATAAGTAATAATGTTTATTTTTTTCTATTTTTAAAAAAAAAACTCTCACGCTGGTAAAAGCAGGCCTTACGCTTGCTTTTACCAGGCGTAAGAGTCTGAAGGATATTCGCTGGGCAGGAGTTGGGCAAATAGCTCAAATCTCCACCCGTGAAGGCCCTTCTCCCGGGGGGTGAGCGTTGGCCTGATCGAGGACGCGAACGTTGGTGCGTCTGTCCTCCCAGGGGATTTGCAGGGTCCTCTGATTATCGACCCTTCAACTATCTGATTTTATTGTGTTAATGATTTTGTCCGCAAACATAGAAACATAGAAACATAGAAAATAGGTGCAGGAGTAGGCCATTCGGCCCTTCTAGCCTGCACTGCCATTCAATGAGTTCATGGCTGAACATTCAACTTCAGTACCCCATTCCTGCTTTCTCGCCATACCCCTTGATCCCCCTAATAGTAAGGACCTCATCTAACTCCTTTTTGAATATATTTAGTGAATTGGCCTCAACAACTTTCTGTGGTAGAGAATTCCACAGGTTCACCACTCTCTGGGTGAAGAAGTTCCTCCGCATCTCGGTCCTAAATGGCTTACCCCTTATCCTTAGACTGTGACCCCTGGTTCTGGACTTCCCCAACATTGGGAACATTCTTCCTGCATCTAACCTGTCTAACCCCGTCAGAATTTTATATGTTTCTATGAGGTCCCCTCTCATTCTTCTGAACTCCAGTGAATACAAGCCCAGTTGATCCAATCTTTCTTGATAGGTCAGTCCCGCCATCCCGGGAATCAGTCTGGTGAACCTTCGCTGCACTCCCTCAATAGCAAGAATGTCCTTCCTCAGGTTAGGAGACCAAAACTGTACACAATACTCCAGGTGTGGCCTCACCAATGCCCTGTACAACTGTAGCAACACACACTGGACACATTTACAGAAATGTTTAAAAAGCCATCAATGACAATGCAAGTTGAATCTGCACCTCTCTACGATTAAAGAGTTGATCAAGTGGCAAGCATGAGTGATATCTTGATCACAGCAGTGCGGGTTCAGAGTGGAGCTTTGGTGCAATCTCTCCGAATAGGTCACTTTTAATTGTAGAGGTGAGCCGTCGGAAGCGGTGGAAATTGGCCGAACGTGTGTGCTAGGCCTCGCCATCTCCCTCAGAAGGTTAGCCGCGAAGTAACGAATGTTGTCTCCTCTTCCTCCAGTTGCTATGGCAGCAGGCTCAACATCAACCCCTTTTCCACATGCTCAACGAACCCGACGCCTACGTTTTCACCTGCATCAACCACACGGCGGAGCAGGAGGAGCTGGAAGATGAACACAGGCGCCTCTGTGATGTGCGGCCGTTCCTCCCTATCCTGAAACTGGTGGCCCGGGAAGGAGACCGAGCGGAAAAACTCATCAATTCGCAGATAAGCCTTCTGATTGGAAAAGGTAAGACCCACCCAGCTGCAAATACTTACGATTCACTCCGTGTACGTCAGTCAGAAGTCTCCATCAGGCTTCGGGAAATCTGCAGTAAAGTGTCAACATGTGGAATGAGTTTTCGCGCTAATTCTATTCCATAAAAATATATTGGCCGTTTAAAGCTTTTGTTCCTTCCCAATCTTTCTTCCTGAAGGCGTTGGTTTTTAATAAAGAAAGACTTGCATTTATATAGCGCCTTTCACGACCACCAGATGTCCCAAAAGCACTTTACACCCAATGAAGTACATTTGGACTGTTGTCGCTGTTGTAATGTAGGAAATGCAGCAGCCAATTTGCGCACAGCAAGCTCCCACAAACCGTAATGTGATAATGACCAGATAATCTGTTTTTTGTTATGTTGATTGAGGGATAAATATTGGCCCCAGGACACCGGGGATAACTCCCCTGCTCTTCTTTGACATAATACCATGGGATCTTTTACGTCCATCTGAGAGGGCAGACGGGGCCTCGGTTTAACATCTCCTCTGAAAGACGGCACCTCCGACAGTGCAGCATTCCCTCAGCACTGCACTGGGAGTGTCAGCCTGGATTTTTGTGCTCTAGTCCCTGGAGCGGGACTTGAACCCACAACCTTCGGACTCAGAGGCGAGGGTGCTGCCCACTGAGCCACGGCTGACACTGAGCGTGTCAGTGTAATAAACGTGGCTTTGCCGAACTGCCTGCATCCCAAGAAGATAAGAAATTATATCTGATCTGCTACCTCCCTGGCAACAGATCTCGCCGCTCTCTAAATGACACTGCCTCACTTGGTTTGCTGTCAAGAGCTATTTTCAGCGTAGTGTGGCCTTGTTTTCCATTTCTCACAGTTGCTTCTTTCTGGGAGGCTATACTCTCTGTAGGAAGTCCCCAAACCTGGTCAGCTGCCACTTGTAACCCAAAAAGAAAAACGAGAACTCAATCCACACTTAGAGTTCATGTTTAGGACTGAGATGAGGAGAAATTTCTTCATAGAAACATAGAAACATAGAAACATAGAAAATAGGTGCAGGAGCAGGCCATTCAGCCCTTCTAGCCTGCACCGCCATTCAATGAGTTCATGGCTGAACATGAAACTTCAGTACCCCCTTCCTGCTTTCTCGCCATAACCCTTGATCCCCCGAGTAGTAAGGACTTCATCTAACTCCCTTTTGAATATATTTAGTGAATTGGCCTCAACTACTTTCTGTGGTAGAGAATTCCACAGGTTCACCACTCTCTGGGTGAAGAAGTTTCTCCTCATCTCGGTCCTAAATGGCTTACCCCTTATCCTCAGACTGTGACCCCTGGTTCTGGACTTCCCCAACATTGGGAACATTCTTTCTGCATCTAACCTGTCTAAACCCGTCCAAAGGTTCACTCAGAGGGTGGTGAACCTTTGGAATTCTCTGCTCCAGAGGGCTGTGGAGGCTCAATCGTTCGGTATATTCAAGACAGAGATCGATAGATTTTTGGATATTAAGGGATATGGGGACAGTGCAGGAAAGTGGAGTTGAGGTCGAAGATCAGTCATGATCTCACTGAATGGCGGAACAGGCTCGAGGGGCCGAATGGCCTCCTGCTCCTAATTCTTATGTTCCTCATAAGGGCATGATGTTAGAATAAGGGACCACCCATTTAAAACTGAAATGAAGAGGAATTTCTTCTCTCAGAGGGTTGTAAATCTGTGGAATTCGCTGCCTCAGAGAGCTGTGGAAACCGGGACATCGAATACATTTAAGACAGAAATAGACAGTTTCTTAAACGATAAGGGGTTATGGGAAGCGGGCGGGGAAGTTGAGCTGAGTCCATGATCAGATCAGCCATGATCGTATTAAATGGCGGAGCAGGCTTGAGGGGCCGTATGGCCTACTCCTGCTCCTATTTCATATGTCCTTATTTGCAATAATCAGGGAAGATAGTGCTTGGAAAATATGAAATATTTACACTTTTGTAAATAGCTCGACAGATTTCGTGCTGGGAGTACATCTTTTCTGAGATAGCTTCACGCCATTGTAAAATGTGGTCCCATGTGCTGCAGTACTTGTGGCTGTGATTCAACTATTCCGGGAAGGGGAGTTATTCGTACAGCTCCCTGTTGCCTATTGCAACACACGGGCTGCAGGAATGTTCAGTGGTCACTTGACAACTGTAATGTGTAGCTTGTTAAAGTTTGAGGAATTCCCCACATGGTTGAACAATGCACATTGCACAAGGATTCTGGTTGTGATTTGACTGATGCGGGAATGGAGAAGCTTTTTGGAACGTGTTGGCATCATGAGAGATGGAAAAGCCCAAAATAAACATTCCAGTAAGCTTCTCAACGTATTAAACATGTTGACTTAAAAAGTCAGAAGTGCAAAGGGACTCTGGCTGGGTTGAGGTCACTCAAAGAATGAACACCATTATCTTCACTTGGTGACTAAGGCTGAATATGGAGTAGGGAGTTCAGACAGATTGGTTTCTGTCCCTCAGAATTTTTTCCAATAATTTTCCCACCACCGAGGTTAGGCTGACTGGCCTGTAATTAGTCCCATAGACAGGCTAAGTGAGTGGGCAAAAATTTGGCAGATGGAGTATAATGTTGGAAAGTGTGAGGTCATGCACTTTGGCAGAAAAAAATCAAAGAGCAAGTTATTATTTAAATGGAGAAAGATTGCAAAGTGCCGCAGTACAGCGGGACCTGGGGGTACTTGTGCATGAAACACAAAAGGTTAGTATGCAGGTACAGCAAGTGATCAGGAAGGCAAATGGAATCTTGGTCTTTATTGCAAAGGGGATGGAGTATAAAAGCAGGAAGTCTTGCTACAGTTGTTCAGGGTATTGGTGAGGCCACACCTGGAATACTGCGTGCAGTTTTGTTTCCATATTTACGAAAGCATATACTTGCTTTGGAGGCAGTTCAGAGAAGGTTCAATAGGTTGATTCCGGGGATGAGGAGGTTGACTTATGAGGAAAGGTTGAGTAGGTTGGGCCTCTACTCATTGGAATTCAGAAGAATGAGAGGTGATCTTATTGAAACGTATAAGATTATGAGGGGGCTTGACAAGGTGGATGCAGAGAGGATGTTTCCACTGATGGGGGAGACTAGAACTAGGGGGCATAATCTTAGAATAAGGGGACCACCCATTTAAAACTGAGATGAGGAGGAATTTCTTCTGAGGGTTGTAAATCTGTGGAATTCGTTGCCTCAGAGAGCTGTAGAAGCTGGGTCATTGAATAAATTTAAGACAGAAATAGACAGTTTCTTAAACGATAAGGGGCTATGGGGAGTGGGCAGGGAAGTGGAGCTGAGGCCAGGATCAGATCAGCCATGATCTTATTGAATGGCGGAGCAGGCTCGAGGGGCCAAATGGCCAACTCCTGCTCCTGTTTCTTATGTTCTTATGTTATGTATGTATGAAGTGTGGAGGAGTCCATGATGATGGCTCTTCAGTATTGCAGAGTTCTACATCCAATACTTGCTTACTCAGCCAATTGTGGCCATTAAGAAATAATTGCCTATATATTTCAAACTTTACTCGGGTCGACTAAACTTGTGATGTTTTAGCTCTTAGAACATTTCTCTCGAGACTTGAACACAAAAAAAATCTAGGCTGACACCCCAATTGCAGTGCTGAGGGAGCGCCGCACTGTCACAGGTGCCGTCTTTCTGATGAGACGTTAAACCGAGGTCCCGTCTGCCCTCTCGGGTGGATATAAAAGATCCCATGGCACTATTTTGAAGAGGAACAGGGGAGTTATCCCTGGTGTCCTGGCAAATATTTATCCCTCGGTCAATACTTTAAAGCAGATTATCTGGTCATTACCACATTGCTGTTTGTGGGAGCTTGCTGTGCGCAAATTGGCGTTTCCCACATTACAACAGTGCCTACACTTTTTTTAAAAAAGTACTTCATTGTCTGTAAAGCACTTTGAGATACCCGGTGGCCGTCAAAGTCGCTATATAAATGCAAGTCTTTCTTTTCAGAATGAGTAACACTTTAGATGAACTTTTATTTTTGGACAGATTTTTTTTTAAGAAATGCTGGAAATCTGAAATAAAAGTAGAAGGTGCTGGCAGTGCCCAGTTCTTTCTATTTCACTTACTGATTGTCAAACTGTGGCCTGGAGTTCCCCCCTCGTCAGCGCTGGTTCCCTCAGCACAGTTCCCCCGCTATCAGCATAACCGGTGCAAACGTCCGCCGAATTTTAAACGCAAATTACGTTCAATGCAATCCCGAGTTTCCACCATCTTTGGTGCTGGTTTTATAAACCTCGCGCTCGAAGTGGGCCCCGCCTAAAAAAAACTGCCCACCCACCCCCCAACCCCAAGCGATGCTCCCTTTAAGCCGTGCGACCACACAGCATCTGCAGCTCCCACACAGCGGCTTTTAAAGGGGGGGAAAAAAACGCGCATGCGCAGTATTTCAAGCGGGACACTCAGGCCCTTAAAGGGGCCACGCACCGAAAAAGAATTATGGGGAACATTACCCCCAGGGTGAGTTAATCACCATTGGGAGATACCGCTAATTGTGCTCGTTTGCAGGCCTTCAAGGAGGCTCCAAAAATTAGACCCCAATCTAACTAGAAAATAGTTTTGAGTGTTTTTAAAAAAAAATAAATAATTTTCAGTCATTTAAAAGCTGGTTGCCGACAGGTGGTCATCTGCGTGCTGCTAGTGCTCTGGTGGCCTTTACCTGCTGTCATCGGCCTCCAAGTCCCTCTTATATTCTGCTTTTCCTAACCTTTTGGCTAGACGTGACAGTTTGGCGTACCAGCACAACTGCTATCGAGGCACTGGAGAGGGGGCAGAGAAGATTTACAAGGATGATACCAGCAATGCGAGGGTATACATATCAGGAAAGGATGAACAGGCTGGGTCTCTTTTCGCTTGTAAAAAGGGAAGGCTGAGGGGTGACCTAATAGAGGTCTTTAAAATGATGAAAGGTTTTGATCGAGTGGATACAGAGAGACTGTTTCCACTTGTGGGGAAGAGCATAACTAGAGGCCATCAATATAAGATAGTCACCAAGAAATCCAATGGGGAATTCAGAAGAAACTTCTTTACCCAGAGAGTGGTGAGAATGTGGAACTCGCTGCCACAGGGAGGAGTTGAGGCGAATAGTATCGATGCATTTAAGGGGAGGCTGGACAAACATATGGGGGAGAAGGGAATAGAGGGTTATGCTGATAGAGTTAGATGAGGAAAGAGGGGAGGAGGCTCGAGTGGAGCATAAACACCGGCATGGACTGGTTGGGCCCAATGGAGTCGAGGGTTATGGGGAGCGGGCGGGGAAGTTGAGTCTCGGCCAAGATCAAATCAGCCATGATCTCACTGAAGGGCGGAGCAGGCTCATAAGAACATAAGAAAATAAGAAATAGGAGCAGGAGTAGGCCATTTGGCCCCCCGAGCGAGCGAATGACCTACTCCTGCTCCTGTTTCTAATGAATGGCCTGTTATTGTGCCGTATATCCGACGTAAGACTTTTTGGTTTACGTCGCATGAAAAGGAAATGATTCCAGGGGAACAAAGCATGTGTTGCTCTTCGTTGCAGGTCTTCACGAGTTTGACAGCGTGCCTGATTCTGAGGTGAATGAGTTCCGGGGGAGCATGCGGCAGTTTTGTGAGGAAAAGGCAGCGGAGAGACAGCGACTGTCGTGGCGACAGTGGATGGAGTACAGCTTCCCCAGGGACCTGGAGCCGGTCCCAGAAGTAGTGGACGGCAGCGTCACCCGGAAGCAGAGTCACCGCAACATTGTCATTAACGTGAAGTTTCAGTTCACCGAAGTGAGTACACGGGGGCTCGCTCGCTCCTTACGGTCTGTATCGAAAGCACTGCAGAAAGATCAGCATCGTTATAATTTGCGTATTCAGATCCCGATCTCCCAAAATTGCCACAAGCAGCACGGCCCAGCAACTTCAGTCCCGAAGGAGTGACAACTGGTTGTTTGAAGTGTAGACTGTACTATGGTGACAACAACAACAACTTGTATTTATATAGCAGCATTAACGCAGTGAAACGTCCCAGGGCGCTTCACAGGAGTATTATGAGATAAGACTTTGATACCAAGCCGCATAAGTAGAAATTAGGGCAGGAGGTCGGTTTTAAGGAGCGTCTTGAAGAAGGAAAGAGAGGTAGAGAGGCGGAGAGGTTTAGGCAGGGAGTCCCAGAGCTGAGGGCCTCGGCAACAGAAGGCACGGCCACCAATGATGGGGCGATTAAAATCAGGGATGCTCAACAGGCCAGAATTAGAGGAGCGCTGATATCTTGGAGGGAGGGTGGGTTGAGGGGGCTGGAGGAGATTGCAGAGATAGGGAGGGGGCGAGGCCATGGAGGGATTTGAAAACAAGAATGGACATTTTAAAATCGAGGCGTCACTTAACCGGGAGCCAGTGTAGGTCAGCGAGCACGGGGTGATGGGTGAGCGGGACTTGGTGCAAGTTAGGACACGGGCAGCCGAGTTTTGGATCACCTCTAGTTTACGTCGGGTAGAATGTGGGAGGCCAGCCAGGAGCGCGTTGGAACAGTCAAGTCTAGATGTAACATCGGCATGGATGAGGGTTTCAGCAGAAGATAAGCTGAGACGAGGCGAATAAATTTAATAAAACTGTAGGAAGGGGGCTACGTTAACAGCCACAGTGCAATACTTAACCAGCTCACAACGAGAAAGCCGTTTTATATAAAAATCAAAAATCTAACTGTTGGCTGGGAGCTTTGAATCGTAATATTCTTCCAGCCCAGTCATTGACCAAATCTGTCTAAAAATAAAAGTTCATCTACAGTGTATTACTAAGAAGAGTTGAAACATTCACTTCTAAATTTAGTAGATCCTTACAAAGTTTGAAATATGCAGACAATTATTTCTTAATGGCCACAATTGACTGAGTAAACAAGTATTGGATGTGAAGCTCTGAACTACTCATCAAGAGCCATCATCGTGGACTCCTCCACACTTCGAATCAATCCGTCTCAACTCCTTACTCCATAAGAACATCGAAATTAGGAGCAGGAGTCGGCCATTCGGCCCCTCGAGCCTGCTCCACCATTCAATGAGATCATGGCTGATGTTCGACCTCAACTCCACTTTCCCGCCCGATCTTCATATCCTTTGATTTCCCTAGACTCCAAAAATCTATCGATCTCAGCCTTGAATATACTCAGAGATTCAGCATCCACAGGCCTCTGGGGCAGAGAATTCCAAAGATTCACCACCCCCTGAGTGAAGAAATGGCCGACCCCTTACCCTGAGACTATGCCCCCGAGTTCTAGACTCTCCAGCCTGGGGAAACAACCTCTCAGCATATTCAGCCGTACAATTCAATTGGCGACACGTCTTATGAAAGTGTTACGTAGTGGAATGGCCTGGTAGTTACTGGAGGGGTTGATACACTGGTCTAGAAATTGGATCATGCTGTGCCCATATTACAGACATGGAACTGTCGGCAAAGTGTCTTTACTTTTTCTTTTCTTTGTTCCTGGGATGTGGGCGTCGCTGACATTTATTGCCCATCCCTAATTGCCTTCGAGAAGGTGGTGGTAAGCCGCCTTCTTGAACAGGAGAGGGCAGTTAAGAGTCAACCACATTGCTATGGGTCTGGAGTCACATATAGGCCAGACCGGGTAAGGGCGGCAGATTTCCTCCCCAAAAGGACATCAGTGAACCTGATGGGTTTTTACTGATAGCTTTGTCGTTGCAAATTTATTTAATTCACTGAATTTAAATTCCCCAGCTGCCGTGGTGGGATTGGAACTTGTGTCTCTGGACTTGAGCACAAAATCCCTGGAACCGCGGCGTCAACAGTTTCGGGAAGCAGAAGATGGGAGAGAGCTGACTCCAGAAAGCACACTCCTGTGCAACTGTGGGAATATTGGGAGCGGCGGCAGTTCACAAAGAGAAAGCTCTGAGGCTTTAACCCTTTACCGACTGCAGTTCCATTCCACAATCAAAATCAACGCTCTGGCCTGGCAAAGGAGAAACGTTTGCTCTCTCTCTCTCTCTCTCTCTTTTACTCATTGTTTACTTCAGTGAGCAACAGCTATGCAAGAAGGCCCTTGCAGGAACATCTTGTCAGGGACGAACACAGGGACATTATATAATGTGGCCTCTTTGTACCGTGACAGTTTTGAAAGGTCTAAATTAAGGCCTCGTCAATTGGTTTAGTGTGTGACTTCCCGCGCGCACCCCGCCCCCAGAATTCTGGTCAAACTCCGAGCTGCAGTGAGCCTGGGGAGGCAGTGTGCAGTGTGTGCGACACACAAACCGGCTCGAGCTGTGTGCAGTCCAGTTATTGCTGCTCCTCCTGGAATGCAGCAACAGGAAAACCAAAGTCATGAGTTGCAGAAGCAAACAGTGAGAGACTCTGTCCTAACCTCTCCGCCAACCCCCCCGCCCCCCCCCCCCCCACCACCAACTCCCTGCAGATCTGGCTTTCGCCTCCTCCAAACCCCCATCGACCTTTCTGCTCCATACCTCGCTGTGGCTCGGAGCGTCGCCGTGGATACCAAGGCCGAGAAATTAGTCTCGTTGGCGCCTCCCGTTCTAGCCTCTGTTGTGTGAATTGTTATGTTGTGGTATATTGCCTTTTGGCTTCTTTTACGAGATTACACTGATATGGGTCCATAGCACAAACTTGGCATTAAATGGCTCTAATTCAACAGTCCCCTTCAAGGCACAAAGATGGATGCCATGGCAAATGAATGAAAATCACATTGATGGTGTGGAGGATATTGCTTGGAGGTTGCGTGTTATAGATTGTGGGTCTGAGCTCATTGAATAGTGGAACTGGCTCGAGGGGCTGAATGGCCTCCTCCTGTTCCTGTGTCTGCACTCAATATTTTCTTGGGTTCAACATTACTAGTCACTCCCGAAGCAGACGCCATGTTCTGTACAACATGAAGAGTACATCCACAGCTCAAAATTTCCAGATAGATAGATAGATAAGGGGTTATGGGGAGCGGGCAGGGAAGTGGACCTGAGTCCATGATCGTATAAAATGGCGGAGCAGGCTAGAGGGGCCGTATGGCCTACTCCTGCTCCTATTTCTTATGTTCTTTTGTGGTACGACTGTCTGTCCCACCTGTGACAGAGACTGTAATTCCCCTATTGGACTGTTCAGTCACCTGAGAACTCACTTTTAGAGTGGAAGCAAGTCTTCCTCGATTTTGAGGGGCTGCCCATGATGATGATGATGATGGTATTATGTAGGATATACGGTACAGAAACAGGCCATTCGGCCCAACCAGTCCATGCCGGCGTTTATGCTCAACTCGAACCTCCTCCCGTCTTTCCTCATCTAAATCTATCAGCATAACCCTCTATTCCCTTCTCCCCCATACGCTTGTCCAGTCTCCCCTTAAATGCATCGATACTATTCGCCTCAACCACTTCCTGTGGTAGTGAGTTCCACATTCTCACCACTCTCTGGGGTAAAGAACGTTTCAACTGCTTCGGCTAACCCATATTTAATTGTTTTCTTTACCTCAGGAAAGTTTCAGTTTCCAAATTTCCTCCCAAGCACCTCCGGCACTCCTGATGAAATTGGTGGTGAAGAAAAAAGCGACAGTTTTCCGGCACAAAGTAGTGGAAGACGCAGAAGACTACACTCTGCAAGTGAACGGGACAGACGAATATATCTACGGAAAATGCCCGCTCGGGAGATTCAAGGTGGGCTGCCTTATCTTTTCGTTTTCCACGTTGGTGATGGGTACCATCTGGTTTGTTTTGTTTTGGCGTGCCACTCCGGTGCCAGGGTTTGCCCCACGCCATCTTTTGGGCGTTTGTTCCAGTCTCAGTGACGCCGTGTGCCCACATCTAATCCGAGGGAAGTTCTAACGGTGTGGGCTTCATGGGGGCGACACTTCTCGAAGGGCGGCTCCTGTCAGTTGACGTCTGAAGTTGCAATTATTCTCGTTGCATTTGTACGGTCTGTACAGATCAACAGTGCTTCAGGTCTTACAACCTCAGCAGCAGAAGTGGAATGATTTGGATGAGGGGAACCAACTGTAATATAATCCAAGTTTGCTGATGACACAAAACTGAGTGGGAATGTAAGTTGTGAGGAGGATGTAAAGAGACTTCAAGGGGATACAGACAGGCTAAGTGAGTGGGCAAGACCATGGCAAATGGAATATAATGTGGAGAGATGTGAAGTTATCCATTTTGATCGGAAAAATAGAAAAGCAGAGTATTTTTTAAATGGTGAGAGATTGGGAAATGTTGGTGTTCAGAGGGACCTGGCTGTCCTTGTACATGAATCACTGAAAGTTAACAGGCAGATACAGCAAGCAATTAAGAAAGCAAATGATATATTATTACAAGAGGATTTGAGTATAAGAGTAAAGACGTCTTACTGCAGTTATACAGGGCCCTGGTGAGACCACACCTGGAGTATTGTGTACAGTTTTGGTCTCCTTACCTAAGGAAGGATATACTTGCCATTGAGGGAGTGCAACAAAGGTTCACCAGACTGATTCCTGGGATGGGGGGATTGTCCTATGAGGAGAGATTGAGGAGACTAGGTCTATATTCTCTAGAGTTTAGAAGAATGAGAGGTGATCTCACTGAAACATACAACATTCTTACAGGGCTTGACAGGGTAGATGCAGGGAGGATGTTTCCCCTGGGCTGGGGCGTCTAGAACCAGGGGTCACAGTCTCAGGATAACGGGTCGGCCATTTAGGACTGAGATGAGGAGAAACTTTTTCACTGAGGGCAGTGAATCTTTGGAATTCTCTGCCCCAGAGGGCTGTGGTGGTTCAGTCGTTGAGATTTAAGACAGAAATCAGTAGATTTTTGGATATTAAGGGAACCAACGGTTACGGGGATAGTGCAGGAAAGTGGAGTTGAGGTCGAAGATCAGCCATGATCTCATTGAATGGCGGAGCAGGCTCGAGGGGCCGAATGGCCGACTCCTGCTCCTAATTGTTATGTTCTTATGGCCAGAAATATACCTACGGTTAATGTGTGCTTGTTTGCTAATTGTGGGATGGTGGCCAAGTAACTCCAACAGTTGAGTGCTTGAATCCAATCCAGAAGATCATGAGTTTGATTGCCAGGGAATCGAATTTGCCTCAGTCAGGTTTTGTTTATTCTGTGTCGCGTTGCAGTATGCCGTCCCATCTCAGGGCAGCGGGGAAAAAAACTAACTGTAATGCCTGTACGTGTGAGCATGCTCGCAGGTTTGTAGAGCTGTCGCCCCTCTTCCATTATTTGCAGGGGTTGCTCCTCGATTTCTGGTATAATACACAAACCCACTGAGACACTCCTGAGTGATTATGAAGCAGCATTGGTGACGATTAGAAGGACCTCTATGATCCAGATCACCCGCCTCATCCGTCCATCGATTGTAAACCTCTTGTGATGGGGAGCTGCGGAGGGAATGGAGAGCTGCAAATTGATGGATCTTTGTCATTAATTTAGCCATCATCTAAATAAAATGGATTTATTAAACCCCACAACTGCTTAACCTGCCAACAGTGGACCATCTCCAACTATTTGAGTTGGAATTTTTATTTTTGGACTACTTTGGATATGTAACTCAAAATGGAGCCAGAAATGAGGCTGTCTGAATATTTGGAACATGGTAGGAGAAGCCTTCTGTCAGGTTAAGCTGTTATGAGGTATAGTTGCTGCGATGTTCTCCAGTATCAAGTCTTAAGGTGATTACTTGCCCATTCCTTTTGATTTGTGACCGTGTGTTTATCCATCAAGTGATCAGATGGTTGTTGTAAGGGCAAACACCAGTAGACTATGTGACTGTAATGTATTTGTACAAGTTACCAGCACAAATGCAACTTGTATTTTTCTTTCTCCAGTATATCTTCAATTGTATGTCCAGTAACCTAACGCCGCATCTGACCATGGTCCATAATTCCACCATAAAGACCTGCCAAGAAGAGCAGTCCAATAGTATGTGCCAAATCACAAAGAGCCGGACCCATGCAAAGCCACCACCACTTCCAGTTAAAAAGGTGGGTAACTCGCACTCTTTCTGATCCCCCTCCAGAACTGTCGATGTGGATAGGGTTGGACTTGATTCCGCAGTGTAGCTAGATTCTAGACATCATCATACGCAGTTCCTCGGAATCTCTTAAAGTGTGTTCTCAGGTGACTGAACAGTCCAATACAGGAATTCCAGTCCCTGTCACAGGTGGGACAGACAGTGGTTGAGGTTACGGGTGGGTGGGACTGGTTTGCCGCACGCTCCTTCCGCTGCCTGCGCTTGTTTTCTGCATGCTCTCGGCGACGAGACTCGATGTGCTCAGCGCCCTCCCGGATGCAGTTCCTCCACTTAGGGCTGAAATAAAACCAACATTTAAAAAGAAGGAAAGCCTTGCATTTATATAGCGCCTTTCACGACCACCAAATGTCCCAAAGCGCTTTACAGCCAATGAAGTACTTTTTGGAGTGTAGTCACTGTTGTAATGTGGGAAACGCGGCAGCCAATTTGCGCACAGCAAGCTCCCACAAACAGCAATGTGATAATGACCAGATGATCTGTTTTAGTGATGATTGAGGGATAAACATTGCCCAGGACACCGGGGATAACTCCCCTGCTCTTCTTCAAAATAGTGCCGTGGGATCTTTTAAGTCCATCTGAGAGAGCAGCCGAGGCCTCGGTTTAACGTCCCATCCGACAGTGTGGCACTCCCTCAGCACTGCACTGGAATATCGGCCTAGATTTTTGTGCTCAAGTTCCTGGAGTGGGACTTGAACTAATGACCTTCTGACCCAGAGGAGAGAGTGCTGCCCACTGACTGACACACATTTCAGACGAAGTTGTGCTATCCCAGTGAAACTGGTTGATTTACATAGGAAATCCATATCTCTAGCGGATTATACATGGAAAGACATGGAAGTTACAACGTAGAAACAGGCCATTCGGGCCAACCAGTCCATGTTGGAGTTTGTCCTTCAGGCGAGCACATTATCCTACTTACACTTGCCCAGCCTGTTCCCATAGCCCATGTATCTGCGCCTTCCACAAACTTAGGCACAGACAAGCAAGAGTATAATTTCGACGAATGCTATTTGCCCTGAAATTTAAGCACCATTTTACGTAGCTTCTAGATGTCTGTCCAATATTGCTGTTATTGTTTAAGCAGAATATTTTTTAAATGGCGAGAAATTTTTAAATGTTGATCTTCAGAATGATTTGGGTGTCCTTGTACAAGAAACATAGAAAGCTAGCGTGCAGGTACAGCAAGCAATGAGGAAGGCAAATGGCAAGTTGTCCTTTATCGCAAGGGGGTTGGAGTTTAAGAATATAAGAACATAAGAATTAGGAACAGGAGTAGGCCATCTAGCTCCTCGAGCCTGCTCCGCCACTCAACAAGATCATGGCTGATCTGGCCGTGGACTCAGCTCCACTTACCCGCCCGCTCCCCATAACCCTTAATTCCCTTATTGGTTAAAAATCTATCTATCTGTGATTTGAATACATTCAATGAGCTAGCCTTAACTGCTTCCCTGGGCAGAGAATTCCACAGATTCACAACCCTCTGGGAGAAGAAATTCCTTCTCAACTCGATTTTAAATTGGCTCCCTCGTATTTTGAGGCTGTGCCCCCTAGTTCTAGTCTCCCCGACCAGTGGAAACAACCTCTCTGCCTCTATCTTGTCTATCCCTTTCATTATTTTAAATGTTTCTATAAGATCACCCTTCATCCTTCTGAACTCCAACGAGTAAAGACCCAGTCTACTCAATCTATCATCATAAGATAACCCCCTCCTCTCCGGAATCAGCTGAGTGAATCGTCTCTGTACCCCCTCCAAAGCTAGTATATCCTTCCTTAAGTAAGGTGACCAAAACTGCACGCAGTACTCCAGGTGCAGCCTCACCAATACCCTGTACAGTTGCAGCAGGACCTCCCTGCTTTTGTACTCCATCCCTCTCGCAATGAAGGCCAACATTCCATTCGCCTTCCTGATTACCTGCAAACTAACTTTTTGGGATTCATACACAAGGACCCCCAGGTCCCTCTGCACCGCAGCATGTTGTAATTTCTCCCCATTCAAATAATATTCCCTTTTACTGTTTTTTTTCCCAAGGTGGATGACCTCACATTTTCCGACATTGTATTCCAGCTGCCAAACCTTAGCCCATTCGCTTAACCTATCCAAATCTCTTTGCAGCCTCTCTGTGTCCTCTGCACAACCCGCTTTCCCACTAATCTTTGTGTCATCTGCAAATTTTGTTACACTACACTTCCAGGTCATCTATGTATATTGTAAACAGTTGTGGTCCCAGCACAGATCCCTGTGGCACACCACTAACCACCGATTTCCAACCCGAAAAGGACCCATTTATCCCGACTCTCTGCTTTCTGTTAGCCAGCCAATTCTCGATCCATGCTAATACATTTCCTTTGACTCCGCGTACCTTTATCTTCTGCAGTAACCTTTTAAGAGTAAGGAAGTCTTGTTACAATTGTACAGGGCCTTGGTGAGACCACACCTGGAGTACTGTGCACAATTTTGGTCTCCTTATCCAAGGAATGATATACTTGCCTTGGAGGCGGTGCACTAAAGGTGCATTAGATTGATTCCTGGAATGAAAGGACTGGCTTATTATGAGAGATTGTATAGAATGGGCCTGTACTCTCTAGAGTTGAGAACATACAAGATTCTGAAGGGTGTGCTGAGAGATTGTTTCCCCCGGGCTGGAATGTCTAGAACTAGGGGGCATAGTCTCAGGATAAGGTAAAGGGTCGGCCATTTAAGACTGAGATGAGGAGGAATTTCTTCACTCAAAGGGTGGTGAATCTTTGGAATTCTCTGCCCCGGAGGGCTGTGGATGCTGACTCTCTGAACATACTGAAGGCTGAGATAGATAGATTTTTGGAGTCTGGGGGAATCGAGGGATATGGCGATCGGGTGGGAAAGTGGAGTTGAGGTCGAAGATCAGCCATGATCTTATTGAATGGTGGAGCAGGCTCGAGGGGTTGTATGGCTGACTCCTGCTCCTAGTTCTTACTCTTAGTATGAACTTAACTGATTCAAATTGAACAAAGATTTCTGCACTAAAGCAAATAAATATCAATTTAGTCGTGGCAAGTGACCCGAACCAATGCACACATGTGTTTGACCGCTGCAATCCTTTATTGTTGAGTTTGTTTCGAATTTGTGTTGGAACCATTTCCTGAATCGTTTACGGAGATTTCAGTTCGGGTTTTTCAAATGCTCCAATAGTGCTGTTTAAATAGGTAATGTACAAGAAAGTTGCAAAAGGAGAAGAAAAGGTTTGATTGCAGAATTGTAAAGTTTTAAGTAATCTTCCAAAACATGAGGGAGATTGCATTGCGGTAAGCAAGCCAGCATTGCAGGAAATATGTTGTTAAAGTGACCACAGTCACTTGGAGTTCAAGGCACACCTAGGTGCCTTAGGGACTTTACAATTTGATCATTGAAACTCTGTAGTATTCTAGCATTCATTGTTAAAAATAGACCGTGGCACTTTCAATGTGCCTTGTGTGGTGAGAGTGTTGAGATACTAATCTAAATGATGGTGACATAAACAAATTTTGCTTGCAACAATGCAATCTAAACTTTACTCTGTGATTCTATTAATATTGTGGGTACGGTAGCAGAGTGGTTATGTTACTGGACCAGTAATCCAGAGGCCTGGACTAATGATCCGGGAACATGCGTTCAAATCCCACCACAGCAGCTAGGGAATTTAAATTCAGTTAATTAAATAAATCTGGAATAAAAAGCTCGTGTGAGTAGTGGTGGCCATGTAGCAATCCATGGGGTTCACCAATGTACTTTAGGGGAGGAAATCTGCCGCCCTTACCCGGTCCGGGCCTATACGTGACTCCAGACCCACAGCAATGTGGTTGACTCTTAACTGCCCTCTGCAATGGCCCAGCGAGACACTCAGTCGTCTCTCCAGCACCTTCTCGAGGGCAATTAGGGACGGCCAATAAATGCTGGCCTTGCCAGCGATGCCCACATCCTGTGATCAAATTTAAAATAGAGCAAGTTGAAACTAAATCAGCCTAGCGAGCCACTCACATCCTGTAAATGAATTTAAAAATCCCTATAATTTACATTTGATGTCTCATCTTCTGTTGCAGGTAGCAGTTTGTTGTTGGTAGTTCTGCCTTGAAAGAGGCAGAATGAACATTGTTTCTAGTGGCAATAGACATGGCCTATTCTTTATTTTCCATCAGTGTCTCCTTTGGCTGGAGGCGGTGTTGAATCGACTCCGATCAAACCTGATACCTTTCCTTTCTACTGAGGCTGCACTACCTTTACCCAAAACTGCCAACAGTTTCCTTTAAAGTAAAAGATATTGTTTGACTTAAACCCCTGTTCTGTGCTGAGTTAACTCATCTCAGCTTTGCCTATGGAAGGGGAAGGTAGATAGTCTTCATTTGCGAATGTCGTTTGAGGACACAACTGGACTCTGCTGTAATGATCCCCGAGATTGAATCGCGCGATGTCGCGACTCGTACAGTGGCCAAATGGGCAGGGTGTGGACAGCCTGTGGCAGTGGACCCCGGCAAGGAGTCAATCCCTTCCGGAGAGGAGGGAAGAAAATTGATTGGAAAAATGGGAATAGGCAAAAAAAAACAAAAAGAACTGCACCATGGAGTCGATGAACACCCTGACAAAAGTGGTGTCGCTGTCGGAAATCTTTGGAGGTGAAATTCGTTATGGCCCCGTTTGCGGGCGGTAACGTTGGCGAGGTGCGACACTTAGCGCCGGGCGTGGAAGTCCCACCCCGCTCGAGAAATTTGGGTTCCGGCCCCCCGGAAGGAAGTGGAGAGCGAAATCAAAATGGCCGCTAACGGGTCGGACGCCTCAGCAACGTTGTACACTGGGCCGTGCAGCGTTGCCGCGTGCAAAGGGCGCATCCTTCACTTTAAGCGGTGGGCCCAGGCTGCCAACTCTGTGGAAGGGAACGGGACCGACCTGTACCACCAGGGAGCGGGGGAACCATGAGATCAGCCCGGGACTGAAACAGAGCGCCGGGCTGGGCGATCGTGGGCAGCAGGACCCCGCCAAGAAATGGGAGCAGCAGCAGGAAACGCAAGGTAAGTTTGGTTTTTTTTTTCCTCCTCCCTCCCTCCGGCCACCTCGCCCTTAAGCATCGCCCCCCACCCCCCCCCCCACCAGGTGTTTCGGCCTGGCACCGCTGCAGGGGGCGAGCGTGAGTTTCGGGTCCGGGGCAGTGCGTGCGGTGATGACGTCACGATCTCCGGGCGCAGGAACTCGGGCGCAACGTCATAGTGCCACCGCTAAACTCCCGCCCAATATGGCGGGAGTCGCTGTCAGCGTCGTGCTCGGGCGGTAAGGCACTTGCGCTGACGGGAGGCGCAAACACGCCACATTTCGAGCCCAAAATTGGTGCCTTTAGCTCCAAACTTGGCTGTTCCAACGCATTCCTGGCTGGCCTCCCATATTCTACCCTCCGTAAACTAAAGGCGATCCAAAACTCGGCAGCCCGTGTCCGAACTCGCACCAAGTCCCGCTCACCCATCACCCCCTGTGCTCGCTGACCTACGTGGCTCCCAGTTAAGCAACGCCTCGATTTCAAAATTCTCATCCTTGTTTTCAAATCCCTCCATGGCCCTCGCCCCCTCCCTATCTATGTAATCTCCTCCAGCCCCACAAGCCCCCTGGCTCAGATGTCTGCGCTTCTCTAATTCTGCCCTCTTAAGCATCCCTGATTATAATCGCTCAACCATCGGTGGCCGTGCCTTCTGTTGCCTGGGCCCCAAGCTCTGGAACTCCCTCCCTAAACCTCCCCGCCTCTCTACCTCTCTTTCCTCCTTCAAGACGCTCCTTAAAACCTACCTCTTTGACCAAGCTTTTGGTCACCTGCCCTAATTTCTTCTTATGCGGCTCGATGTCAAATTTATTTGCTTTGTCTTATAATGCTCCTGTGAAGAGCCTTGGGATGTTTTACTACGTTAAAGGTGCTATATAAATACACGTTGTTGTTATTGTTAGGTCATTGGTTTAATACAGTATCTTTTCTGAAGATCTTGTTCCCTTTCTTTGAACTGTACCCTTCCCTGATGGTGCTATGAGCACAAACCAGCTTCAGAATGCAAGGGTGAGAACGATTCAGATTTGACTTGTGTCCTATCAGAGACAGTTGCTTTTCTGCCACTTCCTTTGTGCTTTCTTTGCTTTTTTTTTTCCAACAAAAATTCGATACTACAATCTCGCTATTATGCACAGGCCTAAGATGCGCTGGGAGCGCCACAAAGCTTTGCTGTCCGAGCTGCTTTTTGTAGCTTCACCGGGTTCAGAGTGGAGGTATCACATGCTGTGCCGGAGGTGTCCTTCCCGAGGGAGTGGAGGCAGCGTGTGACACGCTCCCTGTCAGCACTCGGGGGGCGGAGGGAGTTTGGGCGGCCGGCATCACTCGCGCGCCGCACTTGCGCGCGGTCCGGCTCATGTCGGTCTCTGAGCGCGCGGGGGGGGAATCCCGGCACCCGGCAAAGTGTAAATATCAGGCAGGCCGAGGGACCCCGTGCCTGGAGAGTCCGTGATCTGGACCCCGTGTCTGCCCGCTCACCTTTGCGGCTCGGATTTCATCATCGTGATCATCATCATAGGCAGTCCCTCGGAATCGAGGAAGACTTGCTTCCACTCTTAAAATGAGTCCTTAGGTGGCTGAACAGTCCAATACGGGAATCACAGTCTCTGTCACGGATGGGATAGACAGTGGTTGAGGGAAAGGGAGGGTGGGGACAGGTTTGCCGCACACACTTTCCGCTGCCTGCTCTTGTTTTCTGCATGCTCTCGGCGACGAGACTCGAGGTGCTCAGCGCCCTCCCGGATGCACTTCCTCCACTTAGGGCGGTCTTGGGCCAGGGACTCCCAGGTGTTGGTGGGGATGTCGCACTTTATCAGGGAGGCTTTGAGGGTGTCCTTGAACCGTTTCCAAACACCAGTACCGACAGGGTGTGACTCAGTCGGCCTTACCCGGTTAGCGGGACCTCCAGTGAGGCTATGTGTGGGCTGCGGAGGAGGTTGGCCTGTGCGGCTGGCGTGGTGGGCGTAGGGGGAGGCTGGTGCAGAGGCCTCGGGCATGGGAGGGAGGGGGTGGATGCCAGGTTCAGCTCTGGAACGTACGGCTGCGTGTCGGACAGGTGGCAAGTTGATTCGCAAAAGGAGAATTAAATGAAGATAATGTCGAGGCGGAAGCGGGCTGCAGGCAAATTCGAGTGTGGAGTTGGGCGCGTGCTTTTAAAATTGAGTCCCAGGCTTGTTGGAGGCCTGGGCGTCTCTCGCTAAGCTGGCTGACATGCGGTCTCGGGGAGCTCCTTCACGGGAAGGGCGGCAGCGCCCCGGGCTGCCATCTTGTTTTGTTGTCAGCCGACTCTCTGGTCGGCTCAGCGCTGGCGGCCCGAGCGTGGTCCGTGCCGCTATCGCGCAGCCCGGCGCTCACGTCTTAAGTGTCGGGCTGCTGGCCCCCAGTCTCGCACTGCACCGGTGGCACAGAGGAGGTCGTGCAGAGTGCACAGCGACCCCTTCCCCTTTAATAGAAAGGGGGGGGGGGGGTGTGGGCATTGAAACGCATTGGATGCTCCGCGTGGTGCTTCCAGTTACCACCCCCGAAGGAGATTGCGCTCCGCTTCCTTTTGGGGGGTGGTAAGGGACTTCTGCGCCGGGGAAGGTTACTGTCCCCCCAATCGGGTTGGGGCAATTTTGCCCCCTTAGAATCATAGAATGATACAATGCAGAAGGCCATTTGGCACATATTGTGTGCAGTTTTGGTCTCCTAATCTGAGGAAGGACATTCTTGCTATTGAGGGAGTGCAGCGAAGGTTCACCAGACTGATTCCCGGGATGGCAGGACTGACCTATAAAGATCGACTGGGCTTATATTCACTGGAATTTAGAAGAATGAGAGGGGATATCATAGATACATATAAAATTCTGACTGGATTGGACAGGTTAGATACAGGAAGAATGTTCCCGATGTTGGGGAAGTCCAGAACCAGGGGTCACAGTCTAAGGATAAGGGGTAAGCCATTTAGGACCGAGATGAGGAGAAACTTCTTCACTCAGAGAATTGTGAACCTGTGGAATTCTCTACCACAGAAAGTTGTTGAGGCCAGTTCGTTAGATATATTCAAAAGGGAGTTAGATGTGGCCCTTACGGCTAAAGGGATCAAGGGGTATGGAGAGAAAGCAGGAAAGGGGTACTGAGGGAATGATCAGCCATGATCTTATTGAATGGCGGTGCAGGCTCGAAGGGCCGAATGGCCGACTCCTGCACCTATTTTCTATGTTTCCACCACTGGTAACAGTTTCTTGTTATTTACTCGATCAAAACCGTTCCTGATTTTGAACAACACCACCAGATTTCCTGCTAACTGTCCAAGAAGAGCTTACTGCCATTTTATTCCGAGAAGCCTACAACGATTGACTTGCCTCAGAATTCACATGATTTGAGGCAACACGATTATCGAAGGCTTTCCTCGATTCTCAACCTGGGTGTGGAGTGCAATGGATTTTCTGGCAATTAGAAAGGAGAAAAAAGCAGGAACAGAGCCAGTGAGAACCAAGAGAATTGGCGCGCACACAGTCATCGCTTACACTGCAGATACAAGTAATCTTATCAAGATGATAAAGCCCATGTGAGGACAACTGAGCTCTGATCACTATCGCAAAAACAAACTTCTGCGGATGCTAGAAATATGAAATAAAAACAGAAAATGCTGGAAACGCTCAGCGGGTCAGGCAGCACCTGTGGAGGGAGAAACACAGAGTTACCCTTTCAGGTCGATGGACTTTCTCTCTCCACAGGCGCTGCCTGACCTGCTGAGTATTTCCAGCATTTTCTGTTTTTAAATAGAGCCCAGAAACAGGCCATTCGGCCCAACCAGTCCATGCCGGTGTTTATGCTCCACTCGAGCCTCCTCCCGTCTTTCCTCATCTAAATCTATCAGCATAACCCTCTATTCCCTTCTCCCTCATGTGCTTGTCCAGCCTCCCCTTAAATGCATCGATACTATTCGCCTCAACCCCTCCCTGTGGCAGCGAGTTCCACATTCTCACCACTCTCTGGGTAAAGAGGTTTCTCCTGAATTCCCCATTGGATTTCTTGGTGACTATCTTATATCGATGACCTCTAGCTGTGCTTTTCCCCACGAGTGGAAACATTCTCTCTCTATCGACGCTATCAAAACCTTTCATCATTTTAAAGACCTCTATTAGGTCACCCCTCAGCCACCTTGTTTTCAAGAGAAAAGAGACCCAGCCTGTTCATCCTTTCCTGATATGTCTGCCCTCACATTTCTTGTATCATCCTTGTAAATCTTCTCTGCCTCTATATCAATGGTGCTGGTACGCCGAGATCAGTGTGATCCAATCTCCTATCGCTACCTTGGATGTAAAGACTACGGAGAACCTCCTCGATTCAATGGGTGCTTTTATTTTTTCTGCACCGTTCCCCAGTCGAAACGATGGGCAAGGCAGCCATCAGTCATTGAAGATTGGCATGCAGGTACAGCAGGTGGTTAAGAAAGCAAATGGCATGTTGGCCTTCATAGCGAGGGGATTTGAGTACAGGGGCAGGGAGGTGTTGCTACAGTTGTACAGGGCCCTGGTTGGGCCACACCTGGAGTATTGTGTACAGTTTTGGTCTCCTAACTTGAGGAAGGTCATTCTTGCTATTGAGGGAGTGCAGCGAAGGTTCACCAGACTGATTTCCGGGATGGCGGGACTGACCTATCAACTGGGCTTGTATTCACTGGAGTTCAGAAGAATGAGAGGGGATCTCAGAGAAACGTTTAAAATTCTGATGGGTTTAGACAGGTTAGATGCATGAAGAATGTTCCCAATGTTGGGGAAGTCCAGAACCAGGGGTCACAGTCTAAGGATAAGGGGTAAGCCATTTAGGACCGAGATGAGGAGAAACTTCTTCACCCAGAGAGTGGTGAACCTGTGGGATTCTCTACCACAGAAAGTAGTTGAGGCCAATTCACTAAATATATTCAAAAAGGAGTTAGATGTAGTCCTTACTACTAGGAGGATCAAGGGGTATGGCGAGAAAGCAGGAATGGGGTACTGAAGTTTCATGTTCAGCCATGAACTCATTGAATGGCGGTGCAGGCTCGAAGGGCTGAATGGCCTATTCCTGCACCTATTTTCTATGTTTCTATGTTTCTATGTTTCTATGTTCCTGATCTGTCAACTCTCATTTCCAGCTGTAACTATTATTCTGGGCTCAAATCTGAGTACAAAATATCCTTTCCAAAAAAAGGAAAGCAGACAATATTTTCCTCCGTGCATTAAGTTTAACAAATCCATAAAGGAATGAGAGATTCTTTAAAACACGCAAGGGGTGAATTTGAACCGTGGGAGGGAGCTGGACAGGTGCTGGTGGATGGCACGCCCCGGGTGGGCTATATAATTGTCGGCAAATCCACCAGCATCTGTTTTACATCCCCGCGGAATGTCATTCAGCGAGAGCGGAAATAGGACTTTAATTTGGCACAGTGGCAAATGCAGTCCAAAATTGGGTGGAAAGTCCTTCCAATGAAGACTTTGCCCCCTGCCCAGTAAGGTGTTCTTTATTCTTCATCGGTTTAAGTCTTTCCAGCATTTTGTGTTTTTATTTCTACAGGTTAGGTTTTCTCTTCTTTCATTCTCTGACATATTTCCCTCACTGGAACCTTCACTGCGCCGTTCAATCATCTTATTGATCTGGTTATAATCGCCCCACCATCGGTGGCTGTGCCTTCAGCTGCCTGGGCCCCAAGCTCTGGAACTCCCTCCCTAAACCGCTCTGCCTCTCTGCCTCTCTCTCCTCCTTTAAGACGCTCCTTAAAACCTGCCTCTTTGACCAAGCTTTTGGTCACCTGCCCTCATTTCTACTTATGCGGCTCGGCATCAAATTTTTATCTCCCAACACTCCTGTGAAGCGCCTTGGGATGTTTCACTATGTTAAAGGCGCTATATAAATACAGGTTGTTGGTGGTGGACACACTCTTGGCCTCTCAATATCCTCGTTGCCTCACTGGGGTGATCCCTGAAAGCATTGAATGGGGCCCCGCTTTTCTCTCAGGCTGTTTGTGGGCCGTTCAAAGCAACTTTCTGTTGTTTTCACCACTCCTTTCTTTCCAAACCCGACGAAGGGTGGTGATCTCCTGGACTCGTTTCGATCGCCAGGATGGGTTGGAAAGGAATTTTCCCAGATATTTTTTTCCCCTAAATTGGCCTGGATTTTTATCTGGTTTTTGCCTCTCCCAGGAGATCACATGACTCTGGTTGGGGTGGAGTGTAGAATGTTTCAGTGTAAGGGGTGTCGCAGTTGTGAGAGGTGGACTGGTTGGGCCGGGTGCTCTTTGCCTTTCCGCCATTGTTCATTGTTCATAGGTTTATATGTGACCTTCAGGGCTGCTGACCGAGGGCCGTGCGGCTCTTTGTCGGCCGGTGCGGACACGATGGGCCGAGATGGCCTCCTTCTGCGCTGTAAATTTCTATGCTTCTATGAAGGGAGGCTGTTTTTAATCTTTGTTTTCAGTTGTGACGGAAGGGACGCGCCCAGAAATCTTAATCCGCTTTTTCTCTTTGCAGACGCTGAACGGCCCACAGTGCAACGCTCCCCGTAATTGTTTTTTACCCGGAGCGCGCCAAGGCCCATTCGCGGTGGCAAAAAAACGCTCCCGGGCGGCTCAGGATTGTCACGGAGCGGGAACATTGTCGCGGGGTATTTGAGCATCCATCTTTCGGATGGGGTATAATGTGGGAAAATGTGAGGTTATCCACTTCGGCAGAAAAAATTGAAAAGCAAATTATAATTTAAATGGAGAAATATTGTAAAGTGCTGCAGTACAGAGGGACCTGGGGATCCTTGTGCATGAAACACAAAAAGTTAGTATGCAGGTACAGCAAGTGATCAGGAAGGCCAATGGAATCTTGGTCTTTATTGCAAGGGGGATAGAGTATAAAAGCAGGGAAGTCCTGCTACAACTGTACAGGGTATTGGTGAGGCCACACCTGGAGTACTGCGTACAGTTTTGGTCTCCGTATTTAAGAAAGGATATAGTTGCATTGGAGGCTGTTCAGAGAAGGTTCACTAGGTTGATTCCGGAGAGGAAGGATTTGCCTTATGAGGATAGGTTGAGTAGGTTGGGCCTTTAGACAATGGAGTTCAGAAAAATGAGAGGTGATCTTATCGAAATGTATAAGATAATGAGGCGGCTGGACAAGGTGGATGCAGAGAGGATATTTCCACTCATTGGAGAAACTAAAACTAGGGGGCATAGTCTCAGAATAAGGGGCTGCCCATTTAAAACTGAGATGAGGAGAAATTTCTTCTCTCAGAGGGCTGTAAATCTGTGGAATTCTCTGCTCCAGAGAGCTGTGGAGGCTGGGTCATTGAATATATTTAAGGCGAGATAGACAGATTTTTGAATAAGGGAGTAAAGGGTTATGGGGAGCGGGTGGGGAAGTGGAGCTGAGTCCATGATCAGATCAGCCATGATCGTATTGAATGGTGGAGCAGGCTCGAGGGGCCGTATGGCCGACTCCTGCTCCTATTTCTTATGTTCTTATGAGACGTTAAACCGAGGTCCCTTCTGCTCTCTCAGGTGGACGTAAAAGATCCCGTGGCACTATTGGGAAGATGAGCAGGGGAGTTATCCCCGGTGTCCTGGGACCAATATTTATCCCTCAACCAACATAACAAAAAACAGATTATCTGGTCATTATCACATTGCTGTTTATCGGAGCTTGCTGTGCGCAAATTGGCTGCCGCGTTTTCCACATTACAACCGTGACTACGCTCCAAAAAGTACTTCATTGGCTGTAAAGCACTTTGAGACATCCGGGGGTCGTGTACGGCGCCATATAAATGTTTCATTCTTTATCTGCAGTTTTTTTTCTCGACTTTTATTTTGCTTTTAAGTATATCCTGCTTATGAAATATTATTATCAGGCAAGAGTGTTAAGGGTTACAGAAGCAAGGCCTTTATGTGGAGTTGAGACATGGATCAGCCATGATCTAATTTAATAATAATTTAACAGTCTGTTCCGATTTCTATTTATCAACATCTCCAGTCGCACAGCCACGTGCTGGGTCCCAGACGCTCTGCTGCTGTATGTGACTGGGCTGTCGGAGGGTTGCTGCTGTTATGTGGAGTTGGAAGCAGCAGGCTTCCCAGACTCCGATCATCTGAGAGAGCAGTCGGGGCCTCGGTTTAACGTCTCACAAGAACATAAGAAATAGGAGCAGGAGTCGGCCGCCTGGCCCCTCGAGCCTGCTCAGCCAGTCAGTAAGATCATGGCTGATCTGATCATGGACCCAGCTCCACTTCCCTGCCCGCTCCCCATAACCCTTTACTCCCTTGTCGTTCAAAAATCTGTCTATCTCTTAAATATATTGCTCAAGCACTAATTTACCAAAATAAAATCACAACCAGCTGGGCCGGGCCACATCTAGCTGAAGGGGGACAGCACGAAGTGTTATCACGTCTCTTATTGTCAACGGGCCTGTTTGAAGTGTACTTGTGAGAAACTGTGCCACCCCCCACCCCCCCCCCCAAAAAAGTGAGTAAACAGTTCTGTCCATCTCAGCGAGTTGGCGATCTAACTTGCCGATTCCACGCGCCAAACCCTAACCGTCGGCATCTTGGCAAACGTGCCGGTAACAATCCCTCCCTCCCCCACCAGCTGCTTTCATCTCTCCGGGTAACTGAAGTTCCTCCACCGGTGCCATTCTAGCAAATCTCTGCATCCCCCGCCCCCGCCCCCACCCCCCACGGCCGCAAGGCGTTCGAGCCTAACGCCGGGATGGCCGGATGTGAAGAGGGGAATTCGGAAAAGAAAGAAAGACTTGGATTTATGTAGCGCCTTTCGCGACCGCCGGATGCCTCGAAGCGCTTTGCAACCAACGAAGCACTTTTGGAGTGTCGGAGAAAGAGATTTAAAAAAAAAGTGAAGATAGCCGTTGACTCTTCAGAGACTTTACGCAATGAACAAAAGTAATGAAGGAGCTGAATTTTCTGCTGCCTCTGTTGTTGAGTAGGGTGTTGTTGCTATTATTGTGCACTGCCCATGGTCAAAGAAAGTCACACACGGAGGAGTTTGTCGCCCGCCCAGTGCAAACACAATCTCGAGGAAACATTGCCCGCAAGTTTAAAGTCACATTTCCTTTTTCATTTCAGCAATCTGGCATTAGTCTCTGGAACTTGGAAAAGCCGTTTACAATCAGTTTAATTTCGGGGAGTAAAGTCAACGCGGATGAAGGAATGAAGGTTGGTGCTAATTTCCCCCACCCCCCCTTGTTGAGAACTTACCTAGTTGTTTACTGTATTGGATGATTAATATATATAGATTACTAGTCATCTAACCTCAGCCACAAATCCACATTTGTGTTGTAAGCGAGTTTGCAAAATTCAGATAAAAGCACAGGAAACGTAGAGGTTTTGGCTGCAGACCTCGTGAAGCAAGCTATTTCTTCTTAGAATCATGATTTCTCGGTAGTAAAATTTCTTTTTTTTGTGGTTGCAAGCAGCAAGGGGAAGTTTAGTTTTACAAGAGTGAAGAGGGGTGGGGGGGGGGGGAAGGGAAGGAATGGCCAGCCATCCATGTCCCATTTTTCAAAAAATTGGCTTGTCATTGCATGATGTTTTTCAAAGATGAGACAGAGATAGCTAACTGTCAGATGTTGTTTTTCAAAAATCAAAGCGTTTTTTTTTTTAATTTTGAAAAAAATTAATTTGTAATTTGACCTCAAAACAGAGGTGAATTTTGCCGGAGCAAAACAACTTATTGTTCAATGAAGAGCTTTAAAAATTTGTGACTCGTTAATGTGGGTGATATTATTCGGGTTGCCAACTCTGGGTGAACGTATTCCTGGAGGTTTCATCACATGACCTCCAACTGCCCCGCCCCTGTTCTCCCGCCATTGGTCGCCCGACATGTCCATCCTCGCCCCGCTCCGCCTTCCCTTGCCAACCGGGAAAGGAACAGTAACACAAACGCAAAACACTTGCGGACGCTGGAATCTGGAATAAAAACAGAAAATGCTGGAAATCTCAGCGGGTCAGGCAGCATCTGTGGAGAGAGAAACAGAGTTAACGTTTCGGGTCGATGACCCTTCGTCAGAACTGGCGAACATTCGAAATGAACAGCTTCTGAAGGAGCACTGAAAGGAGGAGGGGAGGAAAGAACAAAAGGGGAAGGTCTGAGATAGGGTGGAAGACAGGAGAGATTAGAGAGACAAAAGGGGATGATGGGGGCCGACTTGAGATGAGAAAGGCAGAAGTTAGAAAAAGGTTAGTCTCGATAGGGTGTGAATGCCGGCTGCCGTGGGAAACAGATATTTTTTTAACCACAAGGGAAGGGAGCCAAATGTGGGCGGAGGTTCTGATCTGAAATTGTTGAACTCGATATTGAGTCCGGGAGGCTGTAAAGTGCCTAAACAAAAGATGAGGTGCTGTTCCTCGAGCTTGCGTTGAGCTCCGTTGGAACAGTGTTGGAGGCCGAGGACGGAGAGGTCAGAGTGGGAGTGGAGCGGGGAATTAAAGTGACAGGCGACCGGAAGCTTGGGGTCACACTTACGGACTGAACGGATGAAAAACAAATTTCTCATTCCCCAATTGGACGGGTCTTAACTCTCAGTCAAACAGTCATCTCCAATTTATTTTTGCGAAAGTGTTCAAAGAAAACCGAAACCAAGAGCACACTGGCACAGTGGCTCCCTTCTTGTAACCATTGTTTGTCTTTCCATTGTTTCTTTCCTCAGTGGGGAAGGCAATGTCCTGATATGTGATTGTGGTTCCTGGATAAATTTACTCTCTTTTTTTGCCAGGAGTGTATTACACTTCCAGGAACACTCCATCTTGTTTGAGGATAACATTTGATGATCTTGGCTCCATTCCCCCCCCCCCATCTGTGGCTTGGGAGTTTGTCTGGCCACCAGATGGCTGTCAATCTATCGCAAACATTTTGCTTCTGCTCAGCCTCTGCCAGTCGGGAACTCGGCACGTGATGTCATTGGGGTCTTTGACCAAAGTCGCTGGCGACAATTGGTCCAGATGGACTGTATGCCAACCTTCACTCCGTCTCAGGTTATGAGCAAGTCACTATATTGGTCTAAGGTTGGTAGGAAGACGCTCCTTAAAACCCAGCTCTTTGACCAAGCTTTTGGTCATCTGCCGTCATTTCTTATGTGGCTCGGTGTCAAATTTATTTGTTTCGTTTTGTCGCACTCCTGTGAAGCGCCTTGGAACGTTTTACTGCGTTAAAGGTGCTATATAAATACACGTTGTTGTTGTTGTATGTCTGGGGACGGGGGGCCTGATGGAGAGCATGGCTGAGGATGGGGCCTGATAAGGCCATTACTTTGCGTCTAACTGTGCTCAACTACGCGGGGAAACTGGGCCCCTCCCCTTCCAGTAAAGGGGAGGGGCCGAGCTGCTGACTCTGCAGGAGGGAGGCGGGGCCATCGCTGGACCGCCAGAGAGTGGGGTTGCCGTGACAACACAAGCGGAGCGTCGGGCTGCTACATCACGGCACGGACCCCGCGATCAGCAGTGAAGAAGTTGCCCATTTTTTTACACTAAGCATCCGTAAGACAAAGGTCCTCCACCAACCTGACCCCCCCCCGAGTCATTAAGATCCACGGTGCAGCCCCGGACAACGTGGACCATTTCCCATACCTCGGGAGCCTATTATCAGCAAGGGCAGACACCGACGACGAGATTCAACACCGCCTCCAGTGCACCAGCGCAGCCTTCGGCCGCCTGAAAAAGAGAATGTTCGAAGACCAGGACCTCAAATCTGGTACCAAGCTCATGGTCTGCAGGGCTGTAGTGATACCCGCCCTCCTGTATGGCTCAGAGACATGGACCATGTACAGTAGACACCTCAAATCGCTGGAGCAGTACCACCAACGATGTCTCTGCAAGATCCTGCAAATCCCCTGGGAGGACAGACACGCAAACGTTAGTGTTCTCGATCAGGCCAACATCCCCAGCATCGAAGCACTGACCACACTCGACCAGCTCCGTTGGGCGGGCCACATTGTTCGCATGCCCGACACGAGACTCCCAAAGCAAGCGCTCTACTCGGAACTCCTTCACGGCAAGCGAGCCCCAGGTGGGCAGAGGAAACGTTACAAGGGACCACCCTCAAAGCCTCCCTGATAAAGTGCAACATCCCCACCGACACCTGGGAGTCCCCGGCCAAAGACCGCCCTAAGTGGAGGAAGTGTATCTGGGAGGGCGCTGAGCACCTCGAGTCTCGTCGCCAAGAGCATGCAGAAACCAAGCGCAGGCAGCGGAAGGAGCGTGCGGCAAACCAGACTCCCCACCCACCCTTTCCTCCAACCACTGTCTGTCCCACCTGTGACAGAGACTGTAATTCCCGTATTGGACTGTTCAGTCACCTGAGAACTCACTTTTAAAGTGGAAGCAAGTCTTCCTGGATTCCGAGGGACTGACGATGATGACATTTGTCACCGCGCGAGCGGCCTCACGGGGGCGCTACAGAATTTTCACTCTGGGGCGAAAATGGGTCTCTGCGCACGGTGATGACCTCATCATCGCCGATGCAATGCCCCGGGGCGCTACCGGTCACCGTCCCCGCTAAACCCCTGCGGAATTTCGCGAGAGTCGATCGCGGCGCGCGCCCAGGCGAACAGTCAGTTGTGCCCCATTAGCAACTCGCCAAACCTTTCCTCCACAGCATCTTTAACGTAGTGAAAGGTCCCAGGGCCCTTTGCAAGAGTGTTGGAAGATAAAAAGTTTGACACCGACCGGTATAAGTAGAAATTAGCGCAGGTGACCAAAATCTCGGTCAAGGAGGTGAGTTTTAAGGGGCGTCTTGAAGGAGGAATGAGAGGTGATCTTATTGAAACATAATATAATGAGGGGACTCGACAAGATGGATGCAGAGAGGATATTTCCACTCAAAGGGAAACTAAAACAAGAGGACATAGTCCTAGAATAAGTAGCCACCCATTTAAAACTGAGATGAGGAGGAATTTCTTCTCAGAGGGTTGTAAATCTGTGGAATTCTCTGCCCCAGAGAGCTGTGGAGGCTGAGTCATTGAATATATTTAAGGTGGAGATAGACAGGTTTTTGAGCGATAAGGGAATCAAGGGTTATTGGGAGCGGGTGGGGAAGTGGAGCTGAGTCCATGATCGGATCTTATTGAATGGCGGAGCAGGCTATTTCTTATGTTCTTATGAAAGAGAGGTAGAGAGGCGGAGAGGTTTAGGCAGGGTGTTCCAGAGCTTGGGGCCTAGTCAACAGAAGGCACAGCCAGGGATAGTTGAGCGATTATAATCAGGAAAGCTCAGGAGGGCAGAATTAGAGGAGCGCAGACATCTCGGGGAGGGGAGGGCGAGTGGGGGGGCGGGCTGGAGGAGCAGTGATGCACAGCATCACGAACAAGATGATTTCCGCCTGTGGGATCATGGGCAAGAACCCACATCCTTCCTCTCCGTTAACAACGCATTGGAGCAGCTGCCCTTTGGCACCACGCTTCTCCACTTCACCCCGCGCCATTGCTGTGGCGATGGGAGATGGCACTAAACTGTTGGCCATTATTGAAGCGGCGCTCCGCACACTGTCCATGGGATGATGCTGTGCATTTAGCGCTGAAATGTCGTCAGCTGATCGCTGCAAAGACAATGCAGGCTTGAAAAAAAATTACCACATTTCTTTTCAGATAGCTCGGAAATGAGGAAGAATAGCTTATCAGACGATGACAGCAGTTCTTATTTCATACATTGATCTTTGTGTGGTTTGTAGATGCAATCTTTTCTTTTACTAATTAAATTATTACAGTAGACCCTCTAGAAGTCTTTGATATCAAATATCAACATCACCAGTGTTCTTCAAAGACTTTCATTCCATGTCAGCCGTGGCTCAATGGGTAGCACCCTCGCCTCTGAATCAGTAGTCGTGGGTTCAAGTCCCTCTCCAGAGACTTGAGCACAAAAATCTAGGCCGACACTCCAGTGCAGTGCTGAGAGAGCGCCGCACTGTCGGAGGTGCCGTCTTTCAGATGAGATGTTAAAACCGAGGCCCCGTCTGCTCTCTGAGGTGGATGTAAAAGATCCCATGGCACTATTTCGAAGAAGAGCAGGGGAGTTATCCTCGGTGTCCTGGGGCCAATATTTATCCCTCAATCAACATAACAAAAAACAGATTATCTGATCATTATCACATTGCTGTGTGTGGGAGCTTGCTGTGCGCAAATTGGCTGCCATGTTTCCCACATTACAACAGTGACTACACTCCAAAAGTACTTCATTGGCTGTAAAGCGCTTCGAGGCGTCCGGTGGTCGTGAAAGGCGCTGTAGAAATGCAAGTCTTTCTGATATTTGCCTTTGACACATCTTGTACCCCCCATGAATTGGCATCATTCCCACTTGAGACGGAAGGTTTTACTGTTGTGTATTAAGCAGGATCCTCCATTTTCTAAAATTTTTTGTTTTGCTGTCCTTTCCTTCCTCCATCGCAGCTCGTCGTTCAAGCTGGCTTGTTTCACGGCAGCGAGATGCTTTGCAAAACCGTTTCCAGTCACGAGGTTAACGTGTGCTCCGAGCCGCTGTGGAATCAGAACCTGGAGTTCGACATCAACTTCAGCGACCTCCCGCGCATGACACGGCTCTGTTTCGCTTTGTACGCCGTGATCGAAAAGGCCAAGAAGGCGCGTTCGACCAAGAAGAAATCGAAGAAAGCCGTGAGTTCAATTTGCTTAACTCCGATACCTGCAGTCCTCAGTAAAAGTGCTCATTTAAACTTGCTCGATCTGATGGCAATTACTCCAATAGGGTGAGCCATTGCTAAGTTGTGTCCAGGTAAAGTTTTATTCTGTGGCCGACTTGCAGAACACTTGGTGCTGTACTTGGCAGGAATGGGGGCGGGGGGCGGGGGGCAGGGGGGGCGGGGGGCAGGGGGTGGGGGGGGCGGGGGGCAGGGGGGGCGGGGGGCAGGGGGCGGGCGGCGGGCGGCAGGTGGACGAAAGCCAATTGTACATACTAGCCCTGAAATTCTGGCCGGAGGCTTCTTTTGGACGAACGCCTCCGACCGGAGAATTTTTACGAATTTACCTGGCGGTCCGAGAGGAGCGTGGGATTCCGGTGGGGGGGGGGGCCCTTCTCTTCCCGCGCTGCAGAGCGCGCTCCCGTCCTCTTGGTTCCCACGGAGATGGTGCGGTCACGTGTGACTGCTCAGCCAATCAGGTACAGTATTCCACAGTTTTCCCATTAATAGCAATAACTCCGTATCTACCAGTTCTCATTGCTGTTAATGGGGAAAAACAAAGACACTAAACACCATAATAAAAAACTAAAAAACACAGCTCACATAATTCAAATTAATTGAAATTAAAGTTAATAAATGTCTTGGAAAAAAATATATATTTTTCCAATTTTTAAAAAAGTTTTGTAATTAGGGTTAAAAATAAACTTACCTTAGTGAGCAGGATTTTTAACATAAAAATTTGTTTTTAAATGTTATTTTTATATGTTTTTAGTATGTTTTAAAACTCTTACGCTGGTAAAAGTAGTCTGTGCACTTGCTTTTATCGGGCACAAGAGTTTTCAGGACATTTGCTGGACAAGACATGGGTACATACCACAATCTCGCCCGTGTGAATGTCCTGGCTGTGGGGATATGGAGGATCTGTCTAGAACTTGACGGATCGGAAAAGCCGGTTTTCAGCGCATGTACATTGCCTTCCCAGGTCCCGACACAGGGAAGCCGGGATTTCAGGGCCAGAGTTTCTGTCACTGGATGGATGTTATTAGCCCAACAGCCAGCAAACGGACAAATTCCAACAGGATTTCCAGAGCGCATTGTAGTACTTCATTTTTTAGCAACAACGACCTGTGTTTATATAGCGCCTATAACGTAGTGAAACGTCCAAAGGCGCTTCAAGAGTATTATAAGACAAAAAATTTGACACTGAGCCACATAAGGAGAAATTAGGGCAGGTGACCAAAAGCTTGGTCAAAGAGGTCGGTTTTAAGGGGCGTCTTGAAGGAGGACAGAGAGTCGGAGAGGTTTAGGGATGGAGTTCCAGAGCTTGGGGCCCAGGCAGCTGAAGGCACGGCCGCCAGTGGTTGAGCGATTATAATCAGGGATGCTCAAGAGGGCAGAATTAGAGGAGCGCAGACATCTCGGGGGAGGTTGTGGGGCTGGAGGAGATTACAGAGATAGGGAGGGGCGAGGCCATGGAGGGCTTTGAAAACAAGGATGAGAGTTTTGAAATCGAGGCGTTGCTCAACTGGAAGCCAATGTAGGTCAGCGAGCACAGGGGAGGATGGGTGAGCAGGACTTGGTGCGAGTTAGGACACGGGCTGCCGAGTTTAACAGTAACTTAATTTACCTAAAACTTTCCTATGTGCCATTTAAGTGAAATAATTTACATAAGAACATAAAAAATAGGAACAGGATTAGGCCATACGGCCCCTCGAGCCTGCTCCGCCATTCAATAAGCTCATGACTGATCTGATCATGGACTCCGCTCCAATTCGCTGCCCGCTCCCCATAGCCCCTTATCGCTCAAGAAACTGTCTATTTCTGTCTTAAATTTATTCAATGTCCCAGCTTCCACAGCTCTCTGAGGCAGTGAATTCCACAGATTTTCACCCTCTGAGAGAAGAAATTTCTCGTCATCTCTGTTTTAAATGGGTGGCTCCTTATTCTAAGATCGTGCCCTCTGGTTCTAGTCTCCCCCATCAGTGGAAACATCCTGCCGTTTCTGCCATCTCCGTCTGCTTTTCAATGAGTTGCAGCATTAGCACAGAACGGCAAAGGGAATATACTTTGTGTGTATTATAGAATTTCAACAGTCCATTCACAATGTTATTTGCCTCCATGCTACAGGAAAGTGAAGAAACACAGCTTATTACTGTACACTTTCAGCACCAAGGAGCTGTTTGTGTAGCAGTGGCAGGACATTTTCAGGGAATTTTGGCCTCGAAGTCTTTTTCTCCGTTATTTTTTTTAATAATATTAATGAGCCACAAATCTGAGCATGGTTACTTTGTTACTAGGATATCCAGTAATCCTGGTTAGGCAACGCCTCGATTTTCAAAATTCTCATCCTTGTTTTCAAATCCCTCCGTGGCCTCACCCCTCCCTATCTCTGGAATCTCCTCCAGCCCCACAACCCCCCGAGATGTCTGCGCTCCTCTAATTCTGCCCTCTTGAACATCCCTGATTATAATCCCTCAACGGTGGCCGTGCCTTCTGTTGCCTGGGCCCCAAGCTCTGGAACTCCCTGCCTAAACCTCTCCGCCTCTCTACCTCTCTTTCCGCCTTGAAGATGCTCCTTAAAACCTACTTCTGCGACCAAACTTTTGCTCGCCTGAGCTAATTTATTCTTCTCTGGCTCGATGTCAAATTTTTGTCTTATTGCACTCCTGTGAAGCTGCTTGGGATGTTTTACGACGTTAAGGAACCAGGGGTCACAGTCTCAGAATAAGGGGTCAGCCGTTTAGGACTGAGGTGAGGAGAAACCTCTTCACTCAGAAGGTGGTGAATCTTTGGAATTCTCTACCCCGTTGAGTGTAGAAGTGTTTCCTAATTTCACTCCTAAAAGGTCTGGCTCTAATTTTTAGACTCTGCCTCCTAGTCCTTGACTCCCCGACCAGCGGGAATAGTCTCTCTCTATCTACCCTATCTGTTCCCCTTAATATCTTGAAAGCTTCGATCTGATCGCCCTTAACCGTCTAAATTCCAAGGAATACAACCTCAGTTTGTGTAATCTCTCCTCGTGACTTAACCCTTGGAGTCCGGCTCTCATTCTGGTAAACCTACGCTGCACTCCCTCCAAGACCAATATATCCTTCCCACGGTGGAGATGCTTAGGGAAGGAAATCCAGACCTTTGGGCCTAGATGGCTGATGGTGAAAGCGAGACCTGGAATTGAAACTGCTGGGTTGAGATTTTAACCATCTCCCCTCCCCAGAGCTCCATCAATTTATACGTTTAATTCGTCTTGGAAAAGGACTTTAAGAAAATATGCGTATGAGTTCACTTGATGCTTTGTTCTGGGCCTTGCTGAAGGTTTGCAGTAGCAGGCGGCAGTGGATTGACGGACCGCCCATTTTCTTTTTCCTTGCAACGCAATCGGGCGGCCAAGCTGTGTCCTACCCAAGCTCAAGTTCCCCCGAGTCGCTCCGCAATACACTGCTCCAACAAGGGGCAGAGATTGTGTTATTTTGATTGCTATCTGAGGGTTTGAAGACTCCAGCACTGCACACAGTGGGACGGTGGTTGGTCGTGTATCAGATGTTGTCGTGTGGACAGATACCTGTTTCCGAGAAAAGTGGCAACTGTCACATACAGGTTCACCGTTTTTGTTGTTCATGGAGCTTCAGTTTTGGTGCAAAGATACAAGGCCAAATGTTGACCAAGATTGTCAAGGAGTGTACAGGTAAATAAATGAGCGATATCCTAAAAGAGAGAAAGAAAGACTTGCATTTATATAGTGCCGTTCACGACCACCGGACGTCTCAAAGCGCTTTACAGCCAATTAAGTACTTTTGGAGTGTAGTCACTGTTGTAATGTGGGAAACGCGGCAACCAATTTGCACACAGCAAGCTCCCACAAACAGCAATGTGCTAATGACCAGATAATCTGTTTTTTGTTATGTTGATTGAGGGATAAATATTGGCCCCAGGACACCGGGGATAACTCCCCTGCTCTTCTTCGAAATAGTGCCGTGGGATCTTTTACATCCACCCGAGAGAGCAGACGGGGCCTCGGTTTAACGCCTCATCCAAAAGACAGCATCTCTGACAGTGCAGCGCTCCCTCAGCACTGCACTGGGAGCGTCAGCCTAGACTTTTGTTACTCAAGTCTCTGGAGTGGGACTCGAACTCTCAACCTTCTGACTCGGAAGTGAGTGTGCTGCCCACTGAGCCACAGCTAAACAAAAGCAGAGTGGTTCTGTGGTTCTGTGTCTGCCTGTAGAGAGCTGTCTGACGCCACATTCAAATCCAACTGTGCTTTGTGAGCAAAGGCTCATGAAAATCAGTTAACAATGAGTCAGGTACATATGTAAATATGTATTTCTGTTGACCGAAGCACTGCAGAGAATACATGAGATGTGCATTTGCCTGGGGATAACACAGTATAAAAACATAGAAATTTACAGCACAGAAGGAGGCCATTTCGGCCCATCGTGTCCGCTCCGGCCGACAAAGAGCCGCACGGCCTTCGGTCAGCAGCCCTAAAGGTTACATATAAACCTATGAACAATGGTGGAAAGATAAAGAGCACCCAGCCCAACCAGCCTGCCCCACACAACTGCGGCACCCTTACACTGAAACATTCTACACTCCACCCCAACCGGAGCCATGTGATCTCCTGGGAAAGGCAAAATAAACAGTTTTAAAAATCCAGGCCAATTGGGAAAAAAAATCTGGGAAAATTCCTCTCCGACCCCTCCAGGAGATCACTCTGGCCGTATTCGACTCCTTGAAGTACTTACTATTATATCTGCACCAGCCAACAAGAGGTTATCCAGTCTAATCTCACTTACCAGCTCTAGGTCCGTAACCCTGCAGGTCACAGCCAAGTTCCCATCCAAGCACCTTTTAAATGTGGTGAGGGTTTCTGCCTCTACCACCTTTCCAGGCAGAGAGTTCCAGACCCCCACAACCCTCTGCATGAAGAAGCCCCCCCCAATCAAATCTCCTTTAAACCTTCCACCAACCACCTTAAACCTATGCTCCCTCGTAATTGCCCCTTCCACCAAGGGAAATAGGCCCTTGCTATCCACTTTATCCATGCCCCTCAAAATTTTATACATCTCAATGAGGTCTCCTCTCAGCCTTCTCTGTTCCATTGAGAACAAACCCAGCCTATCCAATCTGTCCTCATAGCTAAGATTCTCCATTCCAGGCAGCATCCTTGCAAATCTCCTCTGCACCCTCTCTAGTGCAATCACGTCCTTCCTATAATACGGCGACCAGAACTACACGCAGTATTCCAGCTGTGGCCTAACCAAAGTATTATACAATTTAAGCATAAGCTCCCTGCTCTATATTCTCTGCCTTGACCAATAAAGGCAAGCATTCCGTATGCCTTCTTAACCACCTTATCCACCTGGCCTGCTACTTTCAGGGATCTGTGGACAAGCACTCCAAGGTCCCTTTGTTCATCTACACTATTAAGTGGTCTACCGCTTAATGTATAACCCTTTCCTTATTAGCCCTCCCAAAGTGCATCACCTCACACTTCTCTGAATTAAAATCAATTTGCCACTGCTCTGCCCACCTGACCAGTAGATTGATATCCTCCTGCAGCCCATGACTTTCCTCTTCATTATCAACCACACAGCCAATTTTAGTGTCGTCTGCAAACTTCTTAATCATACTTCCCATATTCAAATCTCATCATCATAGGCAGTCCCTCGAAATCGACTTGCTTACACTCTAAAAATGAGTTCTTAGGTGACTGAACAGTCCAATATGGGAATTACAGTCTCTGTCACAGGTGGGACAGACAGTGGTTGAGGGAAAGGGAGGGTGGGACTGGTTTCCCGCACGCTCCTTCCGCTGCCTGCGCTTGGTTCCTGCATGCTCTCGGCGATGAGACTCGAGGAACTCAGCGCCCTCCCGGATGCCCTTCCTTCACAGGGCGGTCTTTGGCCAGGGACTCCCAGGTGTCAGTGGGGATATTGCATTTTATCAGGGAGGCTTTGAGGGGGTCCTTGAAGCGTTTCCTCTGCCCACCTTGGGCTCACTTGCCGCGTAGGAGTTCTGAGTAGAGCGCTTGCTTTGGGAGTCTTGTGTCAGGCATGCGAACAATGTAGCCTGCCCAGCGGAGCTGGTCGAGTGTGGTCAGTGCTTCGATGTTGGCGATGTTGGCCTGGTCAAGGACGGGAACGTTGGTGCGCTGATGTAGATCATTGATCTATACCACAAAAAGCAAGGGACCAAGTACTGAGCCCTGTGGAACCCCACTGGAAACATCCTTCCAGTCATAAAAACATGCATCAACCATTACCCTTTGCTTCCTACCTCCAAGCTAATTTTGGGTCCAACTTGCCACTTTGCCCTGGATCCCATGGGCTTTAACCTTCTTGACCAGTCTGCCATGTGGGACCTTATCAAAAGTTTTGCTAAAGTCCATATACACTACATCGTACGCACTACCCTCATTGACCCTCCTGGTTATCTCCTCGAAAAATTCAATCAGGTTAGTCAAACACGATCTTCCCTTAACAAATCCGTGCTGACTATCCCTGATTAATCCTAGCCATTCTAAATGTAGATTTATCCTGTCCTTCAGGATTTTTTCCAATAATTTTCCTACCACTGAGGTTAGGCTGACAGACCTGTAATTTCTCGGCCTATCCCTTTCTCCCTTCTCAAACAAGGGTACCTTAAGTCCTCCGGCACCCTGCCTGAATCCAAAGAGGGACTGGAAAATGCTGGTCAAGGCCTCTGCTATTTCCTCTTTTGCTTCACTCAACATCCTAGGATGCATTTCATCCGGGCCTGGGGACTTATCCAATTTCAAAGCCGCTAAACCCATTAATATCTCCTCTCTCTATGTTTGTTTCATCCAGAATTTCACACTCCTCCTCGATAGCAGTATCTGCATTGCCCCTTTCCTTTGTGAAAACAGATGCAAAGTATTCATTCAGAACCATACCCACATCCTCCACCTCCACACACACACACACATTACCCTCACGGTTTCTAGTAGGCCCAACCCTTTCTTTAGTTATCCTCTTACTCTTAATATACTTACAGAACATCTTTGGGTTTTTCTTGCCAAGAATTTTTCATGCTCTCTCTTAGCATTCCTAATATCCTTTTTAATTTCACTTCTGAACTTTCTATATTCCTCCAGAGATTCTTTAATATTTAGCCGTCGGCATATGATATCAGCTTCCCTTTTTTTATTTATCCCCCCCTGAAACTTCCTAGACATCCAGGGGGCTCTCGAATTATTTTTCCCAGTCTTTTTCATTTAAAATTGAGATGAGGACAAATTTATTTTCTGAGGGTTGTAAATCTGTGGAATTCGCTGCCTCAGAGAGCTGTGGAAGTTGGGTCATTGAATAAATTTAGGACAGAGATAGACAGTTTCTTAAACGATAAGGGGATAAAGGGTTATGGGGAGCGGGCGGGGAAGTGGAGCTGAGTCCATGATCAGATCAGCCATGATATTAAATGGCGGAGCAGGCTCGAGGGGTCGTATGGGCGACTCCTGTTCCTATTTCTTATGTTCTTAGGTTCTTATATCATCCCTGCTCACTGCTGTAATAGTTTATTTAATCAATACCGTGACCCCCCCCCTCCCCTTTTTACCCCCCTCCCCTTTTTACCCCCCTCTTTGTCGTGTCTAAAAAATCCTTTGTGTGGAACATTCTCAGACCAACCTGTTTGGTTATGTGGTCAAAGCTGGGGCAGGATTGGGGACTTGTAGAGACCAGTACCTGGGTTCAGAGTCGGGAACAGAAGGCATTCCGTTCTTTTCCAATTCCGGAATGAGCCTCGACATAATGTTTGCCTTGGACATGTCTTGTGCCCTCCAGGAAGTGCCGTTATTCTCGTTTAAGATGGAAGGTTTTGCTGTTGCGTATTAAGCAGGAACCCCCCATTTTCTAACTCTGTAACTAAGGCTGTGTTGCTTTGCTGTCCTTTATGAAGCTTTGTTTCCTTATTTAATACGGCCTTGTCCAGTGCTGGGGTTGTTTAGATCTCTGGCCTATTGATGAGGCTTAATATACAACTTTGAAAAGCAGTCTCAGATCTTGGTGTGTGTACAGTTTACCAGCAGGACCCAACTCTTGCAAATTCGCCAGCTGCTGGCTTATTGTTGTCTGAGAGTTGGGCTTCATTGAACCTCCGTGTCGAACACCGTGTTGATACTGGTTACCATAGTGACCATTGTATCACCTTGTTTAATGTAGCTTGGTTCCATTTTGGTTCCACTCTGTTTAACTGGACCACCTTGTCGAACAGCGTGTTGATACTGGGGCCTGGGGTAATATAAAATGTCCTCGTTTCATAGAATCACAGAATATTGCAGCACAGAAGGAGGCCATTTGGCCCATTGAGTCTGCGCGGCTTTATCGAAGAGCAACTCAGTCAGTCCCCCTCCCCCGCTCTTTTCCCCATATCCCGGCAATTTTTCCTCCTTCAAGTATTTATCCAGTTCCCTTTTGAAGGCAGCTATTGAATCTGTATCCACCCCCCTCTCGGGCAACGCGTTCCAAATCCTAGCCACTCGCTGCGTAGAAAAGTTTCTCCTCAGGTCGCCTCTGGTTCTTTTGCCGACCACCTTAAATCTGTGCCCTCTGGCTATCGACCCTTCAGCCATTGGAAACAGTTGCTCTATTTACTCTATCTAAACCCTTCATGATTTTAAACACCTCTGTCAAATCCCCTCTTGGCCTTCTCTGCCCTGAGAAGGAATAGAGACATGGGTTAAGATACAGTTGAACCTCAGTTACCGGCAATTATTCACAATTATCCGCAAGATTGAGGCTTGTATTTTTAAATTTCAGAGCACAGCCAGCCAGAACAGATGATGTGCTTTTCACCAACACAGGGGCGTATGGAGCTACGGTATACATATGTGCATCTTTTTTTTAATTCGTTCATGGGATGTGACTGCCGATATTTATTGCCCTCGCGAAGGTGGTGGTGAGCCGCCTTATACAACGGAGTGTCTCGCTGGGCGATTTCAGAGGGCATTTAAGAGTCAAACACATTGCTGTGGGTCTGGAGTCACATATCGGCCAGACCGGGTAAGGGCGGCAGATTTCCTTCCCTAAAGGATAGCAGTGAACCAGACGGGTTTTTACCACAATCCGGTTGTTTCATGGTCACTGTTACTGATACCAGCTTTTTATTCCAGATTTTTTAATTAATTGAATTGAACCAGATTTGAACTCATGGCTCTGGATCATTCTCACAGTAACATAACCAGTATGCTGGCATACATACGTGTACACACAGGATTGTACTGGCAACGCCCATCTAGTCATCTCGCTTTTGTATGAAAACATTGCTTTGACTCCAGCCTGCAAAATATCGACTCTCTAATTCTAACCATCTGTTTGAAGCTGTTTTCCAAATGAACATCTCTGGAATAACTTCCTGCTGTTGCCAGTCATGAATTTCTGAGATGTGTGTTGTGGACGGAAAGTAAGAACGGGAAAGTAGAAATTCTTCATAAAGTGTGTGGTGTGGGGGTTGTGTGTGGGTGTATGTGTGGGGTGGGGGGGTGGGGGGATGTGGGGGTGTGTGTGTGTATGTGATAGGGGTTGTATGTGTGGCGGTGGGGGTGTGGGTGGGGTGTGTGGGGGTGTATGTGTGTATGTGATGGGGGTTGTATGTGTGGCGGGGGGGTGGGGGTGTGGGTGGGGGGTGTGGGGGTGTATGTGTGTATGTGATGAGGGGGGTTGTATGTGTGGCGGGGGAGTGGGGGTGTGTGCGTGGGGGAGGTGTGTGCGTGGGGGTGTGGTGTGAATGTGTGTGTGTGTTGGGAGGGGGAGTATGTGAAGTGTGTGTGTGGGGGGGTTGTGTGTGTGTGTGTAAGGATGTACATGTGGGGGTGTTTGCATGTGTGTGAGGGTGTATATGTGGGGTTGTTGTGTGTGTGGGGGGGTGTTGTGTGTGTGTGTGAGGGTGTATATGTGGGGGGGGTTGTGTGTGTGAGGGTGTATATGTGGGGGGGGGGTTATGTGTGTGTGTGTGGGGGGTGTTTGTGAGAGGGTGTATATGTGGGGGGGGTGTTGTGTGTGAGGGTGTATATGTGGGGGGGGGTTTGTATGTGTGTGAGGATGTATATGTGTGGGGGGGTGTTGTGTGTGTGAGGGTGTATATGTGGTGGGGGGGTGTTGTGTGTGTGTTTGTGGGGGGGTGTGGTGTGTGTGTGGGGGGGGGTGTATGTGTGTGAGAGTGTATATGTGGGGGGGGAGGCGTATGTGTGTATGTGTGGGGGGGGTGTATGTGTTTGGGGGTGTATATGTGAGGGGGAGGTGTATGTGTGTGTGTGTGGGGGGGGGGTGTATGTGTGTGAGGGTGTATATGTGGGGGGGAGGTGTATGTGTGTGAGGGTGTATATGTGGGGGGGGGAGGTGTATGTGTGTGAGAGTGTATATGTGGGGGGGGAGGCGTATGTGTGTGTGTGTGGGGGGGTGTATATGTGAGGGGGAGGTGTATGTGTGTGTGTGTGGGGGGGGGGGTGTATGTGTGTGAGGGTGTATATGTAGGGGGGAGGTGTATGTGTGTGTGTGGGGGAGGGTGTATGTGTGTGAGGGTGTATATGTGGGGGGGGAGGTGAGTGTCTGTGTGGGGGGGGGCGGTGTATATGTGGGTGGGGAGGTGTGTGTGGGGGGGGAGTGGGTCAACACTATGTGCAGGTACCCACTGAGCATCAAGGGAGTCCATTGTGGAGGCTGAGTGAGTCTATTCTAGACAGAGATCGATAGATTTTTGGATATTAAGGGATATGGGGACAGTGCAGGAAAGTGGAGTTGAGGTAGAAGATCAGCCATGATCTCATTGAATGGCGGAGCAGGCTCGAGGGGCCGAATGGCCGACACCTGCTCCTAATTCTGATAATGTGCATCCCATCTCTGGTGGGATTTGATCTGTGGAGGAACCTTCTCTCTGCACAATCCAACATTGGCTGTTAACGGAGCGCTGAGTTCACTTGGTCTTTTATTTTTGACCCTTTTCTTATTTAACCGCTTTGTTTTTGAAGACGGAATTGCCGCAGTGAGACACGGCACTGGTCAAGCCGGTGACCAACTCTGTGTCTTCTGTCAGTGTGTCTTTGTTCCGGTCGCTGGAAGCTGTGTCAGAACATTATCGGGCGACCGTTCTCTCAAGATACCAATCTCTTTTCCATTCTGCACTTACTCCTCACCCTCCCTTGGTATCTTCACGATTGGATCTTGCAATCTGAAGAATAACTGAGTTATCACAAATAAGTCAAATGTAAATAACCTTGCCGGTCACTTGACTCCTCGGTTCAGCCACCATTTTAGACGTGGTCGTTCCCAGGCCAATCAGTTCTTGCCTTTGGCTCGGCCTTCATGACTCATCGTTTGTGGCCTGGCACCAAAATATACACTGTTTTAGACTTGATTCGTGAAGGGACATTTGTTAAAAACAAATGCTTTAACAGCAGAACATGCTGGCAACACTCAACAGGTCAGGCAGCATCTGTGACTAGAGAGAGAAACACAGTCCATCACCCTTCGTCGCAGCAGATGTTTTAACAGCAGTTGTTTTTGTCAAGACTTGAGGGTTTAAAGGCCCCCTTTTAACCTTTGTCCGCTCGGTCCCCCAGCGGCAGCCGAGGGAGTGGGAGTGAATGGCCCCCACTCCCATCCGTGGCCCCCGGAGCTATCTGCGTTCAGGCATGTGGGGGGGTGGGGTCGCGGGGCAGCACGCTAGGCACAACCCTTCATTGATTTTTGCTCCCTGTAGTAGTGTGCGTGTGTGTGCGTGCGTGTGTGTGTGTGTGTGTGTGTGCGTGCGCACTTAGTGTTTGTCTGAGGGGGTCATTAGAACATAAGAAATAGCAGCAGGAGTAGGCCATACGGCCCCTCGAGCCTGCTCTGCCATTTAATAAGGTTGTGGCTGATCTTCGATCTTGACTCCGCTTTCCCGCCCGATCCCCATATCCCTTGATTCTCCTAGAGTCCAAACATCCATCTATCTCAGCCTTGAATATACTCAGAGATTCAGCATCCACAGCCCTCTGAGGCAGAGAATTCCAAAGATTCACCACCCTCTGAGTGAAGAAATTCCTCCTCATCTCAGTCTTAAATGGCCGACCCCTTAACCTGAGACTGTGACCCGCCCCCCTAGTTCTAGACTTCCCAGCCCGGGGGAAACAACCTCTCAGCATCTCCCCTGTCAATCCCCCTCCGGATCTTGTATGTTTCAATGAGATCACCTCTCATTCTTCTAAACTCCAGAGAGCATAGGCCCATTCTACTCAATATCTTCTTCTTCGGCAGTCCCTTGGAGTCGAGGATGACTAACATGAGTTCGAAGGTGGCCTGACGAATCCAATGCAGGATCGACAGACTCTGTCCATGAGGGTCCTGACGTTCCACGTCCTGAACTTCATTTTAGAGGGTGGAAGGTTCCTGTGCGTGAATTCCGCCAGCCACCACACGGACTTGACGGAGCACGGTCTTGGTCCAGTGACAAGGCAGGACAATAGAGCGGGGCTGCTCCTGTGGGGTCCATCGCTGTACTGACAAACCACAAACTCTGTTTAAGGACCGGTATTGGAAATTTGTGCATATCAAAGTGGCATTCACTTCGAATCTAATTTTGCACAACGCATGGCTCAAAGTACAAGTTAGTTCTTTTTATGCTGTTGTCAGTAGTCACCAGATTTATGGTCTGGGTTCTGTGGTATGTTATCATCATATGGATCAAGGAGAAAAACAGATAACCAGGAATGTGTGCAATAAATTCATCGAGGGGTTCGGGTGAGGTCATAACCCGGGTGTGAAGCGGGACCATATTTTACCGCTGGGTGAGATTATTGTCTCCATTTTTGCAAATGTATGATAGCAGTTTTAATGTATTTTTATTCCATCATTTTGCCTGAGTCGCGCATCATGGCAGACAACCAGCTCGATGTAATTAACGGTGGACGATGTCCATATTGTGAGATTAATCATTGCAATGTGTATCAGGTTTATTGAGTGCTAAAGTACAGTTGAGGATCCAGCATCACAAAAACCTCCTCGTGAGTTTGCAGTTGTAAAATTCACCAGATCACAAGGGACTTTATTGCCCATCCCTAATTGCCCTCGAGAAGGTGGTGAGCCGCTACCTTCAACCGCTGCCGTCCGAGTGGTGAAGGTGTTCCCACAGTGCTGACTATAAAGTGCAACATCCCCACCGATACCTGGGGGTCCCTGGCCAAAGTGGAGGAAGAGCATCCGGGAGGGCGCTGAGCACCTCGAGTCTCGTCGCCGAGAGCGTGCAGAAAGCAAGCGCAGGCAGCGGAAGGAGCGTGCGGCAAACCAGACTCCCCACCCTCCCTTTCCTCCAACCACTGTCTGTCCCACCTGTGACAGAGACTGTAATTCCTGTATTGGACTGTTCAGTCACCTGAGAACTCACTTGCAGTGGAAGCAAGATTTCGAGGGACTGCCTATGACGATGATGACCCACTCTATATTGAGTAGAATGGGCCTGTACTCACTGGAATTAAGAAGAATGAGAGGTGATCTCATTGAGCTATATAGGATTCCGAGGGGGCTTGACCGGGTAGATGCTGAGAGGTTGTTTCCCCTGGCTGGAGAGTCTAGAACAAGGGGCCATGGTCTCCTAGTCCATTAGACCAGGCCTCTGGATTACGAGTCCGGTAACATGACCAGTACGCCACCATAGGTGTGCTAATGTTCTTTCCTCAATCAACAGAATGTGAAATGCTTTACGATGTCCTGAGGATAAAGTCCCATTTTTTGCTGAGTGAACGAGGTGAAGCATTCCCTTGTTGAATAAACCGTATCTCCGTTTGACTAGCACCGATTGGTTGAGCTGGCTGTTTAAGAATTGTAACTGACCTTGCTCAGTCCGTACCTCTTGTTGATAGGAATGTACCGGTTTCCTCCCCAGGACTGCCCGATTGCTTGGGTCAACACCATGGTATTTGACTACAAGGACCAGCTGAAGACTGGAGACATGTGGCTGTACTCGTGGCCATCGGTGCCTGGTAAGTCTCAAATCTGCTCAATGATTGTCGCCTTCTGTTGCCAATAGAAGGCCATTATCACACTGCTTTAATCCGAGTGACTCTAGCCCAAATATCACTCAGGCGAGGTGGGTGGGTGACTGACTGAATTCCCTGTCTCTCCTGGCCTGTGCCATTTAAAAAAAACTTCTATTTATATAGCACCTTTCACGACTGCAGTCAATGAGGTACTTTTGAAGTGCAGTCCCTGTTGTAATATGGGAAACGCGGCAGCCAACTTGCGCACAGCAAGCTCCCACACAGCAATGTGATAATGACCAGATAATATGTTTTTGTTATGTTGATTGAAGGATAAATATTGGCCAGGACACCGGAAATAACTCCCCTGTTTTTCTTTGAAATACTGCCATGAGATCTTTCACGTCCACCTGTGAGCATCCCTCATCCGAAAGACGGCACCTGACAGTGCAGCACTCCCTCAGCACTGCACTGGAGTGTCAGGCCTAGATTTTTGTGCTCAAGTCTCTGGAGTGGGACTTGAACGCACAACATTTTGACTTCAAGTTGAGAGTTCTACCCACTGAGCCACAGCTGACATCTTATTGAATGGCAGAGCAGGCTCAAGGGGCCAAATGGCGTACTCCTGCTCCTATTTCTTATGTTCTTATTTTGAAGAAAAGCAGAGGAGTTATCCCCGGTGTTCTGGGCCAATATTTATCCCTCAATCAACATCATAAAAACAGATTATCTGGTCATTATCACATTGCTGTTTGTAGGAGCTTGCTGTGCGCAAATTGGCTGCCGCATTTCCCACATTACAACAGTGACTACACTTCAAAAAGTGTTTCATTGGTTGTAAATTGCGTTGGGACATCTGGTGGTTGTGAAAGGTGCTATATAAATGCAAGTCTTTCTTTCACACTGTTAGTCAGCATGGGACCCGGCTCAGGGGGTAGGAGCGAGGGATAACGTTGAGCTCCCAGGCCTGCAAAAGACATCTCGGAGGAGATCTTAGAGAATTAAGCCGTTTTAGAACTTAAACCCCAAACAATACCTTCAGATACAACTTGGCCCCTTGGGCAAGCGGGACTTGGGGCCAGAGTTTTAAAAGACAAATTTAGGACAGCCATCAGGAAAGATTTATTTTACATAGAGTGCAATCAATAGCTGGGAAAGTTTGCAAGCATATGAGACCGGGAAATTAGACGTGTTTAAGAAACATCTGGATATTGTAATGGGGAGATGGTAGAGTTGGCATTCTGGAAGGATGAGATCAAATTGTCTGAAGAGTCGTCAATCTTATAAATTTAATACTCAAGAGTGTACGGTAACATAGTGGCTATGTTACTGGACCAGTAATCCAAGGCCTGAACTAATGGAGACGTGAGTTCAAATCCCACCATGGCAGCTCGGGGAATTTAAATTCAGCTAATTAAAGAAATCTGGAATAAAAAGCTAGTATCAGTAATGGTGACCATAAACCTACCAGAGTGTCGTAAAACTCATCTGGTTCACCAGTGTCCTTCAGGGAAGGAAATCTGCCGCCCTTACCCGGTCTGGCCGATATGTACTCAAATCACGAAACACACAATCCATTGTTCATTATAATTCATATATATATTTCATGCATATATACAGACCCCAGCCCACAACCCAAGACCATGTGATCTCCTGGGAGAGGCGAAAAACCAGACATAAAAACCCAGGCCAATTTGGGAAACAGAAATCTGGGAAATTCCTCTCCGACCCCCTTAGGCGATCGAAACTAGTCCAGGAGATCATTCTGGCCCCAATACATCCGTGCATTCTCAGACAACTTCCACTCAAACACTCACTCCCTCCACCATCGGCGCAGCATCATCATCATCATAGGAGGTCCGATGTTCCAGTCCTGAACTCCGTCCGCCGCGAAGTGTCTCCGCCGCGAAGTGTCTCCGCCGCGAAGTGTCTCCGCCGCGAAGTGTCTCCGCCGCGAAGTGTCTCCGCCGCGAAGTGTCTCCGCCGCGAAGTCTTTCCGCCGCGAAGTGTCTCCGCCGCGAAGTGTCTCCGCCGCGAAGTGTCTCCGCCGCGAAGTGTCTCCGCCGCGAAGTGTCTCCGCCGCGAAGTGTCTCCGCCGCGAAGTGTCTCCGCCGCGAAGTGTCTCCGCCGCGAAGTCTCTCCGCCGCGAAGTCTCTCCGCCGCGAAGTCTCTCCGCCGCGAAGTCTCTCCGCCGCGATCTCTCTCCGCCGCGATCTCTCTTCGTCGCGATCTCTCTCCGCCCCTCCGTCGCGATCTCTCGCCGCGATCCCTCGCCGCCCCTCCGTCGCGATCCCTCGCCGCCCCTCCGTCGCGATCTCTCTCCGTCGCGATCCCTCGCCGCCCCTCCGTCGCGATCTCTCCGCCGCGATCTCTTTCCGCCACGATGTCTCGCCGCTCCTCTGCCGCGATCTCTCTCCGCCGCGATCTCTCTCCGCCACGATGTCTCGCCGCTCCTCCGCACCAAACATTCGCCGGACCTCCGCCATGTCCTTCCCGCTCCTGCTGTACCAGGGCCCCGCCGATGCTCCTGCCCACGTTCCAAACAGCCTGGGTCCTGATGACGACACCCTCGCCCTCGAAGCGGTCGCACACCTGGAGCAGCTCGCGCTGGAAGCTGTGGCAGTACGCTGCTCCAGCTCCTATACTGCCTGACCCGCAGAGGTGTTCTGTCGCAGGTCGGTGGGCCGCGATGCTCCAGGGCCCCGCCAGCCCAGCTCTTGTACTTACCGACTGCGGAGACGTCAGTAATGGACTTTTTTCAAACCGACCACCATCACTCCGAGACAGTCCCAGTCAGCACAGCTCCTTTCCCTTCACTTTCACTTAAACTGGTTTTGCTGCCCTTGCCTCAAATTGCTCGGTTTATATACCCCTCGTCATGTCTGGTCTCATTGTGACGTGTAACATGAGGCTCAGGCTTGCCCTGTGATGTCACACTCACACCCGTCCAGTTAAAGGGGCCTCACCTTGAAACCATATTTGGTTTAAAAAAAAAACAACCTTTGGGCATCATTTACATCAAAACATAAGAACATGAGAATTAGGAACAGGAGTAGGCCATCTAGCCCCTCGAGCCTGCTCCGCCATTCAACAAGATCATGGCTGATCTGGCCGTGGACTCAGCTCCACTTACCCGCCCGCTCCCCGTAACCCTTAATTCCCTTATTGGTTAAAAATCTATCTATCTGTGACTTGAATATATTCAATGAGCTAGCCTCAACTGCTTCCTTGGGCAGAGAATTCCACAGATTCACAACCCTCTGGGAGAAGAAATTCCTTCTCAACTCGGTTTTAAATTGGCTCCCCCGTATTTTGAGGCTGTGCCCCCTAGTTCTAGTCTCCCCGACCAGTGGAAACAACCTCTCTGCCTCGATCTTGTCTATCCCTTTCATTATTTTAAATGTTTCTATAAGATCACCCCTCATCCTTCTGAACTCCAACGAGTAAAGACCCAGTCTACTCAATCTATCATCATAAGGTAACCTCCTCATCTCCGGAATCAGCCTAGTGAATCGTCTCTGTACCCGCTCCAAAGCTAGTATATCCTTCCTTAAGTAAGTAGTACTCCGGGTGCGGCCTCACCAATAGATTACAATGTCTTGTTTCGCTAGACCATGGCTGACCAGAATGTTAACTCCATGTACCCGCCTTAGAATCATAGAATCATAGAAATTTACAGCACAGAAGGAGGCCATTTCGGCCGACAAAGAGCTATCCAGCCTAATCCCAATTTCCAGCTCTGGGTCCATAGCCCTGTAGGTTACGGCACTTCAGGTGCACATCCAAGTACTTTTTAAATGTGGTGAGGGTTTCTGCCTCTACCACCCTTTCAGGCAGTGAGTTCCAGACCCCCACCACCCTCTGCATGATGAAATTTCCCTTCAAATCCCCTCTAAACCTCCTACCACTTACTTTAAATCTATGCCCCCTGGTTAAGTCCATCCTATCCACTCTATCCAGGCCCCTCATAATTTTATACACCTCAATAAGGTCTCCCCTCAGCCTCTTCTGTTCCAAAGAAAACAAACCCAGCCTATCCAATCTTTGATCTTGGTTCCACATTCCTTAATAGTCTTGCCTAACAAAAATCTACCAATCTCATTTCTGAAGTTTCATGTGACCCCCGGCCTCAACAGCTTTTAGGGGGAGAGAATTCCAGATTTCCCCGACCCACTGTGTGACGATGTGTGACATCACCTCTGACCAGGCTAGCTCTAATGTTAAGGTCATGCCTCTACAGCAAGGCTGCTTGAGGGCTGCTGTGTGTGTGGGTCAGGCAGTACAGAGGGCCAAGCAGGACGCCCTGGACCAGCCCTGGGCCTGGAAGGCTCGGCTGCGCACTGTACCGCTCCAGCACCGCGGCAGTCTGGGATGGCTTGGGTGTGGACCGCGGCAGGTGCAAAGGCAGAGTGGCAGTGGTGGGAGCCTCCGGAAAACTCTTGGGAGCAGGCCTCCTTCCTCCCGGAAGATAAAAGACATGCCACCTCCTCATTACAGCCGCCATTAATGCGTCAGTGTGGCTCCCCCACCCCCGCTCTCTCCCCACCCCCGCTCTCTCCCCACCCCCGCTCTCTCCCCTGCCCCGCTCTCTCCCCGCCCCCGCTCTCTCCCCTGCCCCGCTCTCTCCCCGCCCCCGCTCTCTCCCCTGCCCCGCTCTCTCCCCTGCCCCGCTCTCTCCCCTGCCCCGCTCTCTCCCCGCCCCCGCTCTCTCCCCGCCCCCGCTCTCTCCCCGCCCCCGCTCTCTCCCCACCCCCGCTCTCTCCCCTGTCCCGCTCTATCCCCTCCCCCGCTCTCTCCCCTCCCCACTTTCCCTGCCCCGACACTTGCTTAAAAACCTATTGCATCTCGAACCTTTTGTGGTTCTGACGAAGGCTCACAGACCCGAAACATTAATTTTTTAAAAATTTGTTCACCGATGTGGGCGTCGCTGGCCGGGCCGGCATTTATTGCCCATCCCTAATTGCCCCTTGAGAAGGTGGTGGTGAGCCGCCTTCTTGAACCGCTGCAGTCCGTGTGGTGAAGGTGCTCCCACAGTGCTGTTAGGGAGGGAGTTCCAGGATTGTGACCCAGCGACGATGAAGGAACGGCCGATATATTTCCCAAGTCAGGATGGTGTGTGACTGGGAGGGGAACGTGGAGGTGGTGGTGTTCCCATGCGCCTGCTGCCCTTGTCCTTCTAGGTGGTAGAGGTCGCGGGTTTGGGAGGTGCTGCCGAAGAAGCCTTGGCGAGTTGCTGCACTGCATCTTGTAGATGGTGCACACTGCAGCCAGGGGGCGCCGGTGGTGGAGGGGGTGAATGTTGAAGGTGGTGGATGGGGGGGCCAATCAAGCGGCCTGCTTTGTCCTGGATGGTGTCGAGCTCCTTGAGTGTTGTTGGAGCTGCACTCATCCAGGCAATGTGACAGATTCTTACGACATCACCAACAAACACACGCTACACAAGATGGCTCATAACACAGAAACTGTCATCATGTGACTTTGCCACATGATCCTTTATTTACGTCAGTAGTTGCAGTACATCAGTCGCCCACTAGGTGGAGCTCTATTACCATTAACTCTCTCTCTCTCCACAGATGCTGCCTAATCTGCTGAGATTTCCAGCATTTTCTGCTTTTATTTCAGATTCCAGCATCCGTGATATTTTGCTTTTGCCGATTCGATATTGCCCATTTTGCACAAACCGCTCCTCCACCCCCCCGAAACCAAATAAATCCCATTATGTTTGGGGTTTTTTTTTACGTCTTTTCAAGCGATTGCACAGTGTGATGTTGACAAGGACCAGGCTCTGTACTCGTGGGACATTGGGTGATGTGAACAGATTCACCTTTTTTATTAAAAAAAGCTACAAAAGAAACAGGTCCTGGCAGCTACTGAACTTTGAGGCGTTGCTGGAACACAGGACTAGTCATCCCGTAAGAACATAAGAAATAGGAGCAAGAGTCGGCCATTTGGCCCCTCGAGCCTTCCCCGCCATTCAATAAGATCATGGCTGATCTGATCATGGGCTCAACTCCACTTCCCTGCCTGTTCCCCATAACCCTTCACTCCCTTATCATTCAAACATCTGTCCATCTCCACCTTAAATATATTCAATGACCCAGCCTCCACAGCTCTCTGTGACAGAGAATTCCAAGATTCACAACCCTCTGAGAGAAGAAATTCCTCCTCATCTCAGTCCTAAATGGGCGACCCCTTATTCTGAAACTATGCCCCCTAGTTCTAGATTCCCCCACAAGGGAAAACCTCCTCTCTGCATCTAACCTGTCAAGCCCCCTCATAATATTGTATGTTTCAATAAAATCACCTCTCATTCTTCTAAACTCCAATGAGTACAGGCCCAACCTGCTCAACCTTTCCTCCGAACCCCTTCCTGCCAGGAATCAACCGAGTGAACCTTCTGTGATTAAGAAAAGACACTGATCCCTGCTCAGAAACATCGTTGTCCCTCAGTGATGAGCCAGAGCTTGCGTCAGCGAAATGGCTCTCGTCCAACAGTTCTGTAAACATCAAAATCTGGAAGGAGAGTTCAAAACAATTTTTTTTTAATAAGTGACAAATTAATTTACAGGCTTTGTAACAAATGTTCATCTTGTCTGTTTTGCAGATGACAAGGGAGAACTGTTAAACCCGATGGGCACCGTGCAGAACAACCCCAACACCGACAGCACTGCTGCCTTGTACATCCATTTCCACAGCATTGTGTCTCACCCCATCTACTACCCTTCCTTAGATAAGGTGCGTAGAGTTACACCTCACAGTGTTTGTTTAGATCTGGCACGGGGGGGGGGTCCAGGCTGTGGAAGATACTGAGCAAAGGTAAGGCAGTTCCCCAAAGGAATGGGAAATGAGAAAGTGCATTGATCCAGACAATGTGCACACACATACATACCTCGGGAGCCTACTATCAGCAAGGGCAGACATCGATGACGAGGTTCAACACCGCCTCCAGTGCGGCAGCGCAGCCTTCGGCCGCCTGAGGAAGAGAGTGTTCGAAGACCAGGCCCTCAAACCTACCACCCAGCTCATGGTCCACAGGGCTGTAGTAATACCCGCCCTCCTGTATGGCTCAGAGACGTGGACCATGTACAGTAGACACCTCAAATCGCTGGAGAAATACCACCAACGATGTCTCCGCAAGATCCTGCAAATCCCCTGGGAGGACAGATGCACCAACGTTAGCGTCCTCGACCAGGCCAACATCCCCAGCATTGAAACACTGACCACACTCGACCAGCTCTGTTGGGCAGGCCACATTGTCCACATGCCCGACACAAGACTCCCAAAGCAAGCGCTCTACTCAGAACTCCTACATGGCAAACAAGCCCCAGGTGGGCAGAGGAAACGTTTCAAGGACCACCCTCAAAGCCTCCCTGATAAAATGCAACATCCCCACCGACACCTGGGAGTCCCTGGCCAAAGACCGCCCGAAGTGGAGGAAGAGCATCCGGGAGGGCGCTGAGCACCTCGAGTCTCGTTGCCGAGAGCATGCAGAAAGCAAGAGCAGGCAGCGGAAGGAGCGTGCGGCAAACCAGACTCCCCACCCACCCTTTCCCTCAACCACTGTCTGTCCCACCTGTGACAGAGACTGTAATTCCCGTATTGGACTGTTCAGTCACCTGAGAACTCACTTTTAGAGTGGAAGCAAGTCTTCCTCGATTGTGAGGGACTGCCTATGATGATGTAGTGTCGTGGGCTGGAGGTCGGCAAGGAGCGTGCCTGCCTGTGATCCTGACCGGGGATTGAAGTGTTTCCTGGAGGAGAAACGGGAAAGAAGTGATATGAAATCTGGGCAGAGGAGGAACGATTCCAGAACTCGTGTTTTGCGTCTGATTCACTGGCACGAGTCTGTGATTAAACAAACTCGACTCTGGCTATTTTTACTTCTTTATTGCTTTACCCCCTTTCCCGTCCCTCCCCCTGCCCACGGGTGCTGTGGTCTCACCAGACACCTGCCAGTACTTCACCCAAGTGGCCATTTGCAACGTGTGACTTCTGGTCGTGAGTGTCAGCAGGATGTTGAACCGTGGAGTGCGTCACAGTGAAGCCCAACCCTACAATCAATGATAATCCAAGAAGGGAAATCCCTGGTGATTTCTCCCACGCCTCCCACGCCTGCACTTCCAGCAGGAGGGGCAATTCCTGGCTTGTTTCACCCCTCCCCACCCCCCAGACGATCTGAGGGTAGTTTGTGCATCTGTACTTTAGCCCAAGATCAGCTGCCCCTCAGATGGATGTAAAAGATCCCATGGCACTATTTCGAAGAAGAGCAGGGGAGTTCTCCCCGGTGTCCTGGCCAATATTTACCCCTCAATCCACATCACTAAAACAGATTATCTGGTCATTATCACATTGCTGTGTGTGGGAGCTTGCTGTGTGCAAATTGGCTGCCGCGTTTCCCACATTACATCAGTGACTACACTCCAAAAGTACTTCATTGGCTGTAAAGTGCTTTGGGACGTCCAGTGGTCGTGAAAGACACTATATAAATGCAAGTCTTTCTTTCTCCCTCCCAGGTGAATATTTACAAAATGGTACTCTTCATTTTCCAAAACAAAAACTCTTAAGTATCTGTTAAGTTGCATTGTGATTTGACTGTAAAGTGTTCCTTTTTGAAATATTAATTTGTGAATCTGTTTTTCTCTCCCTCAGATTCTTGAGTTGGGCAAGAATGGAGACCGTGTGAAAGCATCGCACACAGAGGTAAATCCCCAGTAATGTACGCTCGGTGTGCTGATCCCCCAGGGACGTGTACGCTCGGTGTGCTGATCCCCAGGGACGTGTACGCACGGTGCGCTGATCCCCGGGGATATGTACGCACGGTGTGCTGATCCCTGGAGATATGTACGCTCGGTGTGCTGATCCCCAGGGACGTGTACGCTCGGTGTGCTGATCCCCAGGGAAGTGTACGCACGGTGCGCTGATCCCCAGAGACGTGTACGCACGGTGCGCTGATCCCCAGAGACGTGTACGCTCGGTGCGCTGATCCCCAGGGACGTATACACTCGGTGCGCTGATCCCCAGGGACGTGTACACTCGGTGCGCTGATCCCCAGGGACGTGTACACTCGGTGCGCTGATCCCCAGGGACGTGTACACACGGTGCGCTGATCCCTGGAGATATGTACGCACGGCATGCTGATCCCCGGGGACATGTACGCATGGCGTGCTGATCCCCAGGGACATGTACGCACGGTGTGCTGATCCCCGGGGACGTGTACGCTGTGCCTTGCTCCCCAGTAAAGTGTACGCTGTGGCTTATTCCTCATTGCATTATGCTTGCTTGCTATTCCCCGGTAACGTGTATATTGTATGTTAATCTCCAGTAGTGTGGAGGCTGTCTTGCTGCCCACTATCCTCTTGTGTTTACTTGCCTCTTATAGGCATTCTGGGTTACCCCCAGATAAACAGCTACGATGCTCTTCAATAACATATAGACTCCATCAGGCCAACATCCCCAGCATCGAAGCACTGACCACACTCGACCAGCTCCGTTGGGCGGGCCACATTGTCCCCATGCCTGACGCAAGATTCCCAAAGCAAGTGCTCTACTGGGAACTCCTACATGGCAAATGAGCCCCAGGTGGGCAGAGGAAACGTTTCAAGGACACCCTCAAAGCCTCCCTGATAAAGTGCAACATCCCCACCGACACCTGGGAGTCCCTGGCCAAAGATTGCCCTAAGTGGAGGAAGTGCATCCGGGAGGGCGCTGAGCACCTCGAGTCTCGTCGCCGAGAGCATGCAGAAACCAAGCGCAGGCAGCGAAAGGAGCGTGCGGCAAACCAGACTCCCCACCCACCCTTTCCTTCAACCACTGTCTGTCCCACCTGTGACAGAGACTGTAATTCCCATATTGGACTGTTCAGTCACCTGAGAACTCACTTTTAGAGTGGAAGCAAGTCTTCCTCGATCTCGGGGGACTGCCTATGCTGATGATGGGGTGCGTTGCCTGCCGGTGATGTGTGTGTGTGGGCTGCTCGCCGTGATGCGATCACTCCCCAGTAACGCGCTCCCCTGTGACAGCCAACGTTCCCATTAAGCTTTGCGGCCATGCACCGGCTTTTAAATAGAAAAAGCCACATGTGCTCGGCACATGTGAACGGGCCGCGCACCCAAAAAAAACTTAACTGGAACAACGGTGATAGCTGGCATCGGAGTTACTCTCCCACGACATCTCAAAGGAAAGACTTGCATTTATATAGCGCCTTTCACGACCACCGGACGCCCCAAAGCTCTTTACAGCCAATGAAGTACTTTTGGAGCGTAGTCACTGTTGTAATGTGGGAAACGCGGCAGCCAATTTTCATACAGCAAGCTCCCACACACAGCAATGTGATAATGACCAGATAATCTGTTTTAGTGATGTTGATTGAGGGATAAATATTGGCCCCAGGACACTGGGGAGAACTCCCCTGCTCTTCTTCGAAACGGTGCCATGGGATCTTTTACGTTCACCTGAGAGAGCAGACGGGGCCTCGGTTTAACGTCTCATCCGAAAAATGGCACCTCCGACAGTGCAGCACTCCGCTCAGCACTGTCCCTCCGACAGTGCAGCACTCCCTCAGTACTGTCCTTCCGACAGTGCAGCACTCCCTCAGTACTGTCCCTCCGACAGTGCAGCACTCCCTCAGTACTGTCCCTCCGACAGTGCAGCACTCCCTCAGTACTGTCCCTCCGACAGTGCAGCACTCCCTCAGTACTGTCCCTCCGACAGTGCAGCACTCCCTCAGTACTGTCCCTCCGACAGTGCAGCACTCCCTCAGTACTGTCCCTCCGACAGTGCAGCACTCCCTCAGTACTGTCCCTCCGACAGTGCAGCACTCCCTCAGTACTGTCCCTCCGACAGTGCAGCACTCCCTCAGTACTGTCCCTCCGACAGTGCAGCACTCCATCAGCACTGCACTGGAGTGTCAGCCAAGATTTTTGTGCTCAAGTCCCTGGAGTGGGACTTGAACCCACAACCTTCTGACTTAGAGGTGAGAGTGCTACCCACTGAACCACAGTTCCTCTCCTGCGACACATGAACTATTTGCTGGTGACCTGCAGCCTGTGCTCCGTAATCCGCTGAGCAGCAGAATATTGTTCTGTCGACAGTACCACTCCCGCTGGGTGGCTGTTTGGCTCAGACCTCGCTGGCCAATGTTCCCCCTCTCGTGCTGCCATTGTTTCCGCACTCGCCTTTCTTCCTCCTGCCATGAGGCGGCCTTCTCAAGCCACAGGAGCTGAAATTAATTAAGTGGGGCATTATTTCATGCAATTGCTGTATTATAGCTATCCCCATCATATATCTGGGTCATTATCACATTGCTGTTTGTGGGAGCTTGCTGTTACCAAATTGGCTGCTGCGTTTCCCACATTATAACAGTGACTACACTCCAAAAGTACTTCATTGGCTGTAAAGCGCTTTGAGACGTCCGGTGGTCGTGAAAGGCGCTTTATAAATGTAAATCTTTCTTTTTTTTCATTGTTCCCATGGCGATGGTAGCACTTGGTGAATGGATACTGTGAAGATGAATGTATGCACGGGCTTTTCACTCAGTCTCTCCTGAAGAATGTTTGTAATGTATTTGGAATCCAATGACACTGCAAATACATATTTTGATACTCTTATTGACAGCCTTACACAGGATATATGGCACAGAAACAGGCCATTCGGCCCAACCGGTCCATGCCGGTGTTTATGCTCCACTTGAGCCTCCTCCAGTCTTTCCTCATCTAAATTTATCAGCATAATCCTCTATTCCCTTCTCCCACATATGCTTGTCTAGCCTCCCCTTAAACGCATCGATACTATTCGCTTCAACCAGTCCCTGTGGTAGCAAGTTCCACATTCTCACCATCCTCTGGGTAAAGAAGTTGCTTCTGAATTCCCTATTGGATTTCTTGGTGACCTCTAGTTATGCTCTTTCCCACAAGTGGAAACACTCTCTCTGTATCCACTCTGTCAAAACCTTTCATCATTTTAGGTCATCCCTCAGCCTTCTCTTTTCAAGTGAAAAGAAACCCAGCCTGTTCATCCTTTCATAACAAACAGGAGCAGGAGTCGGCCATACGGCCCCTCGAGCCTGCTCCGCCATTTAATACGATCATGGCTGATATGTATACCCTCGCATTTCTGGTATCATCCCTGTAAAAATCTTCTCTGCCCCCTCTCCAAGTGCCTCTGTATCCTTTTTATAATATGGCGACCAGAACTGTACGCAGTAACTCCAGGTGTGGTCTGCCCAAGGTTCGATACAGGTGTGGCACTGCTTCCCTACTTTTTAATTCATTTCTCTGGAAATAAACTTGGCTTGCCATTTTTTTTGTATCGTGAAAAGAGAACAATGTCGCGAATATGCCGGCTGAACACCGCGTGTGATTGTGTTCTCTGACACTCCCGCACAGCAACAACAATTGAAGGAGATTATGGAACGCAAAGTGTGCACCGAATTTTTTGAAGACGAGAAGGATCTGGTGTGGAAGTTGAGATGCGAAGTGCGGGACCATTTCCCCGACGCCCTCGCCAAGCTGCTGTCAATAACCAAGTGGAGCAAGCATGAAGATGTTGCTCAGGTAGGAAGCTGAGCTGCGAGCCCTCCCTCGCTGAGCTGGCACCGGGCTTCCAGGCTGCGCAGGCCGATGGGCGGGCAGACAGACCGGGGTCAGAATCCCGCTGTGCGGCATTTGTGACAAACGGGTCAACGTTGGTGTGAAATTCCTTTGCTACTTTTGGCAGGGTGTGAATTTTTACTTGCGCCTTTGTTAAAATACTAAAGTCGCCGACCTACACTGGCTCCCGGTTAAGCAACGTCTCCATTTCAACATTGTTTGCAAACCCCTCCATGGCCCTCACCCCTCCCTATCTCTGTAATCTCCTCCAGCCCCACAACCCCCCCCCCCCCCCCCTAGATGTCTGCACTCCTCCAATTCTGCCCTCTTGAGCATCCCTGATTATAATCGCTCCACCATCGGTGGCCGTGCCTTCTGTTGCCTGGGCCCCAAGCTCTGGAACTCCCTCCCTAAACCTCCCCGCCTCTCTACCTCTCTCTCCTTTCAGACGCTCCTTAAAACCGACCTTTTTGACCAAGCTTATGGCCATCGGCTGTCATTCCTTCTTCTGTGGCTCGGTGTCAAATTTAATTGTTTTGTCTTATAACGCTCCTGTGGAGCGCCTTGGGACGGTTTACTACGTTTGAGGCGCTATATAAATACACTTTGTTGTTTTTGAAGAGAGGGATTTCATGGGAATGCATTTAACTGCGCCCTACCAATATCTCACAGCCTGAATTCAACCCATTCGAGTAAATGAGCTCTGTGTCCAGTCTGGGTGCCGCACTTTCAGAAGGAGGTGGAAGCTTTGGAGAGATTTACCAGAATGGTTTCAGGGGATGAGGGACTTCGGTTCCGCAGACAGACTGGAGACGCTGGGGTTGTGTATTTATATAGCGCCTCAAACGTAGTAAGCCGTCCCAAGGTCCTTGGAGCAGAGAAGGCAAGAGGAGATTTGTTCGAGGTGTTTGAAATCACAAAGGATTTAGATAGAGTAAATATAGAGAAAGTTCCCGATGGTCGGAGGGTCAATAACCAAAGGGTAGCGATTTAAGGCGATGGGCAAAAGAACCAGGGGCGACATGAGGAAAAACCTTTCCACACAGCGAGGGGTTAAAATCTGGACCGTGCTGCCTGATACAGATTCAATAGTAGCCTTCAAAAGGGAATTGGATACATGCTTGAAGGAGAAAGAAATTGCCGGGATATGGGGAAAGAGCGGGGGAGGGGGTGGGGGACTGACTGGATGGTATTCGATGGGCCGAATGGCCTCCTGTGCTCCACCACTCTAGGATTCTATGAGACGAGTGCCTGTTCATGTTCGAGGGCAACGTCCCAACGGACGTTTCACCGCCACTGCTCTGTGCCTCTGCTCGAGGCGGGGGTTGTGAAGAACAGCAGGGTGCGTTGCACTTGGGATCTGTTCATTTGCTGGGTCCACCTTGGGAGACAGTCTCACAGCATCAACCGACCTTGGTCCGTCCTTCCACCAGCGGTCAAAACCACCCCAGGGCTCACTGTGCTGACACCCTCTCCACACTCTGGGTCCGTGCACCCACTGCACAGACCATCCGCCCACCTGTAATTGTGGTTGTGATGGGACTGGAACTGACGGGATTGATTACTGTGGGCACAACAGCCGCCTGGTTACGTTCTGAATTAAATAAATCTGGTCCTTTTGAGGGCTGGCACAAGGAAATGACCATGAGGACTCTAGCGTTCCCAGGGAAGGGAAGCCACTTGGTCTGTTCTACATGGGATTCGCGTTCCCTCGTCTGTGATTGACTCGTAATGACTCGAGGGCAACCAGGGAGGAGCTACAAATACTGCCTAATACTGGGAATTAAAAAGGAGCGAAAAATAGGACCAAATCTGAGAAGGGAACTTGTACTTTAATCCTCTGTGTGGGGGACTGGGGGGGGAGGTGGGTGTGTGTATGTGTGGGGGGGGGGTGGGGGTGTGGTGTATGTGTGTGGGGGGGGTGGTGTGTGGGGGGGAGGGTTGTATATGTGTGTGGGGGGGGGGGTGTGTGTGGGGGGGGGGTGTGTGTGGGGGGGGGTGTGTGGGGGGGGGGGTGTGTGTGTGGGGGGGGGGTGTGTGTGGGGGGGGGTGTGTGGGGGGGGGGTGTGTGTGGGGGGGGGGTGTGTGTGGGGGGGGGGGGTGTGTGTGGGGGGGGGGTGTGTGTGGGGGGGGGGTGTGTGTGGGGGGGGGGGTGTGTGTGGGGGGGGGGGGGTGTGTGTGGGGGGGTGTGTGTGTGTGGGGGGGTGTGTGTGTGTGGGGGGGTGTGTGTGTGTGGGGGGGTGTGTGTGTGTGGGGGGGTGTGTGTGTGTGGGGGGGTGTGTGTGTGTGGGGGGGGGGGTGTGGTGGGGGGGGGGGGGGTGTGGTGGGGGGGGGGGGGTGTGGTGGGGGGGGGTGTGTGTGTGGGGGGGGGTGTGTGTGTGTGTGGGGGGGGTGTGTGTGTGGGGGGGGGTGTGTGGGGGTGTGTGTGTGTGTGTGGGGGGGGGGTGTGTGTGGGGGGGGGTGTGTGGGGGGGGGTGTGTGGGGGGGGGGTGTGTGTGGGGGGGGGGTGTGTGTGGGGGGGGGGGGTGTGTGGGGGGGGGGTGTGTGTGGTGGGGGGGGGGTGTGTGTGGGGGGGGGTGTGTGTGTGGGGGGGGGTGTGTGTGTGGGGGGGGGGTGTGTGTGTGGGGGGGGGGTGTGTGTGGGGGGGGGGGGTGTGTGTGGGGGGGGGGGGTGTGTGTGGGGGGGGGGGGTGTGTGTGGGGGGGGGGGGTGTGTGTGGGGGGGGGGTGTGTGTGGGGGGGGGGTGTGTGTGGGGGGGGGGTGTGTGGGGGGGGGGTGTGTGGGGGGGGGGGTGTGTGTGTGGGGGGGGGGGGTGTGTGGGGGGGGGTGTGTGGGGGGGGGGGTGTGTGTGGGGGGGGGGGTGTGTGTGGGGGGGGGGGTGTGTGTGGGGGGGGGGGTGTGTGTGGGGGGGGGGGTGTGTGTGGGGGGGGGGGTGTGTGTGGGGGGGGGGTGTGTGTGTGGGGGGGGGGTGTGTGTGGGGGGGGGGTGTGTGTGGGGGGGGGGGTGTGTGTGGGGGGGGGGTGTGTGTGGGGGGGGGGGTGTGTGTGGGGGGGGGGTGTGTGTGGGGGGGGGGTGTGTGTGGGGGGGGGGGTGTGTGTGGGGGGGGGGGTGTGTGGGAAGGGGAGTGTATTTTTGCTGGTGTTGCCCATTTATAATTAGTTCAGAGTACCCTCAAAAATGTCTTATCTTTTACAAAACAATTTGTTCAATAAAATCCCCCCCAAAAACAGGAAGAGTTTCAAAGAATGCACCGGCAGGTGGCTCTTGGTGCGTGTGCTCGCGTCTGAATGTCAAGGCAGGCGAAGGCGAAAGCCACTTGGATGGGGGTCACTCACCCTTCCATTTCCCAGAAAGAGATTGTCCAGAGTTACAAGAACGGGAAATGTACAGCAGAGGGGGGGATGTACACCACAGGAAAAGGACTGTCTGACCTTTCTGTGTTGTCTCTGTCGAGAACTGTCCCTGTTCAGTGTACGGTCGAGCACAGCTGCCGGGAGAGAGAATCTGGCACAAGCAAAGGCAGTCCTCGATGAGGCTCATATTGGGCTTAATTAGCAGTTTTAATTCTTCATCGCCAGTTCATGCAGGGCACATTTGCAATGCGTCTTCAAACAGCCAATCCTCAACCCAGCCATTGAGTGCCAGACTGCCTGCCAGCTTTCTGTTAGCGAGCGCGAGATCGAGCTGCTTAGACAGGCGGCTAGAAGAATATGCTTCAGTTCCGTCTCATCCACTGTGTCCTTTTAAGGGAAGGATTACACAGTACCTCTTACTGATCTACATATCAAAATTGATGCACATAACAACATGGACGCTGTTGCTTCCTGTGACTTACAGAAACATAGAAAGTAGGTGCAGGAGTAGGCCATTCGGCCCTTCGAGCCTGCACCGCCATTCAATATGATCATGGCTGATCATGCAACTTCAGTACCCCATTCCTGCTTTCTCGCCATACCCCTTGATCCCTTGAGCCGTAAGGACCACATCTAACTCCCTTTTGAATATATCTAACAAACTGGCCTCAACAGCTTTCTGTGGTACAGGATTCCACAGGTTCACAATTCTCTGGGTGAAGAAGTTTCTCCTCATCTCGGTCCTAAATGGCTTACCCCTTATCCTTAGACTGTGACCCCTGGTTCTGGACTTCCCCAACATCGGGAACATTCTTCCTGCATCTAACCTGTGCAATCCCGTCAGAATTTTATATGCTTCTATGAGATCACCCCCTCATTCTTCTAAATTCCAGTGAATATAATCCCAGTCGATCCAGTCTTTCTTCATATATCAGTCCTACCATCCCAGGAATCAGTCTGGTGAACCTTCGCTGCACTCCCTCTGCAGATGTTTTTTTTAAACAACAAACGATTGTTTTATCCGACTAGTGTTCTCTATCGTCTTCATGCCTGGGTATTAAGGGTTTAAAGGGATATGGGGACAGTGCAGGAAAGTGGAGTTGAGGTCGAAGATCAGCCATGATCTCATTGAATGGCGGAGCAGGCTCGAGGGGCCAAATGGCCAACTCCTGCTCTTAATTCTTATGTTCTTGTGCCGGCTTATAGTTCTGTAGGTGCCAGCAGTCCTCCTCCACACGTGGCCAATCACCATATGCGAATCTACTTAATAACATAAGAATTAGGAGCAGGAGTCAGCCATTTGGCCCCTCGAGCCTGCTCCGCCATTCAATGGGATCATGGCTGATCTTTGACCTCAACTCCACTTTCCCGCACTATCCCCATATCCCTCGATTCCCTTAATATCCAAAAATCTATCGATCTCGGTCTTGAATACACTCAAGGACTTGGGCTTGGAGACCTTGTGGTGCGGATAGTTTAGCAATACACCACCAGACGTCCTTTGCAACGTGGCTATGGGGCAGTGAGACGGTCTGTGGCTCCGGGGGTGGGGCTGTTAGGGCGAACACTATTGATTCTGTACAGGCTGAACCTCTAAGCATCTGCTAAAGTGACCTCTTCAGGCAGTTAATTTTCAGATGGATTTAGATGGTCCTCCAGTGTCTGCAACGTGATATTTCTTGGACTGCGCGCCCCCTCCTCCCCCAGCACCCCCTCGGGCGATGAATGGACCTGAAGTGGTCCACGGTGATGTGAGGCCGTTCACCATCAGTGCAAGTTGTTCGAGGTGTTGCCAGCGTTAGAAACGCTGCGAATGTTGAATACAACCCTGACTGAGCGGACAAACTGGCAAACTCGGGAGATAAAAACAGATTCATTGTCCTGACCTAGTTAGAATTCAATTTCCAGAAAAGCCTGTTATCTGCCCTGATTTTCTCACTTCTAACCTTCCCACACACATTTTCTTCTTAGTCACAAGTTATTGGAAGCCATTATTGGCTGTCTGCTTGTGACGTGGGCTATGATCTAGGCTGCTTTCCCAGAATGTGCTTCACAGGATTACCGGAGGTCAGGACCGGCTGCTTAGTGATTTTATTATTTTTTTTTTTTAAGATGTTTCTCCTCGACAGTCATAAGAACATAAGAAATAGGAGCAGGAGGCCATACGGCCCCTCGAGCCTGCTCCGCCATTCAATAAGATCATGGACGCGGCTCCACTTCCCTGCCTGCCCCCTTATCCCCCTATCGGTTAAGAAACTGTCTCTCTCTGTCTTAAATTTAGTCAATGACCCAGCTTCCACAGCTCTCTGAGGCAGCGAATTCCACAGATTTACAACCCTCTGAGAGGGTCACCTCGTCCGATTGCGACTCGGACTGTGATGGGGCGATAACTGAGAGAGGGTTTCTCGGCCTGTTGTACAAGTGGGGAGTGGTTGTATTCTGTAAGGACCTACCTGCCAAGAGATCCTTTATTTGTTTGACACGTTGGCTTCCAACCTAAATCCCTGCTCTCGTCGCGGAATATCCACACACGCCCACCTTCCAGGAGGATGCTAATTAGGAGCAGGAAGCCTGGCTGGGTCGCCCCCCCCCCCCAGCTCAGAAAGGCCGAGACAGACTGCAGCATCCCACTTGCTGCCGCTCAGTCAGCGCAGACCAGTAATCGAACATGGGGCGCTCTGTTCCTCAATAGCTCGGAACGCAGCACGTGGTGCGTATACCCGCAAAGCCATGGCTGGGGGGGAAGGGGACAGGGTTTGTGGTAATTCCATATGAAAGCCAGAGAAATGCGTCTGAGATGTGAGCTCCCCTGGCAGCCAATCTGGGCGAACATTTCATTACAAAAGCAAAACACTGCGGACGCTGGAATCTGAAATTTAAAAAAAACAGAAAGTGCTGGAAATCTCAGCGGGTTCAGGCAGCATCTGTGGAGCGAGAAACGGAGTTAACGTTTCAGGGCGATGACCCTTCGGCAGAACTGGCGAATGTTCGGAAAGAACGGATTCTTAAGGAGCGCTGAAAGGGGGAGGAGAGGGAAGAACAAAAGGGGGAAGGTCTGTGATCGGGTGGAAGACCGGAGAGATTAGAGAGACAAAGGGAAGATGGGCCGACTTGAGATGGTAATGACAGGAGTTAGAAAAAGATGACTCTCGATAGGGTGTGAATGGCGGGATAATTACCAGCTGCCATGGGAGAGAGAGAGGGGAAAATTACATAAGATTTTGCAAGCTGGCTGCTATCTGTAGAACGCCTAATGAAGCAACGATATTCCTTTTAAAGAAAGCAGAGATGCAACTGAAGGAAATCAGGGCTTGGCATAATGGCAGTAAAAATTCTTGAGAGAATTCAGGATCCTTTATCGCATGTTCCATTATTATAACAATGAAATGATTAACCCCGCACCTGATTCCACCCAAAGCTTGGTCCTCCGACAGTTGTATTGAAAGCTGGGCCAGGCTGCAGGTACACAGGTTAGGGAGATTAGACCTTCCATATTTTTCAAAAGGTAATAAGAATTAGGAGCAGGAGTCGGCCATTCGGCCCCTCGAGCCTGCTCTGTCATTCAGTAAGATCATCGACCTCAAGTCCACTTCCCTGCCTGATCCCCATATCCCTTGTTTCCCCTTGAGTCTTAAAAATCTATCGATCTCAGCCTTGAATGTACTCACCATCCACAGCCCTCTGGGACGGAGAATTCCAGAGATTCACCACCCTCTGAGTGAAGAAATTCCTCCTCATCTCAGTCCTAAATGGCCGACCCCTTATCCTGAGACTGTAACCCCGGGTTCTCGACTCCCCAGCCCGGGGAAACATCCTCCCTGCATCTATCTTGTCAACCCTTCTCAAAATCTCGTTTGTAATATAATTCTTCATCATAGGCAGTCCCTCGGAGCTGAGGATGACTTGCTTCCACACTAAAAATGAGTTCTCAGGTGACTGATTAACTCCGGTGGAAGATGTCTCTGCGTGAATTCTATTAACGTGGGGTGGCCGTTGTACACTAATTCCACCCACGTTAGTGCCAAAAGTCCCCTCCTCCCACCGTTAACATTTTTTTCATAAAGTTCTGTTGGAATGTTGTTGAACAAAAGCTGGATTTCAGCATTGCCGTGGTTCTGAAATCAATATATGAATCTGCTTTGATGCATCTCTTTCAGTAAAGCTAATCTGAGAGAAACAAAAGCTTTATCTCTGGTTTATCTTAATGTCGCGCTGTGACTTAGTTTCCGAAATGTCAGGGCTGCCAAGTAGATCGAAAGGTTAAATTTACGAAGCACAACGGGTGCAGAGTCCATTGGTGAATGATGGAAAGAATTGTCTCGCTCTCACTGTGGATCGACTCTGACTGAGATGTCCCTGAATGTTGACGTCCTGCTGATGAAAGGCAAACGCTTTATGCGGAGAGTAACCGGTTAATCGATGCCCATCAGGAACGCCGGACCCTTGTGAAAGAAAGACTTGCATTGCTTGTAGCGCCTTTCACGACCACCGGACGTCTCATAGCGCTTTACAGCCAATGAAGTAATTTTTGGAGTGTAGTCACTGCTGTAATGTCGGAATCGCGGCAGCCAATTTGCGCACAGCAAGCTCCCACACACAGCAATGTGATAATGACCAGATAATCTGATGTTGATTGAGGGATAAATATTGGCCCCAGGACACCAGGGATAACTCCCCCTGCTCTTCTTTGAAATAGTGCCCTGGGATCTTTTACACCTACCCGAGAGAGCAGACGGGGCCTCGGTTTAATGTCTCATCCGAAAGACGGCACCTCCAACAGTGCAGCACTCTCTCAGCACTGCACTGGGAGTGTCAGCCTAGATTTTTGTGCTCAAGTCCCTGGAGTGGGACTTGAACCCCCAACCTTCTGACTCGGAGGCGAGAGTGCTGCCCACTGAGCCACGGCTGACAGTGTGTGAGCGTTTCAGTTTGTTTTCAGGATTTGAAAGAAGGAAGATGTGTAGTTCCACTTGCGGTCAGTGAGCTTATACCACTGTGGCACGTTGAAGCTTACAGTGGGGAAGGAAAGGCCTGCTGACACTCAATATTCACTTGCGCCATCGTTTGAATGTTGAAAATCACTTCAAACAGAACCTGCTCACTTTTTTTTTTCCAACTACGAAGTAAGCTTTCTGGGTGAAGCCTCAATCAGCAAGAGAATGGATTGAAGTCAGGCGTGAGATTTATGTACAACAACTTGAATTTAATGCCGTTTCTTAATACTTATTGTTCAACGTGTGTCGCTCTCTCGCTGTCTGTGTGTGTCTTTGTGTCTGTTAAGCAATGCCTGGATTTCAAAATCCTCATCCTTGTTTACAAATCCCTCCGTGGCCTCGCCCCTCCCTATCTCTGTAATCTCCTCCAGCCTCACAACCCACCGCCCCCCCTGCCTGCTGAGATCTCTGCACGCCTCTAATTCTGCCCTCCTGAGCATCCCTGATTATAATCCCTCAACCATCGGTGGCCGTGCCTTCAGCTGCCTGGGCCCCAAGCTCTGGAACTCCCTCCCGAAACCTCTCTACCTCTCTACCTCTCTTTCCTCCTTCAAGACGCTCCTTAAAACCGATCTCTTTGACCAAGCTTTTTGGTCACCTGCGCTAATTTCTCCTTACGTGGCTCGGTGTCAAATTGTATTATCTCTCAATACTCCTGTGGGAGCGCCTTGGGACGTTTCACTGTTAAAGGTGCTATATAAATACAGGTTGTTGCCTGTCTCTTGCTTTCTTCCTATGTTACACTCGCTTTCTCTTTCATTTTCTCTCTTTGTGAAAGTGAAAATGCTGTGGCCACTGGATTGATAAAGTGAGCGCGGTTGTTTTGAAGCCCGTGTTGTCTGCGACTGACAGTGTAGTGCAGGCAATGGCGCTGCATCCATTGCAACGCTGCATCCATTGCAACCCGCATCACCTGCACTTCCCAGCTGGGCAGCAGAAGCTATCTGTCTGTTGGATCTCTGCCTGGAGAGGCCTTCCTCCTCCCTCCCACTCTCTCTCCCTCCACAAGCTGATGTGAGAAGCAATGAACCCGGGCCCCGAGACAGTGGCCTGCTGGGTGAGGGTGCACTCTCCTGCAACGGTCGGACTTAACCATTTGAGGGCTGGAATTCATTCCGGCCTCACAGACTGACACTTCAATGTTAATAGGAAATAGTCTCAAACGCTATATATATATTTCACAAGTGTATAGAATTATGACAGTCCTAGATAGAGCGGATAGGAACTGTTTCCCTTTGCAGAGAGGTCAATAATTAGGGGGCATCGATGTAAAGTCATCGGTAGGAGGATTAGAGGAGAAATGTTTTCACCCAGAGGGTAGAGGCAGAAACCCTCATCACATTTAAAAAGTACTTGGATGTGCACTTGAAGTGCCGTAACCTCCAGGGCTACGGACCCAGAGCTGGAAAGTGGGATTAGGCTGGGTAGCTCTTTGTCGGCACGAATAAAATTATGAGGGGCCTAGGTAGAGTGGATGGGAAGGACCTGTTTCCCTTAGCAGAGGGGTCAACATCCAGGGGGCATAGATCTAAAGTAATTGGTAGGAGATTATAGGGGCTTTGAGGGGAAATTTCTTCACCCGAGGGTGGTGGGGGTCTGGAACTCAGTGCCTGAAAGGGTGGTAGAGGCAGAAACCCTCACCACATTTAAAAAGTACCTGGACATGCACCTGAAGTGCCGTAACCTACAGGGCTACGGACCAAGAGCTGGAAAGTGGGATTAGGCTGGCTAGCTCTTGGTCGGCCGGTTCGGGGGGCCAAAATGCCACCTTCTGTGCTTAAATTCCCATGATTCAAGTTTCCAGTGTGCAGAAGATGATTAGCATATGCAATGTTCATTGTGTCCATTTTGGATTGTCGCCAAAGCCCTTCAGCGATCTCCCCTGAGCGTCGATGACCAACGGCGAAATACTTGGAAGAACTGCAACATACGGAATGGATTCCTGTACAACCTGAAGGATCAAACCTTCCTCACAAACAGTGAACAACCATCAACCGCCTCAGAACCGGTCACGGTCGATGCTGCCACCTCCTCCATAGGTGGAAGATTAAAGCCTCCCCATCGTGCGACTGTGGAGCTCCTAATCAGACCTCGGCTCACATCACTGAGCACTGCCCTCCGAGGGAATTCACAGGCAGCCTGCGGGATATCCACGCCGTTACACCGGGAGCTTTGGCCTGGATATCCGACTTAGACGTTTGATTTGCTTTGCTACTGAAAAAGAAAGACTTGGATTTATACAGCGCTTTTCACGATCACTGGACGTCTCAAAGCGCTTTACAGCTAATGAAGTACCTTTGGAGTGTAGTTATTGATGTAATGTGGGAAACGAGTCAGCCAATTCACGCACAGCAAGCTCCCATCATCATCATCATAGGCAGTCCCTCGAAATCGAGGAAGACTTGCTTCCACTCCTAAAGTGAGTTCTTTGGTGGCTGAACAGTCCAATGCAAGAGCCACAGACCCTGTCACAGGTGGGATAGATATTCATTGAGGGAAGGGGAGGGTGGCACTGATTTACCACACGCTCCTTCCGCTGCCTGCGCCTGACCTCTTCACGCTCGCGGCGTTGAGATTCGAAGAGCCCCACGCCCTCCCGGATGCACTTTCTCCACCTAGGGCGGTCTTCGGCCAGGGTCTCCCAGGCGTCAGTGGTGTAAGGCGAAGGGTCATCGGGCATTCGTTACTCCCGCAGGGGGAGTCTTTGAGGCGGCCGACCAGTTCATTTTTGACGGCGAGGCCGACTCCATGAAGGCGGCGTTCTTCCTCTGGTTTTCCTTTCCAGAAAAAGGTGTAACCTCCACCATGTTCTTGAAGTTGGCCTTCCCCTGCCCGCCCGCCTGGTCTCGCTTCGGGCAGCGATGTCGATGTCAAAGTGTCTAAGTTCCCGGGCAACTATGGCGGTGCGGTGTTCCGGCCTGTCGCTGTTGGAGTTGTCCGTGAAGGTCCTGATGTTCCAGGCCCCGAACTTCATGTTGAATGAGTGGAAGATGCCTGTGCGTGAGTTCTTTTAACGTGGGGTGATCGTTGAACACCGGCTACCACACGGGCTTAGCTGAGCAAGGTCTTGGTCCAGTAGCAAGGGGGTCCAAGACGACTGGAGACCAGGCACAGCTATTTGGGCCTAGTTGCTTACGGCGAGATGTTGGCCGCAGGCTCGGCGCTGGGTAGCGCCCTTGGTGGTAGATGGTTTGGGGGCAGGCATTTAGGGGGTCAGCGGTCCCCTGGAGTTCGGTTCGGGAGGTCAGGATGATCACAGCCATGGTACTCGCCACGTGCTGGGGGGAGAAGAGGCCAGGTCATCGGTGGGGAAGGAGAGGTCCAGCCGTCGTTGAGGGAGAAGGAGAGGCCAAGTCCTCGTCGACAGAGGAGGCCCGGACGCCACTGGAGGGAGGGGGGAGGGGAGGGGGGTGGGCCCGATCATCGCTAGAGGAGGTCCGGTCGTCGTTGGAGGCTCACCTGGCTCACAGGGCATCGCCGAGGATCGGTGGGACAGCTGAGTCGACGTCGCAGGAGCAGATCGCCAGAGAATGTCGCTGAAGGAGGGAAGAGGTCCAGTTCCCTGCTGCAGTAGGATTTTAAGCCGTCGTTGTTGGTGGTCCGGTCGGCATCGTCGCGGTGTGGTGTGGGGCTTAGGAGGAAGATTCGCGCACGGGGTCGGCCCAAATTTGTGGATTATCGGGTTTAAGGACCACGAAAAGAGGGGTCCAGGTCCAGGTTGCCGTTGCAGGAGGTTCGGTCGCTGGTATTCCGGTCGTTGTCACCGGTGACCGGCGTGGATGTTTGGAAGGGAGAGGAGAGGTCTGTGCCTGAGGTAGGCCCGAATTTGTAGGATTAGGGTTTAAAGTGAAGTATTAAGAAAATGGACCCCCTAGTCGGACGAGGGGAAGTTTAGACAGTGGGAGGGGGGAGGGTGAAAGTTGTCGGCTGGCGGGAGATGACGAGGGTAAAGTTGTTTTGGCAGAGGAGCTTCCGAGGGAGCTGCCACCCCGGCGGCCATCTTGTACACAGACAAGCTCCCACACACAGCAATGTGATGATGACCCGATAATCTGTTTTTTTTAGTGATGTTGATTGAGGGATAAACATTGGCCCCAGGACACCGGGGATAACTCCTCAGCTCTTCTTCGAAATAGCGCCCTGGGATCTTTTACTGTCCACCTGAGAGAGCAGACGGGGCCTCGATTTAACGTCTCATCCGAAAGACGGCAGGGCAGTGAAGTGGTGTGGCAAGCGGAGACATTTCTTTGTTTAGTTTGGACGATGCTCGTTATTGTGCTTGGACTCGGTTTAATGGGAGCAAATGGGCGGTGAGTCGATGCAGTGATGTAATGTCTGTGTGCTCGTGTGTGTTAACCATGTCATTGCAGCAGGAGTTGGCCTTGTTTTGCAGATGATATACCTCCTGCAGTCCTGGAAGGAACTGCCTGCACTAAACGCCCTGGAGCTCCTCGACTACAGCTTCCCCAGTCGCTACGTCCGCTCACTGGCAATAAACTGTTTAAAGAAGCTGAGGTATGTCATGGTCGGGAAAACAACCACGCGAGCTGAGCCCGCCGGGAACTGAAAAGGCACTCTGTCTCGAGCAGGCCAGCTTATTTCCAAAGATACTTGTCCAATTGGATTTGTTTCGGTAAAACAGAATTTCTCGTTAGTGGAAGGAGAAACTTGCATTTCTATAGCGCCTTTCACGACCCCCGGATGTCCCAAAGCGCTTTAGAGCCAATGAAGTACTTTTGGAGTGTAGTCACTGTTGCAATGTGGGAAACGCGGCAGCCAATTTGCGCACAGCAAGCTCCCACACACAGCTTCTGTGATAATGACCAGATAATCTGTTTTTTTGTTATGTTGATTGAGGGATAAATATTGGCCCCAGGGCACCGGGGATAATTTCCCTGCTCTTCTTCGAAATAGTGCCAGGGGCTCTTTTGCGGCCACCCGAGAGAGCAGACGGGGCCTCGGTTTAACGTCTCATCCGAAAGACAGCCCCCCGACAGTGCGGCGCTCCCTCAGCACTGCACTGGGAGTGTCAGCCTGGATTTATGGGCTCAAGTCTCTGGCGTGGGACTTGAACCCACAACCTCCTGACTCAGAGGCGAATGTGCTGCCCACTGAGTCACAGCTGATACAAAAGAAAGAAAGACTTGCATTTATATAGCGCCTTTCACGACCACCGGACATCCCAAAGCGCTGTGCAGCTAATGAAGTACTTTTTGGAGTGTAGCTACTCATGTAATGTGGAACATGCGGCACAGCAAGCTCCCACACACAGCACTGTGATAATGACCAGGTAATCTGTTTTTAGTAATATTGATTGAGGGATGTAGGAAATGTTATAACGTTACAAGAATTTTACTGTAATCGAGTTTATGATGATCTACCGAGGGCTTTAGGTTTCAATTCCGATATTTGCTTGAACAATCCTTTCTTGTTTTTCTGTTTCCCCTTTGCCCCACAGTGAGGAAGAGCTGTTCCAGTATTTATTACAGCTGGTGCAAGTGCTGAAATATGAGCCTTACCTGGACTCTGAACTAACCATATTCCTACTGGACAGGGCTCTGACCAACAAAAAAATAGGTCACTTCCTGTTCTGGCACCTCAGGTAAAGAACCCGATACATTTATCCATGGTGTCCTTACATCATCATCATCATCATCGGCGGTCCCTCGAACGAGGATGACTTGCTTCCACATGAGTTCACAGATGTTTCAATGTAGGACCCAATGTTCCAGTCCTGAACTCCAGTTGAGGGGGTGGAAGATGCCTGTGCTTGGATTTTGTTACCGTGGGGTGACCGTTGCACACCAGCCACCACACGGGCTTGACAGAGCTAGGCCTTTATCCAGTGGCAAGGGTTAACCAGGACAACTGGAGACCTGCTCTGCTGCACGGACCTAGTGCGCCCACATATCGCAGTGTGGTCTGGCCCATGCTGCCCCTGGGCCCTCGCCTCTTCTGGGCCCCGTACCCTCATGTGGCGAGAGATCGTGACGGAGGCGCGGCGAATGTTTGGGGCAGAGGAGCGATGAGAGATCGTGGCTGAGATTCAGCGAGTGATCTGGCGATGGATGAATAATCATGGACTTGATTCCCGCCTTGTTAATGTTTATCATTTGCCGGGTGTGGTGATGCACTCCAGACCCTGCGGTGCCCACCCCTTGCAGAAGGCCGCAAGTGTACCAGTGGACATCGCGTGCTCCATTTCCAGGGGCTGAACAATTCGGTTACATTAATCAGTCTGATGATTGCAATGTATGCACCTGTGAGTATGCTCACAGCTTCATAGAGCTGATGCCGCCTGCAATTTCTGCCGTCTGGAGGAGTCCGTGTTCCAGGTGTATGTTCAATGTGAGAGGTTGCAGCCCCTCTTCCATTATTTGAAGGGGCTGCTCCTCAAGTTCTGGCTGCACTTCAGTCCCACGCCCCTGATCTTTGGGCACCCGGTGCAGAGGGGAGCGGGCAGGTCGGAAGGCCTCCTCGTAGGACTGCTCCTGGGCACGGCCAAGGGGGCCATCAGCCGGTCCAGGCAGCGGGCGGTCGAGGGGGTCGTTCAACCCCTGGAGGTGGAGCACGCAGTGTCCACCGGTACACTCGCGGCCTTCCACAAGAGGTTGGGACTGGAGTGCATCATCACCCCTGGCAACCAAATTTTGAACTTTTAAGGTTCCTTTAAAGTTTATTGTTAATTTGTGGGTTCTAGTGTCCCTGTAATAAGGGGGCACTCGGCTTTATCTGTTTATTTAAAATAGTTGTAGAACTGTTGCGTTGTGAGTGGCCAGTCACGTGATGTTCACAAGACTCAATAAAACCCCAGCCAGTTGGGTTCAGGGGATCCACGATGGGGCAGGTGGTTGTGAGCCTGGTGGATGAACTGGTAATGTGTAGTGTGATTGTTAAACCTTTGTTAATAAACCAACTAGTTCTTAACAGCAATGTGTTGCTATGAATTCTTAAGCAAAGAACCCGTGAAGCAAATGCATTACAATGATGAATCCCATTTTTGTGTGTGCATCAGGTCAGAAATGCATTTTCCAGCAGTGTCACTACGATTTGGATTAATTCTGGAGGCGTACTGCCGAGGGACTAACTACCACATGAAGTCCTTGCTGAAACAGGTGAGCGGGTGCGTGGCTGGGCCAATCACTCCAGGATTTCCTGGAGTGCATAAGGGATGGTTTTCTAGACCAATATGTCGAAGAACCAACTAGGGGGGAGGCCATCTTAGACTGGGTGTTGTGTAATGAGAGAGGATTAATTAGCAATCTCATTGTGCGAGGCCCCTTGGGGAAAAGTGACCATAATATGGTGGAATTCTGCATTAGGATGGAGAATGAAACAGTTAATTCAGAGACCATGGTCCAGAACTTAAAGAAGGGTAACTTTGAAGGTATGAGGCGTGAATTAGCTAGGATAGATTGGCGAATGATACTTAAGGGGTTGACTGTGGATGGGCAATGGCAGACATTTAGAGACCGCATGGATGAACTACAACAATTGTACATTCCTGTCTGTCGTAAAAATAAAAAAGGGAAGGTGGATCAACCGTGGCTATCAAGGGAAATCAGGGATAGTATTAAAGCCAAGGAAGTGGCATACAAATTGGCCAGAAATAGCAGTGAACCCGGAGACTGGGAGAAATTTAGAACTCAGCAGAGGAGGACAAAGGGTTTGATTAGGGCAGGGAAAATGGAGTATGAGAAGAAGCTTGCAGGGAACATTAAGACGGATTGCAAAAGTTTCTATAGGTATGTAAAGAGAAAAAGGTTAGTAAAGACAAACGTAGGTCCCCTGCAGTCAGAATCAGAAGAAGTCATAACGGGGAACAAAGAAATGGCGGACCAATTGAACAAGTACTTTGGTTCGGTATTCACTAAGGAGGACACTAACAACCTTCCGGATATAAGAGGGGTCAGAGGGTCTAGTAAGGAGGAGGAACTGAAGGAAATCCTTATTAGTCGGAAATTGTGTTGGGGAAATTAATGGGATTGAAGGCTGATAAATCCCCAGGGCCTGATGGACTGCATCCCAAAGTACTTAAGGAGGTGGCCTTGGAAATAGTGGATGCATTGACAGTCATTTTCCAACATTCCATTGACTCTGGATCAGTTCCTATCGAGTGGAGGGTAGCCAATGTAACCCCACTTTTTAAAAAAGGAGGGAGAGAAAAAACAGGGAATTATAGACCGGTAAGCCTGACATCGGTAGTGGGTAAGATGATGGAATCAATTATTAAGGATGTCATAGCAGCGCATTTGGAAAGAGGTGACATGATAGGTCCAAGTCAACATGGATTTGTGAAAGGGAAATCATGCTTGACAAATCTTCTGGAATTTTTTGAGGATGTTTCCAGTAGAGTGGACAAGGGAGAACCAGTTGATGTGGTATATTTGGACTTTCAGAAGGCTTTCGACAAGGTCCCACACAAGAGGTTAAAGCACGTGGGATTGGGTGGGGGTAGTGTGCTAACATGGATTGAGAAGTGGTTGTCAGACAGGAAGCAAAGAGTAGGAGTAAATGGGTACTTTTCAGAATGGCAGGCGGTGACTAGTTGGGTACCGCAAGGTTCTGTGCTGGGGCCCCAGCTGTTTACACTGTACATTAATGATTTAAACGAGGGGATTAAATGTAGTATCTCCAAATTTGCGGATGACACTAAGTTAGGTGGCAGTGTGAGCTGCGAGGAGGATGCTATGAGGCTGCAGAGCGACTTGGATAGGTTAGGTGAGTGGGCAAATTCATGGCAGATGAAGTATAATGTGGATAAATGTGAAGTTATCCACTTTGGTGGTAAAAACAGAGAGACAGACTATTATCTGAATGGTGACAGATTAGGAAAAGGGGAGGTGCAATGAGACCTGGGTGTCATGGTACATCAGTCATTAAAGGTTGGCATGCAGGTACAGCAGGCGGTTAAGAAAGCAAATGGCATGTTGGCCTTCATAGCAAGGGGATTTGAGTACAGGGGCAGGGAGGTGTTGCTACAGTTGTACAGGGCATTGGTGAGGCCACACCTGGAGTATTGTGTACAGTTTTGGTCTCCTAACCTGAGGAAGGACATTCTTGCTATTGAGGGAGTGCAGCGAAGGTTCACCAGACTGATTCCCGGGATGGCGGGACTGACCTATCAAGAAAGACTGGATCAACTGGGCTTGTATTCACTGGAGTTCAGAAGAATGAGAGGGGACCTCATAGAAACGTTTTAAATTCTGATGGGTTTAAACAGGTTAGATGCAGGAAGAATGTTCCCGATGTTGGGGAAGTCCAGAACCAGGGGTCACAGTCTAAGGATAAGGGGTAAGCCATTTAGGACCGAGCTGAGGAGGAATTTCTTCACCCAGAGAGTGGTGAACCTGTGGAATTCTCTACCACAGAAAGTTGTTGAGGCCAATTCACTAAATATATTCAAAAAAGAGTTAGATGTAGTTCTTACTACTAAGGGGATCAAGGGGTATGGCGAGAAAGCAGGAATGGGGTACTGAAGTTGCATGTTCAGCAATGAACTCATTGAATGGTGGTGCAGGCTAGAAGGGCCGAATGGCCTACTCCTGCACCTATTTTCTATGTTTCTATTCAGACCGTTCAGCGTTTGAGAGCGAGTAGTTGTGTGATGCAGCTGACTGCTCTGGGGGGGCTGCGGGGAACTTATTGTCCATAACTCTTAATGCACTAAGGCCCCGACTTAAAATCACTTGACAAATAAAACGAATTGCGAAGTAGCTAACGTCACTTTAAAACAGAACAGCCATCTGGATGACAGATGAAGCTCCCAGCCGGTGAGCTCAACATCTGTTGTGAAGCTCATTTCAGAGTCAAATATGACACCAAGGTTGCGAACAGTCTGGTTCAGCTTCAGACATGAGTTGGGGAGAGGAATGGAGTCAGTGGGGAAAATGTTGGAATCTATTATTAAAGATGAAATAGCAGTGCATTTGGAAAGCAGTGACAGGATCGGTCCAAGCCAGCATGGATTTATGAAAGGGAAATCATGCTTGACAAATCTTCCAGAATTTTTTGAGGATGTAACTAGTAGAGTGGACAAGGGAGAACCAGTGGATGTGGTGTATTTGGACTTTCAAAAGGCTTTTGACAAGGTCCCACACAAGAGATTGGTGTGCAAAATCAAAGCACATGGTATTGGGGGTAATGTACTGACGTGGATAGAGAACTGGTTGGCAGACAGGAAGCAGAGAGTCGGGATAAACGGGTCCTTTTCAGAATGGCAGGCAGTGACTAGTGGAGTGCCGCAGGGCTCAGTGCTGGGACCCAGCTATTTACAATATACATTAATGATTTAGTTGAAGGAATTGAGTGTAATATCTCCAAGTTTGCAGATGACACTAAGCTGGGTGGCGGTGTGAGCTCTGAAGAGGACGCTAAGAGGCTGCAGAGTGACTTGGACAGGTTAGGTGAGTGGGCAAATGCATGGCAGATGCAGTATAATGTGGATAAATGTGAGGCTATCCACTTTGGGGGCAAAAACACGAAGGCAGGATATTATCTGAATGGTGGCAGATTAGGAAAAGGGGAGGTGCAGCGAGACCTGGGTGTCATGGTTCATCAGTCATTGAAAGTTGGTATGCAGGTACTGCAGGCAGTGAAGAAGGCAAATGGTATGTTGGCCTTCACAGCTGGGGGATTTGAGTATAAGAGCAGGGAGGTCTTACTGCAGTTGTACAGGGCCTTGGTGAGGCCTCACCTTGAATATTGTGTTCAGTTTTGGTCTCCTAATCTGAGGAAGGACGTTCATTATATTGAGGGAGTGCAGTGAAGGTTCACCAGACTGATTCCCGGAATGGCAGGACTGACATATGAGAAGAGACTGGATCGATTGGGCCTGTATTCACTGGAGTTTAGAAGAATGAGAGGGGATCTCATAGAAACATATAAAATTCTGATGGGACTAGACAGGTTAGATGCAGGAAGAATGTTCCCGATGTTGGGGAAGTCCAGAACCAGGGGTCACAGTCTAAGGATAAGGGGTAAGCCATTTAGGACTGAGATGAGAAGAAACTTCTTCACTCAGAGAGTTGTTAACCTGTGGAATTCCCTACCGCAGAGCGTTGTTGATGCCAGTTCGTTGGATATATTCAAAAGGGAGTTAGATATGGCCCTTATGGCTAAAGGGATCAGTGGGTATGGAGAGAAAGCTGGAAAGAGGTATTGAGGGAATGATCAGCCATGATCTTATTGAATGGTGGTGCAGGCTCGAAGGGCCGAATGGCCGACTCCTGCACCTATTTTCTATGTTTCTCGGGAATGGAGTTTGTGGCGGGGACCGAAAACAATGGCTTCGGTCTTCCCAATATTCAGTTGGGAATATTCAGTTCAAAAATGCACTTTGAGACCAATGTTTTCATGGTCAAGATTCAATCGGTGTTGTTGGAGCAGAACGCCTGTAACATATCAAATACCCGAGGACAAAGCATTCACAATGGGAAGCTTTCCAGGCTTGATTCCTAGTCCAGTGTATTTTTTATATTCATTTCCAGGATGTGGGCGTCGTTGACAAGCCCAGCATTTTTTTTTTTGCCCATCCCTAATTGCCCCTTGAGAAGGTGGTGGTGAGCCGCCTTCTTGAACCGCTGCAGTCCGTGTGGTGAAGGTGCTCCCACAGTGCTGTTAGGGAGGGAGTTCCAGGATTGTGACCCAGCGACGATGAAGGAACGGCCGATATATTTCCAAGTCGGGATGATGTGTGACTTGGAGGGGAACGTGGAGGTGGTGGTGTTCCCATGCGCCTGCTGCCCTTGTCCTTCTAGGGGGTAGAGGTCGCGGGCTTGGGAGGTGCTGCCGAAGAAGCCTTGGCGAGTTGCTGCAGTGCATCTTGTAGATGGTGCACACTGCAGCCACGGTGCGCCGGTGGTGGAGGGAGGGAATGTTGAAGGTGGTGGATGGGGGGCCGATCAAACGGGCTGCTTTGTCCTGGATGGTGTCGAGCTTCTCGAGTGTTGTTGGACTGTGCATGTGTGACAGTTGGGGTTCTTTTTGGTCATTGTCAATCTCGCACTTTAAATAAAAATAGATATTACATGAATTCAGCTGTTCACTGAACCAGTCTGTTGCTGTATTGTTTTGCAGTGTGAAGCACTTAAGAAAATGAAAGCCCTAAACGACTTTGTGAAGTCCAGCTCCCAGAAGACCACTAAACCAAAAACAAAAGAAGCCATGCACCTTTTTATGAGACAAGAGACTTACATGGAAGCTCTCTCGAACCTCTCTTGTCCCTTGAATCCCCGTAACCTCCTCACCGAACTCTGGTACGTAGACTTGCTTGGCGAGTTAGGCCTTGGAGTACGGTAGCACAGTGGGTTATGCCACTGAACTAGTAATCCTGAGGCTTGGATTAATGATCTGAAGACATGAGTTCAAATCCCACCACGGCAGCTGGGGAATTTAATTTCAGTTCATTAAATAAATCTGTAATTTTTTTTTAAAAAGCTCGGGTCAGTAATGGTGACCATGAAAGTACCGGATTGTTGTTAAAACCCGTCTGGTTCACTGATGTCCTTTAGGGAAGGAAATCTGCCGCCCTTACCCGGTCTGAGCCTATATGTGACTCCAGACCCACAGCAATGTGGTTGACTCTTAACTGCCCTCTGAGACACTCCGTTGTATCAAACCGCTCCGGCAAAGTCAGCACTGTGGGAGCACCTTCACCACACAGACTGCAGGGGTACAAGAAGGCAGCTCACCACCACCTTCTCAAGGGGCAATTGGGGACGGACAATAAATGCCGGCCTGGCCAGCGATGCCTACATCCCAGGAACGACTAACAATAAATATCTGCATGATTGCAGGTGAAATATAAACAAAATGTGTAACTGTAGTAAGTGTTGAAGCTTAGAATGGATCTTTTTACAATGAGAAATGACATTGATGAGCTGTTCCCAATAACCTGGAGGTAAGCACACTGCTTCTGAGCCAAACAGGTTTGGAACCTCTCAGGATTCACTCCTCATCTGTGCTGAGTTGATTGATCAGAGCCGGAGGAGTGGTGAGGACGCTGAATGTGGCCCTTTAGTTAGAGGCGACAAAATCAGCCAAGGTCCCTGCTCCTTGTCCAGCAAACCTCACTAGTAGTGCAAGTATGTGGTGTCCAGGTGAAGACCTGTGGCATCGTTCACCGTCACTCAGCTAGCTTGCACTTGACGCCAAGGTTCACCGATGAACATTGGCCGCTGGGCCGAGGTACTGAAGAGTGAGGGCCTCCTGTGGTACTACATCCCAACAAGGGACTCCGTGCCTTCAGGATGGGAAAATTGTCCAAAGGTAGAAACATAGAAATTTACAGCGCAGAAGAAGGCCATTTCGGCCCATCGTGTCCGCACCGGCCGACAAAGAGCCGCACGGCCCTCGGTCAGCAGCCCTGAAGGTTACATACAAACCTATGAACAATGACGGAAAGGCAAAGAGCACCCAGCCCAACCAGTCCGCCCCACACAATTGTGACACCCCTTACACCAAAACATTCTACACACCACCCCAACCGGAGCCATGGGATCTCCTGGGAGAGGCAAAAACCAGATTAAAAACCAGGCTAATTGGTGGGGGGGGGAAAATATCTGGGAAAATTCCTCTCCGACCCATCCAGGCGATCGAAACTAGTCCAGAAGTTTAGGTCATGCCAGCAAAGCTAAAGCAATCTGAGACGATACTGTGGCCACAAGAGCAGGTCAGAGGCTGGGTATTCTGTGGCGAGGGTCTCACCTCCTGACTCCCCAAAGCCTTTCCACCATCTACAAGGCACAAGTCGGGAGTGTGATGGAACACTCTCCACTTGCCTGGATGAGTGCAGCTCCAGCAACACTCAAGAAACTCGACACCATCCAGGACAAAGCAGCCCACTGGATCGGCTCCCCATCCACCACCTTCAACACTCACTCCCTCCACCACCGGCGCCCCCTGGCTGCAGTGTGCACCATCTACAAGATGCACTGCAGCAACTCGCCAAGGCTTCTTCGGCAGCACCTCCCAAACCCACGACCTCTACCCCCTAGAAGGACAAGGGCAGCAGGCGCATGGGAACACCACCACCTCCACGTTCCCCTCCAAGTCACACACCATCCCGACTTAGAATTATATCGGCCGTTCCTTCATCATCGCTGGGTCTGAATCCTGAAACTCCCTCCCTCATAGGAGACTATGAAGGGTTAGTCACCAACACAATGGGAAGGAGTTTTAATTTGCCAAGATATCTAGTGGCCAAAAATGAGTGTTGTGATGATTTTTGCAACCAATGCTGTGAAGTATACTGGACATATTTCTCATGTTATTGACTCTCATTAGCCAAATCAGTAATCTGTTTCACTCATTACGCTGATGGATTTAGATGAGGAAAGACGGGATGAGGCTCGAGTGGAGCATAAACGCCGGCATGGACTGGTTGGGCCGAACGGCCTGTTTCTGTGCCGTATATCCCGTGTAATCCTGTGTAATTTTCTTACCGACTTTTTCAGGGTGGAGAAATGCAAGTTTATGGATTCCAAAATGAAACCACTATGGATCGTTTACAAGAATCAGAGATGTGACGGGAACCCCATGGGCATCATGTTCAAGAATGGAGATGGTACGACAGTCTTTGTGCCTATTATTTTATTTTACTTTTTATGCTTCAGTAATGTGGAATACATTACAGTGAATATAACAACAACAACTTGTATTTATATAGCGCCTTTAAACGAAGTAAAACGTCCCACGGCGCTGCACAGCAATGTTACAAGACAAAACAAATAAATTTAACACTGAGCCACATAAGGAGAAATTAGCGCAGGTGATTGGTCAAAGAGGTAGGTTTTCAGGAGCGACTTAAAGGAGGAAAGAGAGGTAGAGAGGCGGAGAGGTTTAGGGAGGGAGTTCCAGAGCTTTGGGGCCTTGGCAACAGAAGGCACAGCCACCGATGGTTGAGCAGTTAGAATCAGGGATGTTCAAGAGGGCAGAATTTGAGGAGCGCAGACATCTCGGGGGGTGGAGGGAGTTGTTGGGCTGGAGGAGATTACAGAGATAGGGAAGGGCGAAGCCATGGAGGGATTTGTAATCGAGGATGAGAACTTTGAAATCGAGGCGCTGCTTAACCGGGAGCCAATGTAGGTCAGCGAGCACAGGGGGTGATGGGTGAGCGGGACTTGGTGCGAGTTAGGACACAGGCTGCCGGGTTTTGGATGAGATCTAGTTTACATCGACCGTGGGTAACGTGTAAATATGGCAATAGATTTGAGATTATGGAGATTAAAAACCAAACTGGAACTGCAAACAAGTGAACAACTGATTGCATGAACACCATGTTGACAGCTGCTTCTGAGCATTGGGGTCGGTGTGACGTGTGGTCACTGGCCGTGCTTGGGGTGATACGGGGACCTGACCTTGATGGGGAAGTTTCTCTGGTTCTGTTTTCTCTCGTGACGCCAAGCCATACAACTCACTTGTGGCACTGCCACTCGAACCACTATGAGAACATAAAAAAAAAGGGAGCAGGAGTAGGCCATACGTCCCCTCGAGCCTGCTCCGCCATTCAATAAGATCATGGCTGAGCTTCTACACCACTTTCCCGCCCGATCCCCATTTCCCTCGATTCCCTTACTGCCCAAAAATCTATCGATCTCGGCCTTGACTGAGCCTCCACAGCCCTCTGGGGTAGAGAATTCCAAAGATTCACCACCCTCTGAGTGAAGAAATTTCTCCTCATTTCAGTCCTAAATGGCCGACCCCTTATTCTGAGATTGTGACCCCTGGTTCTAGACTCCCCAGCCCGGGGAAAACATCCTCCCTGCATCTACCCTGTCAAGCCCTGTTAGAATGTTATACGTTTCAATGAGATCGGTATGTAACCTGCTTTCTGCATGAAATGCATGCACAACATCATTTGCTGTATATTCTCTTTTTTTACATATAAATATAAAAGACTTTCCTTGCATATATATACTCTGTCGTACTTTTCAAGCTCATTTTCCAGTCATCTTTAATTCTAGTCAAATTTATTCTAATTATCCCCAGAATTTATCTACCTACATTTCATTTGCATGTCGCTGATTCTCGTGTGTGAACAGTGATTTACTCCCAGCCCTGACTTTCTTAATGTGTGGAACAGACTAACTCAATTACAATAAGTTTAAACAGCTCCAGGTTTAGTGAAAATGAAAGTTATTGTTGGAATTGAGATAATCTACACTCTTTCTACATCCCATATTCTGCTTTCTCTTAAATCGATAGATTGTTGGATATTAAGGGAATCGAGGGATATGGGGACTGTGCAGGAAAGTGGAGTTGAGGTAGAAGATCAGCCATGATCTCATTGAATGGCGGAGCAGGCTCGAGGGGCCGAATGGCTCCTAATTCTGATAATGTGCATGTAACTTCTCTCACTCTCCAGCCACCCACTTAGATCTGTGATGGGATTTGATCTGAGGAGGAACCTTCTCTCTGCACATCAAACATTGGCTGTTAACGGAGCGCTGAGTTCACTTGGTCTTTTATTTTTGACCCTTTTCTTATAACCGCTTTGTTTTTGAAGAACTAATTGCCGCCACGAGACACGGCACTGGTCAAGCTGGTGGCCAACTCTGTGTCTTCTGTCAGTGTGTCTTTGTTTTAGTCATTCAGAGGGTGGTGAATCTTTGGAATTCTCTGCCCCAGAGGGTTGTGGAGGCTCAGTCGTTGAATATATTCAAGACAGATCTCAACAGATTTTTGGATATTAAGGGAATCAAGGGATGTGGGGATAGTGCAGGGAAGTGGAGTTGAGGTAGAAGATCAGCCATGATCTCATTGAATGACGGAGCAGGCTCGAGGAGCCGAATGGCCGACTCCTGCTCTTATTTCTTATGCTCTTCGATACAACGCAATCTTAAGCGGTTGTGGAGTGTAGAATGTTTCAGTGTAAGGGGTGTCGCAGTTGTGTGAGGCGGACTGGTTGGGCCGGGTGCTCTTTACCTGTCCGCCATTGTTCATAAGTTTATATGTAACCTTCAGGACTGCTGACCGAGGGCCGTGCGGCTCTTTGTCGGCCGGCGCGGACACGATGGGCCGAAATGGCCTCCTTCTGCGCTGTAAGTTTCTATATTTCTAATGTGTGCTACAGCCCCTCTCCGTCCCATGAGTCACACTGTTTGCAACTGGTTCATTCAGTTAGACTGGTCCCAGATTCTGATCTGCAGCTTGAAGGCAAAGCCTTTAAGCGGCACACACCTACATTCAGTCTCACATGATAACGGATTCCTGTCCTTATAAAAAGCATATCCTCTCACTTATTGTGAGCTGTGGCTCAGTGGCCAGCACTCTCGCCTCTGGGTCAGAAGGTTGTGGGTTCAAGTCCCACTCCAAAGTCTTGAGCACAAAAATCTAGGCTGACACTCCCAGTGCAGTGCTGAGGGAGTGCTGCACTGTCAGAGGCGCCGTCTTTCGGATGAGACGTTAAACCGAGGCCCCGTCCGCTCTCTCAGGTGGATGTAAAAGATCCCATGGCACTATTTCGCAGAAGAGCAGGGGAGTTATCCCCGGTGTCCTGGGCCAATATTTATCCCTCAATCAACATCACTAAAAATAGATTATCTGGTCATTAACACATTGCTGTTTGTGGGAGCTTGCTGTGCGCAAATTGGTTGCCGTGTTTCCTACAGTACAACAGCGACTACACTCCAAAAGTACATCATTGGCTGTAAATCGCAGTGGTCTCGAAATGCGCTATATAAATGCAAGTCTTTCCTACAGCAGGACATTCACGAGTATATCTGAGAACTAGCCAATGACCATCATGCCCCAGCGCTCCCGCCAATGGGCTCCTTCTCTGCCGTAACTTTCTCCGATTCTATACCGTGTTACAGGGAAAAAACAGTCTCCAGGAAGAAAGCCAAGCATTTCCTTCTGGGTTCTGCTGAGCCGGAACTTGTGATGGTCAAGCACAGTTATCTCCCTCGAATTGATCTGGCCAGTTTTACAAGCAGCTGCAATAAGCTAGATTCCCACCAGGAGCACTTGAGGGCCAGCCTTAAAGGGACAGGACTGGTTGACAGCAAAATATGACAACTTGTTCCTTTCCATCGACCGCCCGCCTGTGAGAGACAGCATCGGAGCTCATCTCGTGCGGCACCTTTTTTTTTAAAAAGACCTATTAATGTTATTCTAATTATTTGTCTTTCCACAGATCTTCGCCAGGACATGTTGACAATCCAGATGATTCAGCTCATGGACGTTCTGTGGAAGAAACAAGGCCTGGACTACAGGTAATGGAGCATTTCTGACCACTTCTCCAGAGCGCTCTTCAAATTGCACTGCTTATAGAGACGGAACATAAACTCGTCCCACTCGGAAGTGAGAGCATAGCCTCAAACGGTATCATGAGAGGCGTGAGTTCGGGCCCCAGGAGAGGCGAGGGCCCAGGGGCAGCACGGGGCCAGCCCACACTGCGAGATGTGTGCGCACTGGGTCCGTGCAGCAGAGCTGGTCTCCAGTCGTCTCGGTTAACCCTTGCCCCTGGACCAAGACCTCGCTCTGTCAAGCCCCGTGTGGTGGCTGGTGTGCAACGGCCACCACATGTTTAAAAAATCCACCCACAGGCATCTTCCACCCTTCAGGATGTAGTTCGGGATCTGGAATATTAGGTCCTTCATTGAAACACCTGTGAACTCATCCCTTTTTGGTGTGGAAGCAAGTCATCCTCGCTCCGAGGGACCGCCTGTGATGATGATGATGATGTACCATTCCATAGAGAGACCTGGTCATTAAATTAGTTCAATTCTTGCTGCCAAGCCAGTTAAGTCAAAAGGCTCATTTTTTTTAATGTATTTGTTTACCGGATGTGGGTGTCGGTGGCAAGGCCGGTATTTAAGCCGGTTAACCGCTGCCTTGAGCCGCTGCAGTCCTGTCGTGGTGGTTTGGTACAACCGAGAAGAATGAGAGGTGATCTTATTGAAACACATAAGATTCTGAGGGGCGCTCGACAGGGTGGATGCTGAGAGGATGTTTCCCCTTCGTGGGGGAACCTAGAACTAGTAGCCCTGTTAATGAAGGATCAGATTGGTGCAGTAGTGAGAAATTATATTGGCCCTGAAATTCCGGCCGGAGGATTCCTTCGGACAAACGCCTCTGACCTGAAATTTCCCTGCGGATGTACTTGGTGGTCCTGAAGACGTTGCAGCGCGTCCCCCGTCTTCGAGGTACGCAAGTCCAAGCTGGAGTCACGTGGGCCTGGACAACCAATCACGGTGCAGTATTCTCAGTGATCGCAATGAGAACTCTGTTTCTCCGAGCTCCCATTACTACCAAAGGGAAAAAAAAAACCTAAAACACCCAAACACAGCATCATAAATAAAAAAACACCACACATATTTAAAATTAATTGAAATCGAATTAAATTAAATGTTTTAATTTTTTTGAAGTTTCTTTTAATATGTTTTAAGGGGGTTAAAAATAAACTTAGGTGAATGGACAGGATTTTTAATATAAAAATTAGTAATAAAATTTAATTTTTATATGTTTTAAAACTCTTACACCGGTAAAAGTAGGCTATGTGCCTGCTTTTACCAGGCGTAAAAGTTTCAAGGACAATCGCTGGGCATGAGATGGGTAAATAGCCCAATCTCTCCCGTGCAAATGTCCTGGCTGCGGGGATGCAGAAGATATCTTGACAGATCGGAAACGCTGGTTTCCGGTGCATGCACATTGCGCACCGAAAACCGGCTTGTGCGCTCTCCACACGGACCCAGCGAGGCCGGGATTTCACGCCCAGTGTCTCAGAAGATCAAGATGTAGAATCAGTTTGGGTGGAGATGAGAAAGAATAAGGGAAATAAGTCACTGGTGGGAGTGGTCTACAGGCCCCCAAACAGTAGCCACACTGTAGGACAGAGTATAAATCAAGAAATAATGGAGGCTTGTAAGAAAGGTACTGCAATAATCATGGGCGATTTTAATCTTCACATAGATTGGACAAATCAAATTGGCAAAGGTAGCCTTGAGCAAGAGTTCATAGAGTGTATTTGGGATGGTTTCTTAGAACAATACATTGTGGGACCAACCAGGGAGCAGACTATTTTAGATCTGGTAATGTGTAATGAGATCGGATTAATTAATGATCTCGTAGTGAAGGATCCTCTTGGGAAGAGTGATCGTAACATGGTAGAATTTCAAATTCAATTTGGTGAGAAACTTGGTCTCAAACTAGTGTCCTGAAATTAAATAAAAGCAATTATAAAGATATGAAGACAGAGTTGGCTAAAGTGGACTGGGAAAATAGATTAAGGGGTATGATGGTAGATAAGCAGTGGCAGACATTTAAAGAGATATTTCATGACTCTCAGCAAAGATATATTCCAGTGAGAAAGAAAGACTAAGAGAAGGATGAACCATCCGTGGCTAACTAAGGAAGTTAAGGATGGTATCAAATTGAAAACAAAGGCATACAATGTTATAAAGAATAGTGGTAGGCCAGAGGATTGGGAAAGTTTTAGAAACCAGCAAAGGACGACTAAAAAAAGAATAGAGAGAGAAGATAGATTATGAAAGTAAACTAGCAAGAAATATAAAAACAGATAGAGTTTCTACGGTATATAAAATGGAAGAGGGTAGCTAAAATAAATGTTGGTCCCTTTGGAAATTCCCTGGGGAATTAATAACGGGAAACAAGGAAATGGCAGAGACTTTGAACAAATATTTTGTATCGGTCTTCACAGTAGAAGACACTAAAAGCATCATAATAATAGATAATCAAGGAGCTTTAGGGAGGGGGTAACTTAAAACAATCACTGTCACTAAAGAAGAAGTACTCGGTAAAATAATGGGACTAAAGGTGGACAAGTCCCCTGGACCTGATGGCTTGCATCCTAGGGTCTTAAAAGAAGTGGCTGCAGAGATAGTGGATGCATTGGTTGTAATCTACCAAAATTCCCTGGATTCTGGACATAACTTTGATCAGTGCTTTCGTGTTTTGTTATAGAGGTGTACAGATTGAAACATTCAGCACAGAGTACAACATTCCCGTGTGCATTACTTGAACATAAACCCATTTATTTTTTTTAAAATAACGCACATGGGAATATTTACTCTGTTGTGTTAACAAATTCTTTCTTTCATACGGTAGAAGCAAAGCAAATCAAATGTCAGATGTCCAGGTCAAAGCTTCCGCTGTGACAGCATGGGTATCTCTAAGGGCAGTGCTCCAGGGTCTGATTAGGAGCGTTAACGATAAATCGTGCTTGGCCGCATCGCGACGCGGTGAGATTTTGGAGAGTGCGGTGGGAGGAGGCAGCAGCAAAAAAATATTGTCCATTCTTCATTTCGCAAAAGGATTTGGTGCAGGGCTGATGGGGCTGAACCTTCTCTGTACATGAAGTCATGTGTGGGAGTAGCAAAGAGAAAATATACATATATACACATCATTGTGAAACGATGCCTGTACAGAGCGTGCCTTTGAACCGCTTCAAAGGTGTGATTTGTAATGCGTTTAAAGCTCTTCAAATGACCTTGTTATTGGAAAATGTCAGTTCCTAACCTACACATTCTCAAACGAACTGTTGGGGCTAAATATTCGCTTAGTACTCCATTCCTCTCTTGGGGCGCTAAAAGCCAATATCCCGGTTTGAGGCGGTGACACCGCCTGGTCGCTAACTTTAGTGCCGGGAAGGTTTACCGAGAGGTGTGTGGATCGCTAAGGGAAGGGTCCCACACCCCTCTCCGGGCGCTAACCCTGATTCCTGGGGCACTATCGCGGGAGCGCTGCTGAAGTTCTGGCGCTAGGAAACCAGCATCCCAGCACCCAAAGGAGAGGTCAGCTGACTACCCAAAAACTGAAAAAAACAATGGAAGGGAGGAATGTTTATAATCATCATCATAGGCAGTCCCTCGAAATCGAGGAAGACTTGCTTCCACTCCAAAAGTGAGTTCTCAGGTGACTGAACAGTCCAATATGGGAATTACAGTCTCTGTCACAGGTGGGACAGACAGTGGTTGAAGGAAAGAACATAAGAACATAAGAATTAGGAACAGGAGTAGGCCATCTAGCCCCTCGAGCCTGCTCCGCCATTCAATAAGATCATGGCTGATCTGGTCGTGGACTCAGCTCCACTTACCCGCCCTCTCCCCGTAACCCTTAATTCCCTTATTGCTTAAAAATCTATCTATCTTTGACTTGAAAACATTCAATGAGCTAGCCTCAACTGCTTCCTTGGGCAGAGAATTCCACAGATTCACAACCCTCTGGGAGAAGAAATTCCTTCTCAACTCGGTTTTAAATTGGCTCCCCCGTATTTTGAGGCTGTGCCCTCTAGTTCTAGTCTCCCCCACCAATGGAAACAACCTCTCTGCCTCTATCTTGTCTATCCCTTTCATGATTTTAAATGTTTCTATAAGATCACCCCTCATCCTTCTGAACTCCAAGGAGTAAAGACCCAGTCTACTCAATCTATCATCATAAGTTAACCCCTCATTTCTCGAATCAGCCTAGTGAATCATCTCTGTACCCCTTTCAAAGCTAGTATATCCTTCCTTAAGTAAGGTGACCAAAACTGCACGCAGTACTCCAGGTGCGGCCTTACCAATACCCTATACAGTTGCAGCAAGACCTCCCTGCTTTTGTACTCCATCCCTCTCGCAATGAAGGCCAACATTCCATTTGCCTTCCTGATTACCTGCTGCACCTGCAAACTAACTTTTTGGGATTCATGCACAAGGACCCCCAGGTCCCTCTGCACCGCAGCATGTTGTAATTTCTCCCCATTCAAATAATATTCCCTTTTACTGTTTTTTTTCCCAAGGTGGATGACCTCACACTTTCCGACATTGTATTCCATCTGCCAAACCTTAGCCCATTCGCTTAACCTATCCAAATCTCCTTGTAGCCTCTCTGTGTCCTCTACACAACCCGCTTTCCCACTAATCTTAGTGTCATCTGCAAATTTTGTTGCACTACACTCTGTCCCCTCCTCTAGGTCATCTATGTATATTGTAAACAGTTGTGGTCCCAGCACTGATCCCTGTGGCACACCACTAACCACTGATTTCCAACCGGAAAAGGACTCATTTATCCCGACTCTCTGCTTTCTGTTCGCCAGCCAATTCTCGATCCATGCTAATACATTTCCTCTGACTCCGCGTACCTTTATCTTCTGCAGTAACCTTTTGTGTGGCACCTTATCGGATGCCTTTTGGAAATCTAAATACACCACATCCATCGGTACACCTCTATCCACCATGCTCGTTATATCCTCAAAGAATTCCAGTAAGTTAGTTAAACATGATTTCCCCTTCATGAATCCATGCTGCGTCTGCTTGATTGCACTATTCCTATCCAGATGTCCCGCTATTTCTTCCTTAATGATAGTTTCAAGCATTTTCCCCACTACAGATGTTAAACTGACCAGCCTATAGTTACCTGCCTTTTGCCTGCCCCCTTTTTTAAACAGAGGCGTTACATTAGCTGCTTTCCAATCCGCTGGTACTTCCCCAGAGTCCAGAGAATTTTGGTAGATTATAACAAATGCATCTGCTATAACTTCCGCCATCTCTTTTAATACCCTGGGATGCATTTCATCAGGACCAGGGGACTTGTCTACCTTCAATCCCGTTAGTCTGTCCAGCACTACCTCCCTAGTGATAGTGATCATCCCTTCCCACATTCCTATGACCAGCAATTTTTGGCATGGTTTTTGTGTCTTCCACTGTGAAGACGGAAGCAAAATAATTGTTTAAGGTCTCAGCTATTTCCACATTTCCCATTATTAAATCCTCCTTTTCATCTTCTAAGGGACCAACATTTACTTTAGTCACTCTTTTCCGTTTTATATATCTGTAAAAGCTTTTACTATCTGTTTTTATGTTTTGCGCAAGTTTACCTTTGTAATCTATCTTCCCTTTCTTTATTGCTTTTTTAGTCATTCTTTGCTGTTGCTTAAAATCTTCCCAATCCTCTAGTTTCCCACTAACCTTGGCCACCTTATACGCATTGGTCTTTGATTTGATACTTTCCTTTATTTCCTTGGTTATCCACGGCTGGTTATCTCTTCTCTTGCCGCCCTTCTTGGGTGGGTGGGGAGTCTGGTTTGCCGCATGCTCCTTCCGCTGCCTGCGCTGGCTTTCTCATGCTCTCGGCGATGAGACTCGAGGTGCTCAGCACCCTCCCAGATGCACTTCCTCCACTTAGGGCGGTCTTTGGCCAGGGACTCCCAGGTGTCGGTGGGGATGTTGCATTTTATCACTTGATAAAGTTTATATTAGCAACTATGTTAAACAGCTTAGAGAGTTAAATGAATAGAAATAAAGTCCATTCTGATCGCCCACCTGCTCACCCGTTGAAATATCGCCCCGGTAGCTTCTCCGGGACGCCTGCTTTCCTGGTCGGGTTTGGCGACGGATACAACAGCGGGCGAAAGCATTCAAATTCGCGAGTGCGGTGCTATGGGGGCGTTGCACACTCACTGACGTCACCAAGAGGGCAGCGCTAGAGTGCACGGTGCTACCCGTTAGTGCCGCCGTTAAACCTCCACTGAAGGATGCGGAGATGCCAACAGCATGGCACTCTGGGGTAAGCATTTAGCACCTCTCTTGGGCGCTAATGGATGGCGGTAAGCGACCCAATTTTTGGTCCTCGGTCCCACAGGCAGAAATAACTGGGGATGCATCTTGCAAGGGTCAATGAAACGTCACGAGTGGGATGTTGTCTCGCGATTGAAAATGTGATTTTAACAAGATGTCCCTAACGTGCCCATTCCTTTTCCCTCCAGGATGATTCCTTATGCCTGTCTTTCCACGGGAGACAAGACAGGAGTGATCGAGGTGGTCTCCCATGCAGAAACCATTGCAAACATTCAGCTCAATAAAAGCAATATGGCGGCTACTGCAGCCTTCAACAAGGATGCTCTGCTGAACTGGTTAAAGTCGAAGAACCCGGGGTAAGAAATGGAGAGAGACATCCATCATAATTTAGGACTTTTTAGGATCAGTCTTCATGCTGAACAGAAAATGCCAGAAATACACACCAGGGTCACTCAGTATCTGAAAGAGTTAACATGCTGAGCGTGATTTTCCTCCGGGTTGAGATGATTGGCACTACCCTTTCCCCCCCGCACTCGGATAGTGAGTGACCTGCTCTGTATTTGCAGCAGTTTTTCTGCTTTTTATTTCTCTTGTTTCCCCTGGCTGCAGTGTCTAGAACCAGGGGTCACACAGTCTCAGAATAAGGGCTCGGCCATTTAGGACAGAGATGAGGAGAAACTTCTTCACTCAGAGGGTGGTGAATCTTTGGAATTCTCTTCCCAGAGGGCTGTGGAGACTCGGTCTTTGAGTATATTCAAGACAGAGATCGATAGATTTTTGGATATTAAGGGAATCAAGGGATATGGGGACAGTGCAGGAAAGTGGAGTTGAGGTAGAAGATCAGCCATGATCTCATTGAATGGCGGAGCAGGCTCGAGGGGCCGAATGGCCGACTCCTGCTCCTAATTCTTATGTTCTCTTGGTACTGTATGGATCTTATTGATGAGGCTGGAGCGGATAATGCACTGTGTTATGCTGAGCTTCCATTCATGATGCTTTAATTCACTGAACACTGCAAAAAATATATAGTTTAGATTCTACCTCTAGCCTCCTGGCCGGCCTCCTACATTCTCCCCTCGGTAAACTTAAGGTGCCCGTGTCCTAACTCACACCAAGTCCCGCTCACCCATCACCCCCTGTGCTCGCTGAGCTACATTGGCTCCTGATTAAGCAACGCCTCGATTTTAAAATTCTCATCCTTGTTTTCAAATCCCTCCATGGCCTCGCCCCTCCCTATCTCTGTAATCTCCTCCAGCCCCACAATCCCCCGCGATGTCTGCACTCTTCCAATTCTGACCTGTTGAGCATCCCCGATTTTAATCACTCAACCATTGGTGGCCGTGTCTTCTGCTGCCTGGGCCCCAAGCTCTGGAACTCCCTCCCTAAACCCCTCCGCCTCTGTACTTTGAGAAGCTCCTGAAAACCTACCTCTTTGACCAAGCTTGTGGTCACCTGCCCTAATTTCTTCTTAACATGGCATGGTGCCAAGTTGTGTTTGATAACGCTCCGGTGAAGCAGCTTGGGACATTTTTCTACGTTAAAGGCGCTATATAAATGCAAGTTGTGTTTACATTAATGAAACGTTGGCCATGTGGATAACCTCGGGAGATAATTGCGTCAGTGAGCACGACCGTCGAACTGGTTTTAATTTGCCTTTCAGGAAATTGTGTGGAATTTCTTGCTGGAATTAAACAGCCAATCGAAACAACACTCAGATTGTTCACCCGACTGGTGGGAATATTTAGAATTCTTGAAAGTTTACTCCCGACGATTTGACGGTGTGTGTGGAAAGGCTGTATTCGCCTGTTACTGAAAGCACCAAACGTAATGTTTCTGACGCACCAGGCCTGACATCCTGTGGCTGCCATCCCGTGACATTTGGCTGACCTTTCCCCCTCTGCGTGTTTCTCGGGCGCGTTGCAAGGCGTGGGTCACGGTGATGTGCCTGTACGGGTTTCGAACCAGAGGACGCAGAATTGGGTGTGCACACACCCGTGGGCCCAGGTCGTGCTGCTGTTTTCCACTGACGCTGCCGGTGGTGAATTGCCCAGTGTTTGGTGCTGTGTGGTTTAACCGTGCTGCTGCCGAAACAAGACTGAGCCTCGCAGAGAACTTCAGCACTTGGCACTTTGTCCGATAACAGTCGAGAGCGATGGTTTGAAACAGTTTCCTCTCTTTCCCACAAACTCCCCCACTCTTTTTTTTTTTTAAAACAGACTGCATCATATTTTGCATTCTATAAAGATGTAATGCTTGTTGTGTGGTGGAGGGGGGGGGCGCTCTCTATTTCCTCCTTTAAGACGCTCCTACCTTTTGACCCAGCTTTTGGTCACCTGTCCTAATTTCTCCTTATGCAGCTCGGTGTCAAATTATTTGTCTCATCATGCTCCTGTGAAGCGCCTTGGGCCATTTCATTACGTTAAAGGCGCTGTATAAATTATTGTTGAATTTGATCGTAAGTACAGAGCTTGGTCTCCAGTTGTCTTGGTTAACCCTTGCCACTGGACCAAGACCTAGCTCTGTCAAGCCCGTGTGGTGGCTGGTGTGCAACGGCCACCCCACGTTAAAAAAGTCCACGCACCGGCATCTTCCACCCTTTGAGATGTAACTCATTGTAACACCTGTGAGCCCATCTTTATTTGGTGTGAAGAGCGTCATCCTCGTCACAAGGGACTGCCCACGATGATGGGTAGTAACAATGCTGCCTATTTTATTCAGCCTCCCAGCTAGGTTGTGGAACCAGATGGTCTCGTGCCCCGTTCTTATTTCTATCACGTGCTCTCGGCCACTTCGCTCAAGGGTCAGTGATGCAGGTTTTGAGCACGTGATCTCGCTTCACTGCAGCATTACACCGAGGGAGGGCTGCACCGCCACAGAGGCACTGCCTTTGAGCGGAGGCGTTGAAACAAATGGGTGGATGTATTGACACCACGCAATGGCGAGCCGGGAGTTCTCGTGATGTGCTAAATATCATCGTCAGCGGCAGTCCCTCGGAGTCGAGGATGACTTGCTTCCACATTGGAAATGGGTTTTCAGGTGACTGAAGAGTCCAATGCGGGACCTACCGTCTCTGTCACAGGTGGTTGAAGGGCCTGGATTGCCGCAAGCTCCTCCCGCTATCGACGCTTGGCTTCAGCTTGCTCGCGGCAAAGAAGACTCCAGGTGCTCAGCGCCTGCCCGGTTGCTTTTACCTCCACTTTGGGCGGTCTTGGGCCAGGAATTCCGAGGCATCGGTGGGAAAGCCAGCATATTCATTGCCCTTGAGAAGGTGGTGGTGAGCCGCTTTATACAACAGAGTGGCTCGCTGAGCCACTTCAGAGGGCAGTTAAGAGTCAACCACGTCGCTGTGAGTCTGGAGTCACACATAGGCCAGACCGTGTAAGGGCGGCAGATTTCCTAACCTTAAGGACATTAGTTAACCAGGTGGGTTTTTCCGACAATCCGGTTGTTTCATGGTCACCGTTACTGATTTATTTAGTGAACTGAATTTAAATTCCCCAGCTGCCGTGGTGGGATTTGAACTCGTCCCCAGATCAATAGTCCAGACCTCTGGAATACTGGTCCAGTAACATAGCCGCTGTGCTACCCATACCCCTGATGTAACATTGGAGGCAGTACTTGATTGTAATCCGTAGTCACCGCGAATTGTGAAAAGGTCCCCACCTCCCCCCATTTTCTCCAGTGATGTTCACACTTGCTTTTCTTCCCCCCCTCTCCCCCTTTTTCAGGGAAGCACTGGAACAAGCCATTGAGGAGTTCACCCTCTCGTGTGCTGGCTACTGTGTAGCTACCTATGTGCTCGGAATCGGAGATCGGCACAGCGACAATATTATGATCAGGGAAAACGGACAGGTATGAGGAGACACGAGAAAAGTATCATTGCTTGGGTTACAAAAAGACACAAAGTGTGTGCTTCCCGGCAGGAGTTGGAGAATCGGAGTAAGATTGAGGATCACGGGCCGCACACAGATACCCAAAGGGTCAGGCGAGTTATACGGCACTTTGTTACGGGAGCGATAGTTCAAATAAAGTCAAGTACAGCACACAATCAGGATAGACATACGACCATGACAAGGAGCTGGTACTAGTCCCGATCGGAGAGAGGGCTGGTGACACATAACATAAGAAATAGGAGCAGGAGCAGGTCATACGGCCCCTCGAGCCTGCTCCGCCATTTAATACGATTATGGCTGATCTGATCATGGACTCTGGTCCACTTCTCTGCCCGCTCCCCATAACCCCTTATTCACATAAGAGTTATTCCCCCGAACAGTTCTTATCTTCACCGTTTGCCCTGAAACACCTTTTGGGTCTTTGATTCTCTTTTTAGGGGTGGACCTGTGTAGGATTATGGACTGGACCATTTAACCGATGAAAAGTTGGGCTCTTTGTCTCAACTCTTGGGTGAAACTCTCCTTTTCACATCCTCCCAAGATTGGAGTCAAACAGGCCATTCTCGGCTTTTGGAGCTGCCCTTCATAGCGAGGGGATTGAGTATAGGAGCAGAGAGGTCTTACTGCAGTTGTACAGGGCCTTGGTGAGGCCACACCTTGAATATTGTGTACAGTTTTGGTCGTCTAATCTGAGGAAGGACATTCTTGCTATTGAGGGAGTGCAGCGAAGGTTCACCAGACTGATTCCTGGGATGGCAAGACTGACATATGAAGAAAGACTGGATCGACTAGGCTTAGATTCACTGGAATTTAGAAGAATGAGAGGGGATCTCATAGAAACATCTAAAATTCTGACGGGATTGGACAGGTTAGATGCAGGAAGAATGTTCCCGATGTTGGGTAAGTCCAGAACCAGGGTTCACAGTCTAAGCATAAGGGGTAAGCCATTTAAGACTCAGATGAGGAGAAACTTCTTCACTCAGAGAATTGTGAACCTGTGGAATTCTCTACCACAGAAAGTTGTTGAGGCCAGTGCATTAGATATATTCAAAAGGGAGTTAGATGTGGCCCTTACGGCTAAAGGGATCAAGGGGTATGGAGAGAAAGCAGGAAAGGGGTACTGAAGTTGCATGATCAGCCATGATCGAATTGAATGGTGGTGCAGGCTCAAAGGGCCGAATGGCCTACTCCTGCACCTATTTTCTATGTTTCCATGTTCCTATGTTTATGTTCACGCTGTTCCAGTCACTTTAGCTATTGCACCATGGAGTGAATCATGCAATTCTAACACCAGTCTCAAGAGACTTTTTGGTCTCGAGTTATTTCTGCCAATTCTCCTCCCCCCTCTCGTCCCATCCCAGAAATGCTGGAGCCAGTTGTACAATCCCTACCCCCACCCGGGCTAACATCACTTGGCTCAGCACAGGCTGGTAGCCAATGCTGCCACTGTCATCGAACAATGAGGTTGGGCCTCTACTCATTGGAATTCAGAAGAATGAGAGGTGATCTTATCGAAACGTATAAGATTATGAGGGGGCTTGACAAGGTGGATGCAGAGAGGATGTTTCCACTGATGGGGGAGACTAGAACTAGAGGGTATAATCTTAGAATAAGGGGCCGCCCATTTAAAACCGAGATGAGGAGGAATTTCTTCTCTTAGAGGGTTGTAAATCTGTGCAATTCACTGCCTCAGAGAGCTGTGGAGGCTGGGTCATTTAAGACAGAAATAGACAGTTTCTTAACCGATAAGGGATTAAGGGGTTATGGAGAGCGGGCGGGGAAGTGGAGCTGAGTCCATGATCGGATCAGCCATGATTGTATTAAATGGCGGAGCAGGCTCGAGGGGCCGTATGGCCTACTTCTGCTCCTATTTCTTATGTTCTTATGTAAACTAGGCTGATGTCCGCAGGGTCACGCTGTGGGAGTGCTGCATTGTCAGAGGCGTCGCCTTTCTGATGAGACAGATGGGTGGATGTGACAGGTCCCTATGAGACTGTGCAAAGTAGAGCAAGGTGTTCTCTTGATGTCCTGGCCACCACCACCATCAAAACAGATTACTGATCTTTTATCTCATTTTATGGACGTGTAAGGCGCTATATAAATACATGTATCAATAAATCCATCTACAAGATGCACTGCAGCAACTCGCCAAGGTTTCTTCAGCAGCACCTCCCAAACCCACGACCTCTACCCCCTAGAAGGACAAGGGCAGCAGGCGCATGGGAACACCACCACCTCCACGTTCCCCTCCCAGTCACACACCATCCTGACTTGGGAATATATCGGCCGTTCCTTCATCGTCGCTGGGTCAAAAATCCCTCCCTAACAGCACTGTGGGAGCACCTTCACCACACGGACTGCAGCTGCTCACTATCACTTTCTCGAGGGCAATTAGGGATGGGCAATAAATGCCGGCCTTGCCAGTGACGCCCACATCCCCGGAACGGTTACTTGTTTCTTACCAGTGAGGTGGTGGGACAGTAAAACACGGCAGGTTTAGAAAAGAAGATTGGCGGATTCCTCTTGGGAAAGAGGATGCTGGGATATTGGTTCCAGAATCCGACAGGAAACCTGATGCGAGCTTTGAAAGGTGGGGGAGTAGATGGCCAGTGGTGGTCTCCTAGCCAAAACATTGAAGGTTTTTGCTGCAACCCGCAAACGGAGGAGTTCTTCCTTCATGTTCAGCTGAATAGCAGAGTCCTCAAACTGAGCCAGTTACCTGAACCGCAGGCCCGTCCTATCCCGTATCTGCGACTCTTAGCTGGAGCCCCGAGACGAATTGCACCATGATTCTCTCACAGCTGCATCACCAAGTTCCCCCCAGATGATTTTCTATAATAGATTGTAGCTTTTGAATACCCTTTAATTCTATTCCAGGAGATTTTTCTCACTTTTTCCATCCTTGTCGTCCACAGCTCTTCCACATCGATTTCGGACACTTCCTGGGAAACTTCAAGAGCAAGTTTGGCATTAACCGGGAGCGCGTGCCCTTCATTCTAACGCACGACTTTGTCCACGTGATCCAGCAAGGAAAAACCAACAACAGCGAGAAGTTTGAAAGGTAAAAGCGTTCAAGCTTCCAGTCGGTGTGACAGTGAGTAGACTGGACGGAGAGAGGCTGTGTGGCCACATGGCCCGAGTTCCTGACCTCAGCTCCCGACTGCTGAGGCTCCGTGGCTGGGGTGTAAGATCAGGGAGCTGTGTCCCTTTCTCTAACTTTGGCTGGCCCTTGCTGTCTTTTGGGGAGCTCTGTCCTCTGTGGCTTCTGGAAGTCAAAGTGGGTCGAGTGACAATTTGCAAAGTCAGTGAGACCTTGGGATGGGCGGTTCCAGTGACGCATTCCAGCGAAACTTCAGGTTGTGGTTTATCCTCCGAGGGGACCAATCATAGACACAGGACGGACCAGGGCGGCCATTTTCACAGTACAAATAAGCACGTCCTATATTGAATGGGCCGTGGGGCCTGAAAAATTACAGCAACCATTAGTCATAAATATAAGACAGTCACTAATACATCCGATCGGGAATTCAGGAGAAACTTCCTTACCCAGAGAGTAGTGAGAATGTGCAACTCGCTGCCACAGGGTTGAGCAATGGGGGAAAAAAAGTTCCTCGCGAGAGATGTTAAATGTGGTTTGTTTTGGCGTGGCTTCTGAAAACAGGAAGTGCTTTGGGTTTCATTTGAATTTCACGGAATTGGATCAATATCTCGAAGGGGCATTCACGTTCTTAAAGAGAGGTATTGAGTACAAAAATTATGATGATCCCGCCTAAAACACTCAACTGAAGTAACGGGCCGGATCTCCAGCTTTCGGAGTTTTTCGGCAAAAACGGTAGCGCTACATGAAACTTACCGTTTCCGCTGCGCTACCGTTTTTAACCGAACTTTAGGCCTTTACGCCTGCGGCAGAGGATAAGGGAGGCGTTTCACGAGGAGTCGCGGCGCAAACCGCGAGTTTCGGCAACTTTAGTCCGGGACGGGAGTGGTGCGAGAGAGGCCTTGGGAGGGGGAAAGTCAAAACAAAATTCCCCCCCCCCAAAACATTCCAAAAACATTACCAAGGCCCTTAACCAACTAAGGCCACACCTGGAGTATTGTGTACAGTTTTGGTCTCCTAACCTGAGGAAGGACATTCTTGCTATTGAGGGAGTGCAGCGAAGATTCACCAGACTGATTCCCGGGATGGTGGGACTGACCTATCAAGAAAGACTGGATCAACTGGGCTTGTATTCACTGGAGTTCAGAAGAATGAGAGGGGACCTCATAGAAACATATAAAATTCTGACTGGGTTAGACAGGTTAGATGCAGGAAGAATGTTCCCAATGTTGGGGAAGTCCAGAACCAGGGGTCACAGTCTAAGGATAAGGGGTAAGCCATTTAGGACCGAGATGCGGAGGAACTTCTTCACCCAGAGAGTGGTGAACCTGTGGAATTCTCTACCACAGAAAGTTGTTGAGGCCAATTCACTAAATATATTCAAAAAGGAGTTAGATGAGGTCCTTACTGCTAGGGGGATCAAGGGGTATGGTGAGAAAGCAGGAATGGGGTACTGAAGTTGCATGTTCAGCCATGAACTCATTGAATGGCGGTGCAGGCTAGAAGGGCCGAATGGCCTACTCCTGCACCTATTTTCTATGTTTCTATGTTAATCGCTGCAAAAACAAAAACCTTTTAACTTGCCTTTTTTGCGGGGTTCCATACTTGCCGCTGCCGGCGGTGCTGCACAGACAGGTTTGATCCGTCGGTATTCTGGGCGCGGCGTACGGGTCGGGAGAGTGCCGAAACTCTGACGGTAACGCAGTCGGCGTCGGCGCACCTCTCCCCGGCGGTACGTCCCATCGCCGCCGCTAACCGCTACCCGAGCATCCCGCCCCGGGCTTTGCGAGCCCGGGTTTTCACCGCGGAGGGTCAAATCGCGACGAAAGGCCGGTCGCAAACCCCTCGAAAATCCAGCCCAATAACTGTGTCCGATTCTGGGCACCGCACTTTAGGAAGGATGTGAAGGCCTTAGAGAGGGGGCAGAGGAGATTTACGAGAATGGTTCCGGGGACGGGGGACTCCAGCTCCAAGTTTTTAAAACGATGAAGCCTCGTTTGGAGAGCGTTGTACCTTAATATCAGTTTCAAATGATTAATATTGGATTTGTATATTACTAGGCTGGAACTGAACTGTTAACTTATTAATATTGAAATGCTACAGTAGAATCATAGAAATTTACGGCACAGAAGGAGGCCATTCGGCCCATCATGTCTCTGCCAACCGGAAGGTTAGCTATCCAGCCAAATCCCACTTTCCAGCTCCTGTGGCCTGTAGCCTTGCAGGTTACGGCACTTCAAGTGCATATTCAAGTGGTTTTCCAGTGTAGATGGATGTATCGAGCTTAACATAGAAACATAGAAACATAGAAAATAGGTGCAGGAGCAGGCCATTCAGCCCTTCTAGCCTGCACCGCCATTCAACGAGTTCATGGCTGAACATGAAACTTCAGTACCCACTTCCTGCTTGTGTGTGATGCTAAAGTTCTTGGAATTCATACAGAGTTTTTCCTTCTATTTCCATTCCTATCCTGTTGCGGTCTTGAGAAGGTTCCGGAAGTACTGTGAACAAGCGTACATGATTCTCCGAAGGCACTGTCCTCTCTTCATCAACCTCTTTGCACTGATGCAAGCTGCTGGACTTCCAGAGCTCAGCTCCTCCAAAGATATCCAGTATCTCAAGGTGAGGAATGTCACAAGGCCGGGGCAAGAACCCCCCTGAACCACAGCCACAAAACCCTAGCACAGTTGTGTATCTGCAAACCCTGCTCAGTCCCGGTGTTTGCAAGGCAGACAGCCTGTGGCCGAGTTCCCGAACATCGGCAATACTCCACATTGCAACCGGTCCCAGGCGACCACGGGAAAAGAAAAGACTTGCATTTCTATAGTGCCTTTCAAATGGCTCCGCTTGGGGTGGTGTGTAGAATGTTTTTGTGTAAGGGGTGCCACGGTTGTGTGGGGCGGACTGGTTGGGCTGGGTGCTCTTTACCTTTCCGCCATTGTTCATTGTTCATTGGTTTATACGTAACCTTCAGGGCTGCTGACCGAGGGCCGTGTGGCTCTTTGTCGGCCGGCGCGGACACGATGGGCCGAGATAGCCTCCTTCTGCGCTGTAAATTTCTATGTTTCTTTTACGACCACCGGACGCCTCAAAGCGCTTTGCAGCAAATGACTAGGCAACCCAAATAGTTCTAAATCACAGTGTCCAATCTGATCATATTATTTATTCATCAGTGTCAGCCGTGGCTCAGTGGGTAGCACTGTCGCCTCGGGATCAGGAGGTTGTGGGTTCAAGTCCCACTCCAGGGACTTGAGCACAGAAATCTAGGCTGACACTCCCAGTGCAGTGCTGAGGGAGTGCCGCACTGTCAGAGGTGCCATCTTTCAACGTAACAAAATCAGATGATCTGGTCATCATCACATTGCTGTTTGTGGGAGCCTGCTGTGCGCAAATTGGCTGCCGCGTTTCCCGCGTTACAACGGTGACTGCACTCCAAAACTACTTCATTGGCTGTAAAGTGCGTTGAGACGCCGGTGGTTGTGAAAGGCGCTATATAAATGCAAGTCTTTCTTTTACACCTGATGAAGAGTGTTGGAACTCAGTGCCACGCCACCGATGGGTGTTTTGTGTGTGTAGTGTGCCGTTGAGAGAGGCACAATCTGTGCATTTAATGCTCTCGTAATTCTCATTGTCGCTGGGCTACAGATTGTCAGCTGGTAACGGAGCTTTTGTTTGACAGGATTCCCTCGCCTTGGGAAAAACAGAAGAAGACGCATTGAAACACTTCAAACTGAAATTTGATGAAGCACTGCGTGAAAGCTGGAAAACCAAAGTGAATTGGATGGCTCACAATGTGGCCAAAGATAATCGGTCGTAGCGGAACTCCCTCTCGCTCTCTAAAGCCTTTAACTCAAAGAAAGACACCACGAGGAGGCAATGTGACCGGTAGCAGCCTGCCCGTGTACTGCAGCGACCAATAAGTCAAGAAGTGATTGACGAGCCAATACGTTTATGAAGAATGCGAAGCTTTCTCAACAGTTTGTGAACTTTGAAAGATGTTTACATGTGGAATTTAGTGACTTGCAACCTCTCGGGGCGGGGTGAGGTACAGAATTGGCACTGAATATCCGTTTTAGTTACCCAGGTTCAGGGGAATCCTGGCCCCGCTCTGCTGGCCTGTTGCACTCCACCACGTGCTGTTATTGTCTCAGACTTTCTCTTTTTTAGTTTCGCTGTTTAGTAGACTCGGTCGGCCTGACTAGGTGAACAGGGAAAGTGCAAGTAAAGATTAAGTGGATAATCGTTCAGCCTGACAATAATGCAGGTTGAACGACTATCTTCTGCAACCACAGAAAGCCAGCTCTCGACCACCTTTCACCCCCCCCCCGCCCCCCCTTTCAGCAGAAGGGCAGTGAGAGCACATGCGACGTTCCAGAACTCCACGCACCAATGTCTTCCTTGTGCTGAGTTGTTGCTTGTTTTTGGGTGGAGGCAGAAATGTTGGTGCTGTTACCCCCCACCGCCCCTCCTCCCCCCCCCTCCCCTCTTCACCCCCCCTCCCTTCTCCCCCCCTCCCCTCTCTTCCCCCACCGCCCCTCTCCACCCCGTCCCTCTCCTCTCCCCCCCCGCCCCTCTCCTCCCCCCCCCACCGCCCCTCTCCTCCCCCCCCACCGCCCCTCTCCACCCCGCCCCTCCTCCCCCCCCCCACTGCCCCTCTCTCCCCCCCCCCACTGCCCCTCTCCCCCCCCCACCCCCCCTCTCCCCCCCCCCACCCCCCCTCTCCCCCCCCCCACCACCCCTCCTCCCCCCCCCACCACCCCTCCTTCCCCCCCCCACCACCCCTCCTTCCCCCCCCCCCCACCACCCCTCCTTCCCCCCCCCACCGCCCCTCTCTCCCCCCTTCCCCACCGCCCCTCTCCACTCCCCCCCGCCCCTCTCCCCCACCGCCCCTCCTCCCCCCCCACCGCCCCTCCTCCCCCCCCCCATTGCCCCTCTCTCCCCCCTTCCCCACCGCCCCTCTCCCCCCCCCCCCCCACCTTCCCTCCGCCCCTCTCCCCCCTCCTCCCCTCCAGCCCCCACCGCCCCTCTCCCCCTCTCCCCCCACAGTGAGCTCCTCTGCTTCCGGTGAAGCATCCCCCAGCAGGACAATTCTCGTGTCACATGCGGATTCCAGCGTCAAATCGACGGAGCGTCCTCTTGGCTGTGAGAGGCGGCTTGCCAAAGCTTTCCCTGTCGGGCCACAGGGTCGGTCAACGATGGCGTGAATAACCCATCGGATCTCCGTATTCTGATCTTCAGTGAAGAGTCAATCGATGTGACCTGCGTGATTCGACAGCCAGGATTGGTTATCAATGAGAGGGCAGCTGACCAAGAGCTTCCCCCGCCCCCCCCCACCCCAAACCGGCCGTAACTGCTTCCAGAGTCATTTCCACAGGAAGAAAATATAATTATATTTATGTGGTTGAAAAATGTGTCTGAAAGCTGCTCATTTTAAGGAGCCTTGTGGCAGCTGGGAACCGAATCGTCATCAGCTTTGTCATGAAGATCAGCCAGTCTCCCCATCTCCTCTCTCCCCTGCTCCCCTCCTCCCAGCCTCCCCTCCCCCTCCTCTCCAGCCTCCTCCCAGCCTGCCCTCTCCCCTCCTCCCCTCTCGCTGCCTCCTCTCCCAGCCTCCCCCATCCCCTCCCCCAGCCTCCCCTCTCCCAGCCTCCCCCCTCCCCCCTCCCCCCTCCCCTCTCCCAGCCTGCCCTCTCCCCTCCTCCCTTCTCCCCTCTCGCTGCCTCCCCTCCCCCTCCTCTCCTAGCCTCCCCCGCTCCCCCCCTCCCCTCTCCCAGCCTCCCCTCCCGGTTGTTTGAAGGGAGCAGGACATGCAGGGCAGAAACATCGAGGGGAAAGCTTTTCTTTTGCTTCTGCAAAGCCATATTTAACAGCAGTGCCTTGTCAGTGTAGCTGGTGAGCTGGTCCTGTTTGTACCGATCGTCTCCTGGGCTTGAAAGCAGTAATGGTTTCGGGAAGGAGATTGGGCGGAGGGGAGAGGGGAGGTGTGGTGTCTACATTGGGTGAGAGAAGAGGGGAGGGGGAAGAGAAAGGGAGAAGAGATGGGGGGGGGGGAGAGGAGGAGGATGGGAGAGGAGATGGGGAGAGGGGAGGAATGGTGTCTACATTCACCCTATTCCAAGTTTTGTCTCATGGGATGAACGTCCGAGAAGGTGTTGGAGAGACAGTGGAACGGGAGGCTTGTGGAGCACCCAGTGAGTGTTGATGAGGGACCAAAGGAAGAGCGGGCTGGTCCCAGTGCCCAAACACAAGCAGATTTTGAGCCACCTTTCCAAAGACCTTCAACAAAAGACCCAATGTGGATATGTAATATTTCGAGAGCAGATTTTGACGCGGTTCTGTGTCCTACCAAACTAGCCTTGTGTTGGTCGCACATATTTGTGTAGGTGCGGAGATAGTGTCATTGCACCTTGGTGAAGTTAACTGTGCCTTTGTTTTGCTTCTTATGCAAACTTATTTGTGTAAATCTAGCTATTTAATATTTGCATATTTAAAAACAAGGTTGAATGTTTTCGTTTTTATTTGAGGTACATTTTGTGCAGTGTAGAATCTTCAGCAATTGTTCTTGAAGGCATATGTTTACAGAATTAATATCCCAGGACATCTGAAATGCTTTGTGTAAACTAATTTTGCTGGCAGCAAAGACAAAAGGTAGGATTTTTTTTTTTTTCTGATCTTAAAAACTTTACAATGTTTTGGCACATTTGGCAAAACGATGTCAAAGTTGCGTGTGCAGCCGACATCACCCCAAGATATGTGGCCAAGCATTAGGTTGCTACTAGGTATTAAGTCATGCGTCCATGTGAGCCACTCCCCCGCTCACCGGGGGAGAAAGTGTGCTCGGGCTCCCGAAGCAGGGCGGCACGTTGCCGTAGCGATTGCCAGCCTGAGGTCTAGGCCCAATCTCGCCGACGAGGCCTTGACTTGCAACGGGAGCGGCAGCCACCGAGCGGCGATCGAGCACAGCTCGCCGCTCCCAGCCTGACCGATCGCAGCCCGGGATTCGGTGTGGTGCCGCGTGTGGGGGGGGGTGGGGAGGGAATGGAATGGAGGAGCCCGGAATTGGACTGATGTTAACGCTGTGGCGCCAAGAGGAGTACGCTGCTGCTCCTTCGAACCCCACAGAAGCGTTACCTTTCGGGGAACAAGTTGTACCATTCTTGGTTTTAGTTGAGCGGCCTCCGGCTGTTCCTCAAATGTCCCGGTACAACGAGGCACAGCTCACTCGCTGCAAGCAATGTCTCTCAGTACCTGAATGTTGCATCAGGGGCCTATGTCAGGGCGTAAGACCCCCGACTATTTGCCCGTCTCGGGTAGGTGGGTAGCTCTCCCATTTACAGCCCCCCCCTCCCCCTTTGAATATGGCATCGGGCTGGGTCCTTGGGCACCAATGTGGTGGCAGAACTGCCCCCCCCACTCCCTCGATATTCAGCCCCTGGTCTGAACTCAGGCCGTGAGTTGAAGATAACCTCGCTCCATCGTCAGATATTCGTTTCCCAAATGTATGAGCTGCGTTTCCGCATATATATATATATATATATAGACAGAGGCAAAAGAAAACAATTCAGAAGCTGGGTCTTTTAAGCTTATGTCCGTCTCTGTGTGACGCGCTGTGTGTCTGTGTTACACGTCACTGTCCGTCACAGTGCAGCATTCCTGGGTCTGGCCTCGGGCTGCAGTCTCTGTCCAATACCCGTCCCGCTCTGTGGGGTACCTCGCCACTTCGGGCGTTGGTGGAAGACGAGCGATGAGCGATGGGCAGCGCCCCTCGTTTTTACGCCACTCCCGATTGGCGTTAATGGAAATTAAAATGTGGAGGGGCGGGTAGCGAGGTGTCCAACAGGCTGCTGACTCGCTCGTTCCCGCTCTACACACAGTCGCACAATGGCAAGAGCTTACCCTGTGCCTTAGTCAGCAGGGAGTGAGCAGGGCTGTCAATCTCCCGTCCCGTCCCCTGGCCCCTCCCTTTCCAGGCACACCTTGGGTTTGCAGTGCGCACTGGATCACTGGCACGTTTCACTGCCCGTCTGAGCCCGTGACACTGCGAAGTGGGTGTCTGAACCGATCCATGAGCTGGTGTCTGTTTTAGTGATGTCTGTGTCTCCGCTTTCAGACTATAAAGTGAATCAAAAAGGGGTGCTTTCGTGTTTATGTGCAAATCTCTCTCCTCTCTCTCTCTCTCTCTCTCCCAAGCCCGCCCCACACAGTGCGCGAGGCTGAGGGAAAAAGAACACGGCTCGGCCAATGTTCCCGCGGAGCCACGCGACCACACTGCGGTCTGGAGGTCCCGCACAGGCCGCTCACCGGGAGAAACCACACCGGCGGAAAAATTTCAATGCCACTTAAAGGGACAACGCACTAAAAAAAAAAAAAATTAAGAGGGAACATTGGCCACAGCTTCTGACTGGGTCTGACTGAGGTGAACAGTCGCTCTTGCACCTTTTAAAATAACAAACTTGGTCTTTTATTAAAACGTAAAGCCTTCGCCGAGGCCTTTCGAAGCACTCGATGCCTCACAAGCAGCTGCTCAATGCTGTGATTTATTTAAGTTATAAACTTGAGCAGCAGACCTCAAGCTTAACTGCTTGGAGAGTTTGGTATCTGCCTTTTGTCGCTGGACGGAAGTCAAGGTTTGAATAGTCCCGACAGCCCGAGAGCATGAACCCAGAGGGGTCACAAGTTTAAATGTTATCCTCACCTGGCCTTTCTCCGTCGTCCATTCCTGTCTCCGCCACCGGGTGGCGCCCCCCCTCCCCCGGCTGCAGTACCAAGGAAGGCCTCTGGGAGTAGAGGCCCGATTTTAACTCTGGCAAACCGGTCTGACTTTGGCACCGTGACTTTAACCACCAAGGGGCCTAATCCGCGCGCCCCCCCCCCCCACCCACCCCTGAAACCGGCGGGTAGCGGATATCTGGCCGGTTGGCAGGAGACAGGCAGCAGGAACGCAGAGGAAAGGAGGTTTATGGAGGGTCGGCGCCATTGGGAAGTGGAAGGGGTAGCAGAGCTCTAAAACCTGGCGGGGGGCTTGGAGGAGCAACTCCTGCTTTTCCTGCTTCCCCCCCCCCCTGTCAAAAGAAAGTTTTAAAAATCTATATATATATATAAAGAAAGGTTGACCAAAAAAACTTGCCTCTTCTGGCCCCCGACTCTTCCCGTCAGCTTTAGCGGGACGCGAGAGCCCCCGCTGCGTCCCAGCTCACGCTGCCGTGTCACAAGAGGGTAGTCAGGGCCCCAATGACGTCACCCGACACGTTTAAAGAAGGACTCCTGCCGCCTGCAGCAGGCCGAGCTTGGTGGCTGCTTGGCGGGGCGGGTTAAGATTGATGTCGGCGGGTCGAGCTCTGTTGACGATTTTAACTCCTGTCTGTCCAGCTTCCGCCAGGCGAACGGGGTTAAAATCGCGCCCGATCGGTCCTGTCGGCCTGTGGCATCGATTGTTACTTCCTAGATCTTGTTCTTTGAGGGGGGGGGGGGGAGCGGGGGGGTTGGTGAGCGCGGGGGAGGGGGGAGCACGGGTGGGGGTGGGGGAAAGGGAGAGGGAGTGAAAAAGACAAAAGTCTGAGCAAAGGGGACTGTTTGTACAGATGAAGTACGATGTAAAGAGTTGTGTTAGCCAGTCCCTACCTTAACTTAATTCCTGCAGAACCACTAACCGGAGATGACAGGGGCTGCCCGAAGGACCTGGTGGTGAGCAGTCCTTGTCTGGAAATCAGGTTGTTTGTACAGAATTTACAGTGTGTTCTTTTAAATCGATGGAAGAAAAAAACTGGATGACTTGATAAATTTAAAACCTTGCTTCAAATAACTTAATGCTTCAGTGATTAAAAAAAAAGGTCAAGTTGTGTAATAAGAACAACTTTGTTATATTTAAGGAACTACAAGTGTATAATGTGTGTAATAACAAGAGGTACGGTGGACAAGCTGCCTGCTTGTCGTGTGCAGCACATCGCTGTGTCTGCGGTGCCAGAGTCTCACTTGCGGGTCACAGGTCTGCAAACTGAACCCTGTTGGCAAACATCACCTGATGTACCAGTGTGGCATTATAAGATGCAGCCTGTATTATTGAGAAGTGGACATTTGCAATATCCCAGTGTGTTTGCGGAAGTAATGTTGGAAATAAAAATGTCAGACTACCCTGTTATGCATTTATTTAAAATCCAAAAGTTCTTTAAGGTTAATCAAACGCGCTGGGCGAGGGGACCTTCCAGCAGTACGACAGACTGTGACAGTAACCAGAGATGGGCTCCGCAGTTGGTTTATGGAGCGGACAGCTTTGACCCCTGATGTTTTTAGGCCATTGTAACTTGAGTTTTCTCTGTGTCCATTTGTGCTGCCGCTCCGGACACTTCGACAGGCAACTCTCGATTATCCGGGTCCCTCCGGGATTGGGCTATGCCGGGTAAACAATTTCGCCGTTAGAGCGAGTTGACTTTACAGTTAATGCTTACAGTACTGCAGGTCTGCTCTAACCAATAGCTGTAGCGTATCTTCTAATTCCTTGAATTCTAGTCCTCTAGATCTAAAGACCATTAGGCTTGTTGATTACTTCCTGTAACTGTTGGTGGCATTTTAATGAATTATGAGAGGCAGCGGGAGCTGAGGCAAGGCAGAGCGCTTAAAAGCAAGGCTCAACAGGCAACATTAGAAAGGAACATCAGAGTTTCAAAGTGACGTCACACACACGGAATTTTAAATGCCGTTACAAAGGTTTCCCGTTGCATCCGTGTGCGGATAATCGAGAGTTGCCTGTATTTCCATTTAATTCTCCCCCTTCTTCTTTTCTCTCTCTGTCTCCCTGACCACTGCCTCTTGTACCAAGCTTTTGGTCATAAGAACATAAGAATTAGGAGTAGGAGTCGGCCATTCGGCCCCTCGAGCCTGCTCCGCCATTCAGTGAGATCGTGGCTGATCTTCTACCTCAACTCCACTTTCCTGCACTGTCCCCATATCCCTTGATTCCCTTAATATCCAAAAATCTATCGATCTCTGTCTTGAACATACTCAAAGACTGAGCCTCCCCAGCCCTCTGGGGCAGAGAATTCCAGAGATTCACCACCCTCTGAGTGAAGAAGTTTCTCCTCATCTCAGTCCTAAATGGTCGACCACTTATTCTGAGATTGATGATGCACTCCAGTCCCTCCGGCGCCCACCTCTCACGGAAGGCCGCGAGCGTACCGGTGGACACCGCGTGCTCCATCTCTAGGGACACCCTGGCTCGGATGTAACCGCGGAAGAGAGGCAGGCAGTCAGGGTGAACGACCCCCTCGACCGCCCGCTGCCTGGACCGGCTGATGGCCCCCTTGGCCGTGCCCAGGAGCTGTTCTACGAGGAGGCCTTCCGACCTGCCCGGTGCCCAAAGATCAGGAGTGTGGGACTGAAGTGCAACCAGAAATCGAGGAGCAACCCCTGCAAATAATGGAAGAGGGGCAACAGCTCTACAAACCTGCGAGCATGCTCACACGTACAGGCATTACAGTTAGTTTTTTTCCCCGCTGCCCTGAGATGGGACGGCATACTGCAACGCGACACAGAATAAACAAAACCTGACTGAGGCAAATTCGATTCCCTGGCAATCAAACTCATGATCTTCTGGATTGGATTCAAGCACTCAACTGTTGGAGTTACTTGGCCACCATCCCACAATTAGCAAACAAGCACACATTAACCGTAGGTATATTTCTGGCCATAAGAACATAACAATTAGGAGCAGGAGTCGGCCATTCGGCCCCTCGAGCCTGCTCCGCCATTCAATGAGATCATGGCTGATCTTCGACCTCAACTCCACTTTCCTGCACTATCCCCGTAACCGTTGGTTCCCTTAATATCCAAAAATCTACTGATTTCTGTCTTAAATCTCAACGACTGAACCACCACAGCCCTCTGGGGCAGAGAATTCCAAAGATTCACTGCCCTCTGAGTGAAAAAGTTTCTCCTCATCTCAGTCCTAAATGGCCGACCTGTTATCCTGAGACTGTGACCCCTGGTTCTAGACTCCCCAACCCGGGGGAAACATCCTCCCTGCATCTACCCTGTCAAGCCCTGTAAGAATGTTGTATATTTCAATGAGATCACCTCTCATTCTTCTAAACTCTAGAGAATATAGGCCTAGTCTGCTCAATCTCTCCTCATAGGACAATCCCCCCATCCCAGGAATCAGTCTGGTGAACCTTTGTTGCACTCCCTCTATGGCAAGTATATCCTTCCTTAGGTAAGGAGACCAAAACTGTGCACAGTACTCCAGGTGTGGTCTCCCCAGGGCCCGATATAATTGCAGTCTTTACTCTTATACTCAAATCCTCTTGTAATAAAAGCCAACACACCAGTTGTTTCTTAATTGCTTGCTGTACCTGCAGGTTAACTTTCAGTGATTGGTGTACAAGGTCATCCAGGTCCCTCTGAACACCAACATTTCCCAATCTCTCACCATTTAAAAAATACTCTGCTTTTCTATTTTTTCTACCAAAGTGGATAACTTCACATTTCTCCACATTATATTCCATTTGCCATGTTCTTGCCCACTCACTTAGCCTGTCTGATAAGAGCTCCCTAGGTATGGAAAATGGGTCCACATTGTCCAGGGCCGCGCTGTGGATTTTGATGCCCGGGGGGGGACAGTGCTGTGTGGCGGGCTCAGGTTGGTGGAGGACCTTTGTCTTACGGATGTTTCGTACGCCTCGGTGAAGATGTTGACGATGGCTTGGCAAGGGCAGACATCAACGACGAGGTCCAACACCGCCTCCAGTGCACCAGCACAGTCTTCGGTCGCCTGAGGAAGAGAGTGTTTGAAGACCAGGACCTCAAATCTGGCACTAAACTTATGGTCTACAGGGCTGTAGTGATACTCGCCCTTCTATATGGCTCAGAGACGTGGACCATATACAGCAGACACTTCAAGTCGCTGGAGAAGTACCACCAACGCTGCCTCCGCAAGATCCTACAAATCCCCCTGGGAGGACAGGTGCACCAACGTCAGTGTTCTCGCTCAGGCCAACATCCCCAGCATCGAAGCACTGACCACACTCGACCAGCTCCGTTGGGCGGGCCACATCGTCCACATGCCTGACACGAGACTCCCAAAACAAGCGCTCTACTCGGAACTCCTACACGGCAAGCGAGCCCCAGGTGGGCAGAGGAAACGTTTCAAGGACACCCTCAAAGCCTCCTTGATAAAGTGCAACATCCCCACCGACACCTGGGAGTCCCTGGCCAAAGACTGCCCTAAGTGCAGGAAGAGCATCCGGGAGGGCGCTGAGCTCCTTGAGTCTCGTCGCCGAGAGAATGCAGAAAACAAGCGCAGGCAGCGGAAGGAGCGTGCGGCAAACCTGTCCCACCCACTCTTTCCTCCAACCACTGTCTGTCCCACCTGTGACAGAGACTGTAATTCCTGTATTGGACTGTTCAGTCACCTGAGAACTCACTTTTAGAGTGGAAGCAAGTCTTCCTGGATTCTGAGGGACTGCCTATGATGATGATGATGAGCCTGTCTATATCCTCTTGCATCCTCCTCACAACTTACATTCCCACCGAGTTTTGTATCATTAGCAAACCTGATATCTGCCCCAATTTCTCTTTATGTGGCTTGGTGTCAGATTTTGTCTGATAGCGCTCCTGGGAAGCGCCTTGGAACGTTTTACTACGTTAAAAGACGATATATAAATACGTTGTTGTTGTATTAGCTCATGTGAGTCGGGTCAGCGATGACAGTACAATCAGTGTCTATGTCTCCCAGATTCTGAGGGGATGGGAACAGCGAGGGTTCATACTGTGTCAGCTGTGGCTCAGTGGGTAACATACTCGCCTCTGAGTCAGAAGGTTGTGGGTTCAAGAGCACACAAATCTAGGCTGACACTCCAGTGCAGTGCTGAGATTAAACCGAGGCACCGTCTGCCCTCTCAGGTGGACGTAAAAGATCCCATGGCACTATTTCGAAGAAGAGCAGGAGAGTTATCCCCGGTGTCCTGGCCAATATTTATCTCTCAATCAACATCACTAAAAAAATGATCTGGTCATTATCACATTGCTGTTTGTGGGAGCTTGCTGTGCGCAAATTGGCTGCTGCGTTTCCCACATTACAACAGAGGCTACACTCCAAAAAGTACTTAATCGGCTGTAAAGCACTTTGGGACGTCCGATGGTCGTGAAAGGCGCTATATAAATGCCAGTCTTTCTTTTCCCGATCTCTGCCCAGCGATTGTGTGTGGATGTGGGGTGAGAATAGGATTGGGCTCACGGGCCATATCCCAGTCGAATAGCCCCCTGACCTTCACTGAACTGTGACGACAAACTCCCAGAGGGACACCCGTGACATCACCGACCCGAGTTAGTGTCTTAGCACAGCAGGGGGCGAACCTCAAAGAGAAAAGTAATTGGTCATCAGCACACGTTTTTAAAAAAAAAAATCAATTTGTATTCCTACATTATAACAGTGACCACACGTCAAAAGCACAGGTAACTCTCGATTATCCGGGTCCCGCGGGGATTGGGCTATTTCGGGTAAACAATTTTGCCGCTAGGGCGAGTGCACGTCTCAGACGGTGATAGAACCAACCACGAAGACTTAGTTCGTGCTATCATAGCATGAACGTAATAAAATACCTGACAACAGATTCACCTTCAATTTATGTGTGCTTGTTAGTTGAAGTGATGGAGATTTTCACGTGTGTGACAGTTATTTAATGCCTGTGTCAGTTGTGAAGTGTGAAAGGACTGCACGCCTGAGTCAATTTATGTGTGAGTGACACTTGAGGTGATCGAGATATTCACATGTGCGACAGTTTTTAAGAACGCTGTTACAGCGGGTTCTCAGTTAGATCCGTGTACGGATAATCGAGAGGTGCCTGTACTTCATTGGCTGTAAAGCGCTTTGGGATGCCCTGAGGTCGTGAAAGGCGCTACAGAAATGCAAGTCTTTTTATTTTGCACTGTATACTGGCATGGTTTCTGCAACAACTTCCCAAACCCGCGACCTCTACCCCCTAGAAGGACAAGGGCAGCAGGCGCATGGGAACACCACCACCTCCACGTTCCCCTCCAAGTCACACACCATCCTGACTTGGAAATATATCGGCCGTTCCTTCATCGTCGCTGGGTCAAAATCCCTAACAGCACTGCGGGAGCACCTTCACCACACGGACTGCAGCGGTTCAAGAAGGTGGCTCACCACCACCTTCTCAAGGGGCAATTGGGGATGGGCAATAAATGCCGGGTGTAATGTATTTGCTTCATGGGTTCTTTGCTTAAGAATTCATAGCAAAACGTTGCTATTAAGAACTAAAGGTTTAACAATCACGCTACACATTACCGGTTCATCCACCAGACTCACAACCACCTGTTGCCTCATCGTGGATCCCCCGATCCCAACGGGCTGGGGTTTTATTGAGTTTTGTAAACGTCACATGATTAGCTAAGCCGCTCCCAACTCAACAGCTCTACCAAACCTGTGAGCATCATCGCAAGTACGTACATTACACTGGCCTTGCCAGCAACACCCACATCCCAGGAATGAATAAAAAAAGCAATGAGTTACCAGTGAGACAAGCAGAAGGAGAATGAGTTGCTTACGAGAAGGGCCAGAGTTATGATCTCCTTCGTACATGTGAAGAGATTCTGTGACCGTTCCAGTAAAGGGTCAGTTTTATACCCTGGGAATTGACGGGATATTTAGTGGGGCAATTGGGCAATCCTGCCCTCTCATGGTTTAGGTACTGAGTCTGTACTTGGTTAATGGTTAATGACAAATAGTTAATGAGCCCTGTGATTACCAGAGTGGGCCTAATGTGTGCAAGTTAACAACGGGGATTAAGTACTTTGCAAAGCAACGCGTGAGTTGTTCCAATATGCAAATAAACCACAACTGATCAATGTGCGAGGAAACTCTGACTGCACTTGCAGTCTGACTGGATTCATATCTCAGGCTGTGAGTTTCCCGGCATCAGACTAAGCGAGGTCACACATTAGGAAGTGGTGGGTTATGAAAAATAAATAGTTGACTATTCCAGACCAAATAACTCTCAGGGCCTCAGACAGGAGGTTATTTTCCATGATTGAAGATTAAATTGTATTTAATTTCTCTTTCAAAATGTTCCTTTTCTTGGTTTTGGGAGTGGGGCGGGGGGGGCATCAGTGTCGTCGGAACGAGGTGTCGATTTGTGGGCCCCACTGAACACATCGAACGCAGCAAGTGGAACAGGCACAGTTGGATCATGGCAATCGACATGGAGAAGACGAACGAGCGACAAGAGACAGAAAGCAAGAGCAGCCAGCGAAAAGTGGCTCTCGGCGGGGGAGGGGAGAGCTGGCGATGTGGTGGGTGTTCAAACAACGAGTTGTGATAGACACCTTACAACAACAACTTGCATTTATATAGCCCCTTTAACGTAGTAAAATGTCCCAAGGCGCTCCACAGGGGCGGTCGCAAAAAAGATTTGACACCGCGGCACATGAGAAGGTAGTAGGCCAGAAAGACCGAGATAGAGGCGGAGAGGTTTAGGGAGGGGATTCCAGAGCTTGGGGCCCACCCAGCTCAAGGTACCGCCGCCAATGGTGGAGCGATTAAAATCAGGGATGCGCAAGAGGCCAGAATTGGAGGAGCGCCGAGATCTCGGAGGGTTGGAGGAGATTACAGAGATATGGAGGGGTGGGGCCATGGAGTGATTGAAAACAAGGATGAGAATTTTAAAACTCACGCGTTGCTGGAGCGGGAGCCAGTGTAGGTCAGCGAGCACAGGGGGTGATGGGTGAGTGGGACTTGGTGCGAGTTAGGACACGGGGCACAGGGGGTGATGGGTGAGCGGGATTTGGTGTGAGTTAGAACACGGGGCACAAGGGGTGATGGGTGAGTGGGACTTGGTGCGAGTTAGGACACGGGGCAGCGAGCACAGGGGATGATGGGTGAGCGGGACTTGATGCGAGTTAGGACACGGGGCACAGGGGGTGATGAGTGCGCAGGACTTGGTGCGAATTAGGACACGGGGCAGCGAGCACAGGGGGTGATGGGTGAGCGGGACTTGGTGCGAGTTAGGACACGGGGCAGTGAGCACAGTGGGTGATGGGTGAGCGGGACTTGGTGCGAGTTAGGACACGGGGCAGCGAGCACAGGGGGTGGTGGGTGAGCGGGACTTGGTGCGAGTTAGGACACGGGGCAGTGAGCACAGGTGGTGATGGGTGAGTGGGACTTGGTGCGAGTTAGGACACGGGGCACAGGGGGTGATGGGTAAGCGGGACTTGGTGCGAGTTAGGACACGGGCTGCTGAGTGAGTTTTGGATGAGTTCCAGTTTATAGAGCGAATTCGGTCTGCGTGCAAATTCACCGTTCAGCCTTACACTCAAAACATCCCGCAGCTCTCAATGGCTTCCTCAAATGGCAATTTCTTTAGTACAGAATCTGTTGGAGAGAATAACAAATCCTTGTGATAACCAGAACAGCAACCATATTGCGTACACATTGACTTGAACTAGTCCATTGAATGGAAATTGCAAAGTTCAGATCTTTGTGCCAATTTTCTCTCTCTTCTCCCCCCGTCCCCATCCATATGTGCTGACTCTTGCTGAAGTCTTCTCCTTAGGCAGTCCCTCGAATCAAGGATGACTTGCTTCCACGCCAACAAGGGATAAGTTCAATGAGTTCACAGGTGTTTCAATGAAGGACCTAATATTCCAGGTGTCAAACTACATCTTGAAGGGTGGAAGATGCCCTGTGCGTGGATTTTTTTAACGTGGGGTGACCGTTGCACACCAGCCACCACACGGGCTTGACAGAGCGAGGTCTTGGTCCAGTGGCAAGGGTTAACCAGGACGACTGGAGACCAGGACGACTGGAGCCCAGCTCAGCTGCACGGACCTAGTGCGCACACATATCGCAGTGTGGGCTGGGCCTGTGCTGCCCCTGGGCCCACGCCTTTTCTGGGCCCCAAACTCACGCCTCTCCTGGGCCCCGATCACGTCCCTCGACAATCTCTCGTCGCTCCTGCTGTACCTGCCCACGCTCCAATCACCGACCTGGATTACGGTGACAGCCAATCCCGTCGCCCTCCTGCACCAGATCCCGACCTACGAAGGAACATCTGCGGCAGGTCAGGGCCTTGAAAGCAGATGCCGTTCCAATGAAAACACTTGCATTTATATAATGCCTTTTGTGACCTCAGGCCATCTCAAAGCACAGCTAGTGGAGTATTTTTGAAGTGTAGTCATTGTTGTAAAGTAGGGAAACGCAGCAGCTGATTTGTGCACAGCAAGCTCCCACAAACAGCAATTAAATAAATGACCTAGATAATAGATGGGGCGAATAGTATCGATGCATTTAAGAGGAAGCTGGATTAGCATATGAGGGAGAAGGGAATTGAAGGGTAGAGGTGGGAGGAGGCTGGTGTTGAACATGGTCCAGTTGGGCTGAGTGGCCTGTTCCTGTGCTGGGCATTGTGTGTTTTATTGATAATGGTTGCCAGATGTACTGGTCAGAGCGCCAGTCAAAAGGGCCCTTCTTCATCTGTGAGCAAACGCAAAGAGAAGCAGAGTTACCAAAAGGAATATTGAAAACATTTAAAATAAATTAAAATTCCGAACTGAGATAAACTAAAAACTGGAAAACCAAATTACATTTTTGTGGGCCCACGTTTTGTGGTCGGAGGCTTCCCCGCGGGCAGAGGTTCGAAGACTCGCGCTCCTTGCCCACCGTGCGAAGGCCCGCGTAGAGGCCCGCGTATCCCAGGGACGTAGGCGCTTCGTACCCATCCCTGGGATCACATGGGCCGGCCCAACCAATGAAGGTAGAGGGAACCCCCATTGATACTTAATGGTGAGCTGCCATAAGTATGAATGGGAACACACCCCAAAAACAGACAAACACATTAACTAAAGTTAATATTGCATATTTTAAATTAATTAAAATGCAATTTAATTAAATATTTTTTTGGACAAAAATTTATTTTTTTGAAAAATGTTTTAACAGGACTATAAATAAACGTACCTTAACGGACAGGGTTTTTAATATATAAATGAGTGACAACATTTTATTTTTCTATTACTTAAAACTCTTACGCTGGTAAAAAAAAAATAGGCCTTACACCTGCTTTAACCGGTGTAGGAATTTCAAGGGCATTCGTTGGGCAAATACCCTGACTCCCCGCCCGCGGAGGCCCTTTGCCTCTGGACGCGTGCGGCGAGAGGATTCTCGACAGATCGCAAGTACCGGGTTGGGGCGCATGCAGAGTGCATGCAGCGGCCCCTACAGGAGCGCGTGCTCTCCTCATACCCGGCCGCAGAGGTTGCAAATATAGCCCCCCCCCCCCCTTGTTTTACAATGTAAATCATCAACACGTCTTTGAGTCTCTTTTATTAAAAATCAGTGCTCGTCATTCGCAAGCTCCATTTTTTGAAAGCAACCTTGTGTCGTGTCGTTGAAGGATGTGTTGAAATCTGTTTGGTTCCCCACCAGATGGGGCTATGGTGCCATTTGGTGCATTTGTACAGCACTCCTTCAACGTTGGTTTGGACTCTGGTTCCGTCATCATCATCATCGGCGGTCCCTCGAACGAGGATGACTTGTTTCCACATGGGTTCACAGATGTTTCGATGAAGGACCTGATGTTCCGGTCTTGAACGCCAATCGAGGGGGTGGAAGATGCCCTGTGCGTGGATTTCTTTAACGTGGGGTGACCGTTGCACACCAGCCACCACACGGGGCTTGACAGAGCGAGGTCTTGGTCCAGTGGCAAGGGATCACCAGGACGACTGGAGACCTGCTCTGCTGCACGGACCCAGTGCGCGCACATATCGCACAGTGTGGGCTGGCCCTGGGCCCTCGGCTCTTCTGGGCCCCGTACCCTCATTCGCCGAACCTCCGCCCACAAACTCTCGCCGCACCTCCACGCCAAACATTCACCGAACCTCCGCCACGATCACTCGTCGCAAGTCTGCCACGACCTTCCCGCTCCTCCGCTGTACCCAGGGTCCCGCCGATGTTCCTGCCCACGCGCCAAACGGCAACCTGGGTGCTGATGACGTCACCCAGTCGCCCACCTCGAAGCCGTCGCACATTTGGAGCGGCTTGCGCTGGAAGCGGCGGTGGCTCCAGCTGTATTTATAGCCCCGACCTGCGGAGATGTTCTCTCACAGGCCGGGGTAACCCTCGATGTCCCAGGGCCCGTATGGAGCTGCTGGGGGCAGAAATTGCCCCTTTCTGTAAGAGCCGGGCGCTCACGGGTTGGTAATGACTCACCGCCTCGTCGGCATAAAGGCATAAATTGCCTTTTATTTTTTTGTCACCCCCCCCCCCATCAGCCACGTGCCCCCCCCTCCTCCCCCCCCCCCGACACGCGGCGACCCCTTTCCGCCCCACGAGGGAGTGGATCAGCCGCCGCTCGGTGCCCCCGACTGTTTCCCCCGGCGGGAAGCTGCCTGAGTCTGGGCGGCGCGTCCGCCCTTAAAGGGGAGGGCGCACTGCCGCGGCCACCATTTTGTTGTTAATTGTCAGCTGACTCCGAGGGCGGCCTGACTAGGCCACAGGTTCGGCCGAGCCGCCAACGGGCAGCCCTGCGCCCACTCTCGGGCACCAGGCCGCTGGCCCGGCCCAATCCCTCCCTGGTAGCCCAGTGGGCCCCACTAAACTCACTGCGGAGCTCGCAGCGGCCCTCCCTTTTAACTGAAGGGGCGGGAGGTTGTGACGCGTCAGCGCGCCGCTGATGACACCGACCGACCTCTCCCCGAACACTGAGCGCAACAAAACAAAATGTGTAAAGAGCTGAATTTCGCTCCACTCTCCGCCCCATGGATTGGGGGGCAGAGAAAAATCTTCAAGATCGGTGAGTGTGCCCCCTTTCGGTCGGAGGGCAATTTCGTCCCCGACAGCTCTGAGCAGGGAGCCTCAATAAGGGACCTGTTAAAAGGGGCAGGCACAGACCGACCTGAACCAAACCAAGGGGAAAGAAATTGCAGGGATATGGGGAATGAGGGGGGCAAAGGGGGGGGGGCGAGGGAGATCGCTCTTCGAAAGAGCACATGCTGACACGATGGGCCGAATGGCCTCCTCCTGTGCTGTGCGAGTAAATGATTCTAAGTGATCGCACAAAGGCCAGCGGACTCTGTGTTTGGGGCATTTTTCACAGGGCACGTAGTCCTATACTCAGATCAGCATTTTTAAACCCACTCCCTGGGTTCGAACTCAATGAAGGAGAGTTTTCATAGAATTATGGAAATTACGGAACAGGAGGAGGCTATTCAGCCCCCAGTGTTGCTGCTCTCTCCTGTAATCTCATTCCCCCCCCCCACCCACCTCTCCCCCACCAGATCCTTTTACATTCATCCTTTTCAAATCTTGTCCCATTCCCCTTTAATGGATGTTCCCGTGCCTGCCTCATTGGCCTCAATTGGTGAAACCGCCAGTGGTCCCACAGCCCTCAGTACAAAATCCTTCCTTTTCTCCTGCCTTGTGCTTCTTTCAGTGAGAAACCTCAGTCTCCATCTCCTTGTTCCCTATTCGCCCACCAGTGCAAACAATCTTTCAGTGTTTCAGATGAGACGTTAAACCGAGGCCCCGTCTGCTCTCTCAGGTGGACGTAAAAGATTCCATGGTACTATTTTGAAGAAGAGCAGGGGAGTTATCCCCGGTGTCCTGGGGCCAATATTTATCCCTCAATCAACATCACTAAAAATCAGGTTATCTGGTCATTATCACATTGCTGTTTGTGGGAACTTGCTGTGCACAAATTGGCTGCTGCATTTCCCACATTGCAGCAGTGACTATACTCTAAAAGTACTTCATTGGCTGTAAAGCGCTTTCAGATGTCTGGTGGCCGTGAAAGGCGCTATATAAATGTAAGTCTTTTGGTGGCCTTCATAGCGAGGGGATTTGAGTACAGGAGCAGGGAGGTCTTACTGCAGCAGTACAGGGCCTTGGTGAGGCCACACCTGGAATATTGTGTTCAGTTTTGGTCTCCTAATCTGAGGAAGGACGTTCTTGCTATTGAGGGAGTGCAGCGAAGGTTCACCAGACTGATTCCCGGGATGGCAGGACTGACATATGAGGAGAGACTGGATCGACTGGGCTTGTATTCACTCGAGTTTAGAAGAATGAGAGGGGATCTCATAGAAACATATAAAATTCTGACGGGATTGGACAGGTTAGATGCAGGAAGAATGTTCCCGATGTTGGGGAAGTCCAGAACCAGGGGACACAGTCTAAGTATAAGGGGTAAGCCATTTAGGAGCGAGAATACTTTGGTTCTGTCTTCTCGAAGGAAGACACAAATAACCTTCAGGATGTACTAGGGGTCCGAGGGTCTAGTGAGAAGGAGGAACTGAAGGATATTCTTATTAGGCGGGAAATTGTGTTAGGGAAATTGATGGGATTGAAGGCCGATAAATCCCCAAGGCCTGATAGTCTGCATCCCAGAGTACTTAAGGAAGTGGCCCTAGAAATAGTGGATGCATTGGTGATCATTTTCCAACAGTCGATCGACTCTGGATCAGTTCCTATGGACTAGAGGGTAGCTAATGTAACACCACTTTTTTAAAAAGGAGGGAGAGAGAAAACAGGGAATTATAGACTGGTTAGCCTGACATCAGTAGTGGGGAAAATGTTGGAATCAATTATTAAGGATGAAATAGCAGCACATTTGGAAAGCAGTGACAAGATCGGTCCAAGTCAGCATGGATTTATGAAAGGGAAATCATGCTTGACAAATCTTCTGGAATTTTTTGAGGATGTAACAAGCAGAGTGGACAAGGGAGAACCAGTGGATGTGGTGTATTTGGACTTTCAAAAGGCTTTTGACAAGGTCCCACACAAGAGATTGGTGTGCAAAATCAAAGCACATGGTATTGGGGGTAATATACTGACTTGGATAGAGAACTGATTGGCAGACAGGAAGCAGAGAGTCGGGATAAACGGGTCCTTTTCAGAATGGCAGGCAGTGACTAGTGGAGTGCCGCAGGGCTCAGTGCTTTACAATATACATTAATGATTTAGTTGAAGGAATTGAGTGTAATATCTCCAAGTTTGCAGATGACACTAAACTGGGTGGCAGTGTGAGCTGTGAGGAGCACGCAAAGAGGCTTCAGGGTGATTTGGACAGGTTAGGTGAGTGGGCAAATGCTTGGCAGATGCAGTATAATGTGGGTAAATGTGAGATTATCCACTTTGGGGGCAAAAACACGAAGGCAGAATATTATCTGAATGGCGGCAGATTAGGAAAAGGGGAGGTGCAACGAGACCTGGGTGTCATGGTACATCAGTCATTGAAAGTCATCGTTCTTGCTATTGAGGGAGTGCAGCGAAGGTTCACCAGACTGATTCCAAGGATGGCTGGACTGACATATGAGGAGAGATTGGATCAAATGGGCCTTTATACACTGGAGTTTAGAAGGATGAGAGGGGATCTCATAGAAACGTATAAGATTTTGACGGGATTGGACAGGTTAGATGTGGGAAGAATTTTCCCGATGTTGGGAAATGTCCAGAACCAGGGGACACAGTCTTAGGATAAGGGGTAGGCCATTTAGGACTGAGATGAGGAGAAACTTCTTCACTCAGAGAGTTGTTAACCTGTGGCATTCCCTGCCGCAGAGTGTTGTTGATGCCAGTTCATTGGATATATTCAAGAGGGAGTTAGATATGGCCCTTGCGGCTAAAGGGATCAAGGGGTATGGAGAGAAAGCAGGAAAGGGGTACAGAGGTGAATGATCAGCCATGATCTTATTGAATGGAGGTGGATGTTTCCATGTTTCTAAGTCTTTCTTTACCCACAGTAAGGTCCCCCGGGTTTCACTCACCCCTTTACAGGCGAGTTGCTCCTCAAACGGTGCCACTCCCACTCACCACCTTGCTGCTGTTGCTCCTGGCGCTGTAGGAAATGGACCCCCCCCCCACCCCCGCCAAAGACCTAATCTCCCCCGAGCCCCCTTCTCTCCCTCCACTCAAGCCTCAATCTTCAACAATTTTCAAAAAGGAATTCGATAAATCCTCGAAGTGGAAACATTTACAGGGCTGTGTGGAAAGAGCAGGGGAGTGGGATTAATTGGATAGCTCCTTCAAAGAGCTGGCATAGGCACGATGCTCCGAATGGCCTCTTTCTGTGCTGTATAATTCTATGAGTCTGCCTCCCACAACCTATTTCCAATCACTCTGCCGTTAACTCCTACGCTCTCTGTATCCTCCCTTCCAACCGGCTTTGCAATGATGCACACCGGCTCGATATCCAGGCTGCACGGTAAGTTAGGACCCCACTCATTTCTGTCAAAAAAGAACACAGATTACTGGATTGGGCCCCAGCAGACACACTGTTGGTTGCCATGGATGGGTCTCTGCTGACCTCCATCAATGGGGGTTGCTACAATTGGCCGCAGTGTCTCCTGAGCCGAGCATGGAGAAAGCGTCAGTCAGGGTTCCTGGTCTGAATGGCTGGACGCACACTGTGTCCACGGCCGGTGCGCACAGCAGCACATACACTGCATTTTGGAGGCTCATAATGACATATAACTTCATTATTGTTGGTGTTTTATACAGTAAACAAGTGTTATTATTGGTTATTTATTGTATTTGTGGTGCCCTAGGGCACCTGCTATCATGTTTTTAGATTCCCCGCCGTAAATGTACCAATTGCACAACCAACAAATGTCCAGACAATATGATTTAGGTATTGGTCAAGACAATTGGACAAGGAAACCCCTCTCTCTCCCCCTCCCCCTCTCTCTCTCCCCCCCCCTCTCTCCCCTCCCACCCTCTCTCCCCTTCTCCCACCCTCTCTCCCCTTCTCCCACCCACTCCCCCCTCCCACCCTCTCTCCCCTTCTCCCACCCACTCCCCCCTCCCTCTCTCCCCCCTCTCCCACCCTCTCTCCCCTCCCCCACCCTCGCTCCCCTCCTCCCTCTCTCTCCCACCTCTCCCCCTCCTCCTTCTCTCCCCCCCTCCCCTCTCCCCCCTTCCCCTTTCCCCCCCCTCCCTCTTCTCCCCCCTCTTTCCCCCTCCTCCCTCTCTCCCC